>NC_077224.1:44161749-44487695 GCF_024763615.1 Phlebotomus papatasi
AAGTAACAATCACATTTTGGGATAAGGCTCAGAAAAAATTAGATAAAACTAAAAAAAATCCAAAAAATCATTTTATTATTATGTCTAATATAAATCAATTCATTCTTCATTGTATATGATATATGTACATTCAAGGATGTGGAATGTTTGGGAGAATTTAGAGAATGTTTTAGAGTAGCCAAAATATTACAGAAAAAGAAACTTCATTGTAAAAATTTGTTCATACACTAGTCCATATTATGAGAGCAATAAATCTAGAGTTATACATACGACAGTATATTTTTAATCAATAAACACAAATCAATTCTTCGAATTTCAAAAATGAATTCATTAATCATTCATGAGGTCATTCATTCATCGGATTTCATTAAGAAAATCTTAATGAAATTTTCGTGGAAGAGTATTTTTGCATAGCAGAAAACTATCGTACAGTGGCAAGAATTCAATTACAGACAGTGACTTTGAATATATCGTAGTCTACAAATATTACATTTATTAGCAAAAGCTGAAGACATAATCACAGAATGATTTGAGCTGAAAAGGTCATCTTTATTTTTTTATATGTATATATCTTTTTCTGAACAAATTACCATTGCAATTTAAAGCGATTATCCTAATTAGGAAGCCAATCAGATCATAAAGAAATGATTTTCATTTGAAAATTTTCGTAAAAATTTACGTATCAAGTGCTCAAAATATTTTTTTTTCGTAAAAAAATATGTCAAAATAGCGGATCAATGATTCGTTCACTAGAATGGTTTATTATAGCACTTAAAGATTGTCGAAAATGTGTCACTCGCTATTCATAATCCATGTCTCAGAAAGAATCTTAAAAAATCAATTTTTATATTTTTATTTCATAAACGCATTAAACTATATACGATAATTTGAGAAAAACTCGAAATTTTTAATAACGATTTAAAAAAAGTGTACTTGTTGGATAAAATTGTAACTTTAACCCTGAACTTTAACACTAAACCAACCAAGACCCGGTCAAATTGACCGGTTTAAAATTACCAAATATTTAAACGGTAAAATGTCACTATCAAACATTATGAATTTCTTAAAATATGCATGTAGTATATCTTTCAGTGTTTAAATTTTAATTTTTTTGCTGTTTTGCAAGACAAATTTCTTGAGTATCCTGCCCTACCGCGGTTTGTCATTTGACCGAAAAACGATCGAAAACGGTTATGATATAGGGGAAACTGGGGCACCACCAAACACGGGGTAGCACCAAACGCTGCGATGTTTTAATCGGATATTCGACTTAAGAGAACAACACTTACCGAAATTTATATACATTATAGAGGGATGTTTGCCCACTGTAGAAATGGTTGTGATAGTCCAATTAGTTTAGAAATAAAAATTAGTGTTTGGTGCTACCCCGTGTTTGGTGGTGCCCCAGTTTCCCCTAGTTCATTGCTTGTTCATAACCTATTACCACCGGCTCATGCTTGTCAGAAAGTCCAAGATACTTTCTGTAATAAAACAGAATTCTCGTATATGGACGAATAACGGCCTGGACAACCTTTAAACATATTCAAAAATGGAAAAAAAATCACACGTGTTTTGTAGGAATCCAAAAAACATGATTTTTGGCGGGGAAGGGGTGAGGTGGTGGGGGATTGAGGGGAATGTTAACGATCCTTGAGTCGAACTATGGGGGCGGGGTGACCTGAAGGTCCCAAGTCGCCATCTCTTACTGTTTGACCTCTAGAGCTGGCTACAGCCAGACGTACAGATGGACCGACGGACAAACGGATAGGCGGACAGACGAATTAAGAGCGTGACATCATTTCTCAGAAATCGTCTAAAACGTGAAGATATATAGGGCTTTGATCGGGTAAATTTTGAGTGGTTAAAAGATCGAGGGATAATACGGATCCCTGTCTGGATTTCGAAATGGTGGAAAGAATTATTAAAAGAGTTCAGATGAAATTTTGAGAAAGTAAGACGTATGAAAAAAGTTTTAATTATAGGCTATATTAGAGTTTCCAATTATAAATTATTAAAATTCCAATTATCATAGAATTTCAAAATTTTATTTTATAACATACATATATTTTTTTATTTTAGTTTCTCGTAAATAATGTAATATTTTCGTTTTATATAGCACACTAAAACCCCCTTTTTAGCAAATCTTATTAGGTATAATCTATATTTTTTGGAGACATAAAAGGGATAAGGACGGAGAAAGCTCTTCAAAGCTGAATAGGGGAAAAAATATGCACGCATAGAACTGACAATTTCGTTCAACGTTTTGGGATTTACGGTACAGCAAATGTATATTTACGATGCTGAATAAACACTTTCTCGATTGAGTCATAACAACAGAACCATCTGACACCTTTCCCAAAAGAACCGAAAAGAGGCCAAGGTATGGGTGAAAATTGCGTAAGGCATCAAAACCCTGAGTTCCCGTTGTAAGAAAGCAGCTCGAGTATTTGATGGATGAATTCTTTCACCTTTTGCGGGAAATACGATATCCGGAAGCAAGAATGGGTGAAAGTATGTCCTATTTAAATTTACAACCTTTCCCCATTTCGCTTTTTTTTTCGGGTTATATGTGCCAGTTTAGCGCAAAAATCCATATACATTTTAAGACTTTAACCACATTTACCCCACTATCAGTGGATATTCAGCGATGAGTCCCTAAATTATTATAAATTAATTTCTTGACTCACCGCAATAATAGGATTTTGGCTGTTGGGGCGACATTCAGGGATAATTCCCTAAAATTTATAATATGCGAAATAAGCTCACGAACTGGCCTCTCTGGTGCGTCAGAGTGGTTTGAGAGATGTGTAGAAAGATATTAAATTAAATTATTGTATAGTTTGGCAAAACCACATACACAGACTGACCACCAAAAAGGGGTAAAAGGGTGGATTCACTTCAACAAGCCACCGAAAGGGATTTGGGTGAATACAAACCCAAACCATCCATTTTAAATCCCCCAAATAGATATTCCCGTACCATTTATACCCCTAGCCATTTAATTGCTGGCACAACGAAAATTTGTGAATTATGTTTTGGAAATTCAATATGAGATTTTTATGGAAGGGGATTTCTCTTTCAAAGCCACAAACATTCACCCGCACTTGGTCACTCGATAAATTAGGATCAACGTGAAACTTTTATTTCCCAGGATTAAGGGAATTCTTTTTTTTGTTGCTTCCCATGAAAGCAGTAAATGGAATTTTGGGGAAGTTTCTGAAAGAGGCAACTGGACACTTTTAAAATATTCAAAATATTTTATTTCCAATACAGAGATTAGGGTTGCAATGGCACAAAGCAAACGAGGATTGGTACAATGAAATAAATAACCACTGAGGATCTTTTGTATTAATTGGTTTAAGTTTATTTTTCTTTTTTACTTAGGACGATGTGGAAAATTTAATCAGAGATGAGTTTGAGTTTATAACTATGAATATGTTTGGGTAGGTTTGCAAAACCTAGGGCTAAAAGGGGCGCATTTAAAAGTTGCAAATAGGATTACTTCAATACTGGATCAGGCCTCCCAAACTGCTCATCCACATAAGATTTTATGTCGAATAAATAGAATTGAATTTTATTGTCACCCATATTTTTTTTTTATTCCACTCTTATGTGGCCATCGCCATCTTAATGGCAATGACAATGGAAAATATCTTCATTTGTTATATATTTCGGGACCGTAGAGGAAAGTGCCCATGCTTTGCAGGTCCCAAACATCATAATGACTAAATTTTTCCTATGTTTCTGAATAAATTCTATTCTGGCTGTCCAAATTAACAGCCAAGTCGTCCCAATTAATAACCAAGTTGTCCAATATTCGAGTCAAATTCACGTCTACATATCAATTCATTATTAAACGTATTAAGACTAATTTTAGTAAAAACAAAGACAATAAACCCTTGCCAAGTTTCTAAACAACCCTTCTGAAAAGAGAGTAACAAAAAAAGTCAATTAGTATTGCAAATATCGCACTTCAAACTTGGAACATTGATGCTTATAAACAGACTGGACAAAATTATGAACCCTTACCCTATTTGGCCCCTCTCAGACAAAATTTTTGAATCTATGGCATACAAGAACGACTATCATTATTTTATGTTTGAAGGTTTAAAACACTGTGTTTTCATGTTCGTCCTTCAATGTGATACAAATGATCGAAATCTATTTCAAACTTAGCCAGGACTTATCAGGGGACCTTTTCAATTTTATTTGTCCTATAGAATACCTAGCGATGAAATGCTAGGTTGATTATACTACATTGAACAATTCGAAAATCCTGAATTCTTGTTGTTTTCTTAATAGGATTGACCCGTGGAACCAGTGGAATCCAAAATTTTGAGTCTTATTTTTACGTAAACACTTATATTGTAGTATGGATTATTGATTTTTGCAATTTACTGTGGTCAGCTATGACTTTTACGATCATTCCATGCTTTCGTAGCCTCAAAAATCCAATAAAGTCTCTAACAAGAAAGTTCTACATTTTCTCCAATTTCTCATACTTTCCTTTATCCAAACTTGGAAAATTATTGTCAAGACACTAAATAATTACTGGAATTACACTAAAATTTTGTTATTTTTAAAATACTCGAAATGAATTTCAGTTCATGACTATAAATGAAAGGGATTCTATTTTTTGTCCCATTAGAACATCACATTTGACGCATTCTGAGTAAAAATACAGACCTTTTGCGGCCAGTACTGCATTTTATCGACAAAAGGCAATTACTTCAACATTTGTAAATTAAAATGTTTAAACATACTTGAAAAAAAAGTTGCCAAAAGTTAAAAAAAAAAAAACTTAAGTTTTCAGGAGTGATTCTATTTTATTGGTTGCCACTGTATGTATTTGGGAGGACTTAAATTTACCAGATATATTTTAGATGACATTCCGTACTTTAAATAAATCAAGGGTTTGGGGATATTTGATACAAAATTCCCAAGAAGCAATTTTTTCTTAATATTAGTCTTGTAGAATCCCCTAAATAAGACTTTATAGAACCAAACATATTTTTATTGGCTTATAACGCTCTTGGAGCTCTTGTAGCGCACTCTTAAGGTTCTTAAAAGCTTTTATAGGAATTTTAACAGAAAATTCTAACATTAGGTCTTTTAAAAGTGTACTAAAACATTTGTCTAATACTTGGTTCTATGAGGCAGGTATTTCGCTTCTTGGGTTTTCCCTTCGCATCATTCGTTGCTTTTATCAAGATTTTCATGGATTTGTACTGAACCAGGGGTTTGGAGATTGTCCGGAAACTGGATATTGCATTAATAGTTTGAAAGGAAAATTAATTTCTACAGCTATTGATTCGGTGATTGAGTTGATGATTGTTTTTTTTAGATTCAATGTCTTCCTTAACACATTTTACTACTTCCCCATCAATCCTTATAAAAAGCTTTAGGAAAAAAAACAAGTCATAAAGTAAAATACTTTATAACATATCCCTTCGGCAGATTTAAAATATTACTAAATTTCTGAAAAATAAATTGAGAAAAATTAATTACTAATTAAACCCACATCCTAATTATTGAAAAGCGGTTGAAAAAGGAATGATTGAATGAAATAATAAATTAATTATTGATTTTATATAAAGCAACAAAAAATCAATTATTCAATAATAAAATTTCACAATTAAATTAATAGATAATAACGCATTTATACAAATTTATTTGGGGTTCAATTTATATTCAAATTCAAATATTTACATATTATTTATCATGATTTCTTTTCTTGTTTTTTTTTTTAATTTTGCAATATTCAGTGATAGGCTTTTGTTGTATATCTTATTTTTGGGAGAGAGAGAGAGAGAGATCTGGGTTCCATTTTAACGATGCGAAAATTGTGCAATGTGTGGGGGTCTGTGAAGACTCTAAGTCACTATTTCTAACCGTTTGGCCTCTACATACCTTTTAAATTGATCTTACCTAAAGACGGATTTTGAGTTATTCCAAGTGACATCAGGTGATATTGTGGATCAGTTTAAGGCGGATAAAGTTTCGCATTTCGGCGATTTCAGTGGCATTCAGTGGCATTGGAATGATGGACCATTCCATCATTCTGAATTAGAAAAAAAAATTATTCATTTATTAGAAGTCTAACAATTGATCAAATTACACGGGAAATTGAACATATCTGGACATAAAAGCGTATCTAGGGACAAACATCAAGACACACAATTGCTGATGAATACCAAATTTGGATTGAGGGAAAGAGACAGAGGAGAAGCTTCGTGATCTGAGGCTTTAGGAAGTGCAATTTGGAAACTCCTTTATATGGCTTTAGACCGAATAAGCTATGCAACACAAATGGTATCATGAGGCTCTTTGTCAAGAGTGAGACATGGTGGGTTCGAAGAACAGACGTAGTTCCGGTGATTGGGAGTTTGAGCAGGGGGTGGACTGGTATTCAAGGGTGAAAGCTCGACCGCAAGAGCTTTAAATTGAATTTGATGAAGATTTATGGGCACACCGAGTGCCGTGACGAAGTGCGAAGGCGTTAGGATGGCATGAGTTAAATTTAAAACAATAATGCATTAACTCCCATACCCATTGAGACTCATAATTAGATTCCATCTGTATTGAATTTAGATGTATAAATCAATTTGTGGTCTTGATGGGGATTGGGTTGGGGTACAGGCAGGGGTATTGTATTTGTGGAAGATGAGTTTTGGAATGAGCTATTGATAAAAATTGATGAGAATGATTGGGATTGAATTTATTCATTCGGATGGCTGGGTGCAGCGAACAGGAAGCAAATTAGTATAATTGATCCACTTATGGGGGCCAACATGTGCTGAATGTCTGACAAAGTTCTTCCACTGGAATGTCTCTATTGTAAATTCGAATCATCTCTTTTTCCTCCATTTCTATCTATATCCTCCATTTCCCAAAGCACCATTTCGATACTTTACATGCTGCTGTTGTGAATCATTCCTTTTGCCATTTTCACCCATCGTCAGTGTATAATGTTTACCCACCCATCGAAGTTTTCCACCATTTAGTGGCTGCCTCGGTCTCTTTCACAATTGAGAAAGCACCGACGATGTCTGAATGCATTTTGCATTTTAATGTGTCGATTAATTTTCAAGTGCCTGCATTACGGGTTTGAAATGGGGAAGAGAAAGTGCAGAAAAAGTTGAATGGAATGGGCGAGAGCTTCATTAAAGTGATTATAGAGTACTCCCCCAGTACTTTCTGCTTTTTCCTCAAAGGAAGGTTGGGTTTTCAAATGAACGAAATACATGGAACTTGCCTCTTTGCTATTTTATCCAATTCCCATTTAGAGAATCTCCTTTGCAAATACACTCAAATATCTCTTGATTTCCAGTGCACATAGCCACATTTGAGCAAGAGATACCACCTAAAAATATTTCAGAATAGAAATCGAATTTAAAGAGGTAATCTTAAACTGAATTAGAAACAATAGTCATACGATTTTTGAAAAATCGTATCCTTTATAGATAAAAAAGTGATAGGGTAGGGTGATGACTCCATTACACAGGACATTACACACTTATAGTCAACTTACAAAAATTTTGCTCATAATTTTATGACTTTTCGAAACTTGTTTTAGGTAAGAAACTTAAGATTTTTACTACTTATGAGCAATTGCTCCAATTGGACATTCTGTGAGTCAATTTTAACGGACAGTGAGGACAACTTGGCTAAAGTATCTCCACGAAGCAGTTCAAAGCTAAAAAATTTGCATGTCAATCGAATCAGATGAAAGGTAAATGTATTATTAAGGCATCTTTTTTGGGTTTCATTTCAGACAAAAAGCTCTAGACAGAAATTTAAAGTAAGTCATTCCGGAAAGACACATTTCGGGTACCTTGTAACAAAATAAAACTGAAGACTAATATAATTTTGTGAATTCTCGGGAATTGATATCACTACAGTGGATATTGACAACCAATGTTCAGATCACAATCATACGCACTAGTAAAAATAAAAGGATCAAATTGATCCAAATTTGATCCTTTTGCAAAGGATAGATAAAACTTCGAACTTTGAATGCGCATTTATCAAAATAGAACATGTTAATTTAATCCATCCTTTGCAAAAGGATCAATTTGATCCTTTTTTACCAAGTGTACCATTCCACTGCCCTATTTTCCTGGAAGTTCCTCGATAGAATAGCAGCAAATGTCTCGGATTGACGAGAGTGTCAATCTCATTGGGAATGTTAAACTAATGGACAGATTTCCATCTTCAAAGGATCTTGATTCTATTAGAGATGTCTGTAGAGCCAGTAAGGATTGGAAGCCTCAAGCAAAGTTCACCTCATTACCATATGGCCTAGCTTGTCCTCAAAAAACAGTGATCTGCACTTTAGGTCAGTTTTAGCTGAGTTTCTTTACAATCTCAGCTTTTGTAGTCACAGGTGAAATTCGACCTCGTCAGATCGGGCCCAAATTTTGGATTTACACGTTTTGACACTCATAGATCACGAATATCATATGTGCTAAAAATCGATTTTTGTGGACGTCTCGTCTGTCCGTCCGTCCGTAGTATAACCACTTGCGGAGAGAGAACGGAAAGAGATATCGACAAGCGGTTTTCGGCAAAGGTTAAATATCGATGGGCCGCTAGAAGTAGGTGATGTCAGATTCACCCCCCCCCCCCATTCTGCCATTTTGGAACACCGCCAAATTTTGTTTTTTAATAATTCAGCCCCTATGGCATGGACCGATCTCAAATTTTAGTATGTAATAGCTAGGCGTAAGAGCTTTTGATCAGTGCCAAAGTCAAGCTATCCCGACCCCCCTGACCAGAGCTAGAAGGGGTTAAAAATTTAATTTTCGAATGGAAATAGCGACCCCAATAGAAATAAGCGGTTGAAAATGAATGAATGAAATGGAAATATCTCTGGTTCTAATTATTGTAATTTAAAAAATTTTGATGTTTTGGAAAACTCTCGTGGAGTACTACAAATTTTGTGACACCCCAATTTCATCCTATTAAATCGAAGGTTCCATTAATCGAAAAATCGATTTTCGATTAATCAATCTCGAATATTTCGAAAACTAGATGATGCTTTTTTTAAATTTTAGTATGTTGTAGCTCAGGTCGAGACCTTTTCAACAGTGGGCCGCACTTCTTCCTCGATGTTTCTTGACCCGAGCTATAATCAAAAATGTCTTGACCGGACTGCATTTTCTGTGTTTATGATGCGATTTCGATGAAATTTTAGTATATATTGTATCTGAGATCAAGATCTTTCTAACGATGGGTCCCATCCGTCTCTAAACCAACCCACTGTACTCCGACCCTTCATATATCTATATGGACCGGACTCATATCTCTAATATTTATTAACCGATTTCAATGAACATTTTTTTCTTTGGTTGGCCTTCCGTTTTCTTTTGTTGGCTTTCCCCACTCAAACTATTTGAAATAAAAAATGATCAATGGTAAGCCCAGATAAGCTTATGGTAGCTGATATTCCTTACAGACGACCTCGGAATGCGTGCAACTCGAGGTGCTTGCAACTCGGAATACGTGAAAATTCGATTGTGAGTTGAATTTTGGGGGTGAAGAATCGCGTCGAGTAAACTGTTCACGGCAGTCGAAATGGATGAAATTGGCTCGACGCGATTCTTTACCCCCAAAATTCAACTCACAATCGAATTTTCACACATTCTTAGTCGCAAGCACCCCGAGTTGCATGCATTCCGAGGTCGCCTGTAAAGAATCTCAGCTACCATAAGCTTATCTGGGCTTATCACTGTTTTTTTTATAAACTAATATATAGGATCATTGTCGTAGACGTCTCAGTCATTGTTGTCATAAAAAAAATATTAATTTGACGTCAAATTCGAACCTAAAGAATGCATTATTCGCCATGAGTTTTTGTCCCTTGCCCTAAGAGGTAAAAGTCTACTAAGTGTTAATACTTATCATTGTCCAAAATATGTGAGGCGCTGCGACTACAAGTATGAAAGTTATAGAGACCAAAATTTGGTTAGAGTAGACCGGGGCAGAATTAGCCACTTATAGTATTAGATAGTGGTATCTTATAATTTGCCAGCGGAGGAATATTGAGGAAACCACTCTTTATTCCCAATAAAACTTCCCTACCTATACATTGAAATATTTATCAGCCTCATACAAACATTTTTTATACAAATTATACGAAATAAAAAATTTTATTTGGTGGCTAATTGTACCCCGGTCTCCCCTATAGTTCAATCAGGCCACCCTATGGTCACTCTTAATAATGTATGAGAGCTTTTAAATAAGGTAAACGATAACAAGTTGACTACAGTATATCTTCGGTGTTTCTAATCGATTTCGATGACCTTTATGCAACCATCGCTAGCGGCGCCACGATAGTTAATCCTCGCACTTAGAACCTAATATTATGATTACATTAGAAAATTGCATTAGTAGGGTAAAGTGGGACACTTTTGAATTGGGGTAGCATTGAAATATGATTTTTTCTCTTATTTTTAAATGGAAGTGAGCTGTATCGTACGTAATATAATTTAGCTTCACAATTGGTTTGTCGTGCTAAATTATATCATTATAAGATTCAGTTCAAATCAAGAATAGGAGGAGAAAGTCCAATTTTAAAAGTGCCCCAACTCAAAGGTGCCCCACTTCTTCCCAATAACTTGTTTTGTAATATCTACAAAATGGTATAATATTTTTTTGTGTGTAGTAAGGAAAAACAAATATCGTAGAAAAGTTTATGGTGGATGATGAGATTATTCAAAGACCCCTCCTCCTAAGTGATTGCAACTCAGAATGTTTGGAACTCACGTGAAAATTCGATTGTAAATTGAATTTTGCCGACAAAGAATCGATATGAGTAAATTTTATCTATTTATAACCATTAAGATCAGTTGTCACTACAAAATGAGCTTCTACATAACTATATTTTGAAAATTTTTCAATTTTATCACATAAAATATTGATTTGGAATCCTGTTCAATAGTTATGCAAAATGTTTGTGAAAGGATTAAGTCGAATCAGTTGGTGAGAGAGCAAGTTTTACCTTATGTGCTACCATTTCGACATTTTAATATGCTCTAACATAATTGAAAAGTTACCAATTTTGTTATAATAAATTGATTCTATGTATTAGTTGAAGCACAGAAAGCATTAGATGAAAAATTAAAGTGAAAGCTTCTTCCAAGGATGAGCTTATTAAAATCATTCAAAATCATCAATTAATATGAATTAATATGATCGATATAATAAGATGGGGTGAACCCTTTTGAATTTATTATATATTCTCAAGTCTGTGGACTTCTTATAAGCTTCTTCAGAAGCACAGAGAAAAAAATAAGGCATCGTTGGAAAAATCGTAAAGACGCTGAATAATTCAGAAAAGTTAATGAGTTTTATGTCGGATGGCCAGGGAAAAAAAGCAAAGGGGTTGGAAAAAAAGAGTGAAGTATACAGTCAAGAAAAGGAGGTTTGGGGTTCGTGAAGGAAGTGTTAGAGGAGCAATAATAAAGGAGAATTCTCTGCAATATCTTGATCTTCAAACGGACTCAGAGGATGAGTGGATAGGGCGTTAGCAATGCAAGAGACGCAGTTGAAAGTTGAAAGTGTTTCAATTGGAAAAATTCAACTCACCATTTGATCGATGGAGACGCCAAGTTGGTGAGGGAGTTTTCCGAGAATGTTCGGTGCACTAGCCAAGAATTATGCAACTTGGACGGCGTGTGGTATCTGTAAGGGATTTGTGTAATGTTGGGTGTGAGAAATTGCTTCAGAATGTTAATATTTTTGTACAAATACACACCCGCAACCATTTTTTGGGGCCAAAGGATGAAGCGACCTGTCGTCGCCAAAATTATAAAATTGGCACAGGAAATATCATTTTCAGCAGTCTTACTGTCTGGATGGCTTATTTTTTGCTGTCGTTATCCAAAGTCTCTGCTACGTTGTCTTCTAGGAGATATTACTATTTTACCGATTGCACCTCTTCATCTTAAAATAAATTAAATTCTTACAACCAGATTTAGGCAAGATGCTAATTGAAATGACATTCTACGTTAAAAATTTGCAAAATTCCAACTCAGAAGTAAACAGAATCACAAATACAGTGATGGAGGACAACGGGACAGGATTAACCATGGGGAGAATTATACAGTGCGCGGAATGTGGGATGATCTATACAACTTGAGAAGGAGTTTTCCACCGTGTTCACTAAGGAGTTGGTTTGTAACCAATGCTAAGACGGCGATGGTCGCACAGAAAAATACTTGCAATTTTCTTGTGTTGCTTTTATTGTATAAATTTGTAACGCATTATTCCAGAGAGTATTAATAAATAACAAAATATCTATCTATCTATGTTATAGTTTGCCTTAAAAGTCTATTGTGCGAATCACTATTCAGAGTAAAAACCTCCCTTTCGATTGTAATATTTCTCAGTTTGCTTCAAATTTTTTTTCTTCAAATCATCATCTTCAATTATCGTCCACTCATTGTATTTCTGAGAATTCCACATTATTTTAATATTTTTAATTTTTGGCTTACAGTGGTTCAAAAAACAAAGAGATGAAATTATGTGGAGAAAGCATTGGAAGTGTCCGAATGGGCGACAGATTACATGAATCTACTGTACGATATTTCCCACAAGGTGAGCGATCATTACATTTTCCGTACAACAAGTCATTTTAAAGTGTATTAAATATTTTTTAAGAAAACAAAAATGATAAGCCACTTAGCCTAAATAGTCCTAAAAAGTTGGAACAAAACTTTAAATTTGTCAATTGCTTATCCCTATTGAATTCGAGGGCTTAGGACATTTAGGTCATCAACCCATACCAGTCGATCTTCTGCCACTTCAGGAAGATGTTTGCGTTCAGTTCAATCTTAAGGTGTTACAAGGTAAGATCCTGAATTTTATTCAGCCACCTTGCGATAGGTCTGCTTCCAGGTCGTCCTCGTAATGGCTTGTGTAACTTTTCTGGGAAACTTACTATATTATTCATGCGCTGAACATGACCATACCATCGAAGTTGTGATCTCTTAACCCGAAGAAGCGATTCCTCGACTCTTAGCTCCCCACGAAAGGCTATGTATCTCACTCGATTTCAACGAGTGATTCCCTTAACAGCTCGGAGATACAACTTTGAAAACTTATAATTTAGCCGATCGACTAAGCTCGACCTTCTTCATCCACACTTCTACCAAGCTCCCTCATTACTACAGTAGCCTAGCAGATCCGCAACGAAAGTTCTGCCTCCTTGCGGATCATTTATCTGTTCTCTAATGATAAGTAATATTAATATTTACATAAAATTAACAATGGTAGTGAATCAGTTAATATCGGGGGATGGGGTAGCTCTGAAAATGCCGGATTTTCCAAAGCTTTCGGTTGGAACTCTAAGACTTCCTCATTGTTCAGATCTAGAATTTTCCCGCTAGTCATGAAATTTAGATCTTTTATACCTTCCCAGAATTCTTGCTATATTCAATTTTGGATTTCTTGGCGAGACTAAACCCATGTTAACCCTTAGGCCAATTGACAAAACTAGCATATTCTAGATTTAACCACAGAACAAGGCTTGAAATATGTAATTTGATTTTTAAGAATAATCTTTCTTTGGAGTCTGACGGGGAACTTTATGCTCTCAATTCTTCCGGTGCTCGTCTGAAGGGTATTCCTCTTTCAAATTAAAAGAATCTGGTTTTTCTCCAAAGCTTTCAACCCTTGGTATGGGTCTTCTTCAGTGGGTCAATTTGGAAACTTTTAAGTATTTGAAATACGTCTAACGTCTGACTAACTTTATGCATCGCCACAATCACTCTAACTCTTTCCCGGAGATTCTCACTGTTTTATTAATTTTAAACTATTTTATTTGATTTTTGAAAATTTTTTGGTATTCTCCGTGTTGATCTTTCACTGTCGCTTTATCAGTAGACAATAGTATTCAAGTACTTAAAAGTTTGTAAATTGACCCATTGAAGAAGACCCATACCAAGGGTTGAAAGCTTTGGAGAAAAACCAGATTCTTTTAATTTGAAAGAGGAATACCCTTCTGACGATCACCGGAAGAATTGAGAGCATTTAAGAATAATGTACGTTTGACTAATATAGGTTTCAGATCTACGTTTTAGTGCGTTTATCCATATGGCTTAATTTCCCTAATTTCTTGTCTGGTAAGACTTCTAGAAGAATGTTTTTTAAGATTAGATAGTAAGGTCAAATACTCCATCCGATTTTAAAAAATCATTAACAGACGAGATATTCGGAATCTGGTATTAACCTCTAGTCTGAAAATCGTTTAAGGGGCCCTTATTTCTTGCCGCCACCGGTTTTCTACCATGTTGGATTTGCTGATTACTTACTTAGTTAGGCAGGTGCAATGTTCCCTTAAAGGACCTGGCCTCTCGAACAAACTTCCTCCAGTCGTGATGACTCTCCGTCAGCTCGCTCCAGAAACGTAGCATAGGTCGCTGTCGAAAAGTCCGACCTATCGGAGGCTCCTTGCGAGTTTTCGTAATATTCGGGGAGAGATTGTTAGCCCTCCGCCAAACCTTCTAGAAGGACTAGATCCCTTGTTCGTTAGCCTCAGGTTCGTGACTTCCCACTGGGATTGGTTACGCAATTTTCTATCTTCTAGCTAGAGTGTATCGGGGCCTACCAGGCATCTAGCCTGCATGAAGGTAAACATAGGAATAAAGAAGAAGAGACATCCCTTAGAATTAGGAATTACTTATTGATAAATAGTAAAAGTCAAAATTTCAATTTCTAAATTGGTTAGATTGCAATTCAAAAGTTCTGATCGATTACTGCAAGATTCAAGATGCAGCTTTCAGTCACTACTGAACGGAATTAGTGACTTTTTAACTGTTCAAAAATTGATCAAATATTTCTTGTTTTAATAGACGTGTATGCTTTTAAAGAATATACAATCAAGCTTTGTGGATAAGCAAAGGAATTATATATTCCATCTCGACTCCTCGTTTAACAGTATTTCGTAATTCAATCAAAACCATTTCAGGAAATTCCCTATGTTTCGTCAATCGATATATTGTATGTGTTTTTCTAAAAGATGCTGTGGAAGCAGTGAAAGTTATAACGTTTTCCGGAAACCCTTAATTATTTCCCAGGTAGTCTAAGTGTTCTTCAGATGGTGGAAAGCAAATATAGAAGCGTTGCTGAGTATGTGTAAATTGATAAATTCGAAAACATGCAGTTAATATGTTTATTTTTCTCACTCGAAGCACGTAGTGTTTGAGTGGCACCAGCAGCTAAATTTGCACAATACATCACGTCACATTCCTTATTATTGGGCCTCCCTTTGGTGTTTTTATGGCAAGGAAGAATCAGCAGGGTGCGGAGATATCCAGTCGTTTATGCCACCCCAAAAAGTTTCGTGGTGAGTCCATCAATGGGGTATATATTGGGGAGTTTTGGTGAGGGGTTTGATGAAATGGGTGTTAGAGATGGTAGAATCATGGGGGATGAACTGGCTGGATGAGGCAAAAATCAAGGTAAGTTCGCTGTGCGTGACTGAAAGTATTTAGTACGGAAACTCTCGTCATGATGGACGAGGCATGGCCACGACTGGCGTGCTTAATCGACCGTGCGAAGGTGCTCCGAATTCATCCATCCGCCTCACTTTTGTGCGGAAAATAACCGCAGAAAGTCAATTAATAATAGTTTACAGATATTTTTACAGCCTAAGCCCGGTATTCAACCCTCTTCAGCCCCCGGGCTCTCTGCGGCCCAATGGAGCACCCAGTGGAAAGTGAGCGGAAAACTAGTAAAATTTCCACACCTTTATTAATGAAGAAGAAAAGGGTTGAACTAGAGGAAGGTATAAACTGGCATGAAAAAATGGGTGGAAACTCTTTGATATCCGGCATTCAACATTTTTCCTCCATCCATTCTTTAGCACCCAGATTTAAATTTAATTCTTTAATGTGCAAGATATACAAATAACCCCAAGCCTAGGGTTGGAAAAATAGGGCATGGGAAAACCACCATCCAAAAAGGAGAACCCGGATGTCATTAGATTCAAAGGCCTTCTTGCATTCAATCCTCTTGCCATGTACATAAAATATAATATTTGCACGTCTTGATTACTTGATGTTTGCAAATTGTGTCAAAGGCATTTCCGGCCATACAATCCTATCCCATATTGCAATTACTTTTACCCACAAGACATGAGACAAATTCCTACCAACGCCCAAGATTGCAAAAAGGAAAAATCTTTTTGGATTTTCCACTCTTGTTTGTGCTGTAATCTTTGATGCTTTCCATTCCTTGCATGTGCTCTCACCTAAAAATTTACTCCAAAAGCTTCTCTTCCTTGCCATCCATGGCACTTAAAATGCATATAGTCAGAAATCTCACTTTTCAGAATAAATGGTTGTTAGAGTAGAAAAAAAGCAGGAATCTGGGAAAATATATGGGACCATCAAGATGTGCAATAAATCCTCCTGCTGAGAATCCGACTATCTTCCTACATTATGTACACTTCCGGGATACCGAGTCACTATGTGTAATATGCCAAGACTTCTTTAAAATGTGATCAAGACCACAAGTTAGACCAAGAGAAAAATCTCTTATCTTGAAATTTGAGACAGTGAGCTTCTGAAAATATTTATTGTATTCAACAATTTTCTTTTCAATACTGGTGCAGTAATTTAATATTGCATTTCTGAAATCTTGAAAACTTTTGATAAATATATAAACTATATTAAAAATATTGTTACCACTAATATTAAACGTAATAAAATTAGTCAGTAGATAATTCTTTTGGTATAAAAATGCTAATATTAATTACAAAGCTTGCAATATTTCATAATTCTTTTGTTTATAAAAATTCCAAAGTTTCTGTCTTTTGAATAATCCTTGGAAAAAGTTCCAAATGCAAGGGTCTTTGAAAAACTTCTTGTCCGATATAATATACATAGCCGTAACAGTATTTTATTACTTAATTTAATTTAATTGTGTTATAAATTTAATTGTGTTATTTTTTTCAAAAACTAACGTCTCCGAAAATCAGGTCCCAACGGTTGAATTTTTAATATCTTTAAATGAAAATTATTTTTTTTATTTTAAATGAATGAGAAAGAACGGAGAAAGATATCGACAAGCGGTTTTCGACAAAGTTTAAATGTCAATAGGTAGCTTGAAGTTGGTTCTAGCACAGTTACTCTCTTCCGCTATTATTAAAAAACTCCTGATTTATTAAAAGCAAATTTTATTTTGTTAATTTTTTTTCGATGTAGCGGGCTTTTATCGCCATTTTGTTTTCGAATCACAGAATACAATGCTGAATCGTTAAAAGAATACATTTTGAGTAAGTATATCAACTGCTTGCCTTGGGTTCCAGCATAGCGTTTAACTTTTTAAAATTAACTAAATTATGAGTTATACAAAATATGCCAAAATTTTGTCTTATAGCAAGTATTTTGAGAAACTCTGTGACAAAATAGAGCTATTGCATCACATAATGTCAGCATGAGTAACAAGCCTACGAACAATAAAAAAGTACAGTAGAGTCTTCTAAATTCGAACGCTCGGGGGGTACTTTTGACATTTCTCTTCTCCCAAATTCGAAAGATTTTTTTTCAAAACCAACGAAATTTATGTGAGATTAAATTATACTTTGAATCAAATTCCCGTACTTTCTCATAAGTCTTAATGGTATCATACTTTCTTTTCATTTTATACGATCATAATGTAGGTAAACATTCAGGAAGAAGCACATAAATATGATTTTCATTAATCCAGAATACGAATTTTTTAACATAACTCCACAACTGACATTTTGAATTCAAACGTCGTTCGAATTTGAGAGATTCAGATTTAAGAGACTCTACTGTAAATCCAAGAAAGTTATATCATTTACGGGTACATTACCGATTCATTACCGATTAAGTCCGATGCAGTCGGGTTGAAAATTTCAAGATCTTTCAAAAAAATCCAAATTTAAGCAATTTGGTTGAAAAATACACCTTCCAAAGTGGTTAAACTGTGATATTCGAAAATTCAATATCGAAATGGTTTTCGAACATAGGTGTGTTAGGACGAAATATGCACCTTGACTACCTCTAAAACGTCTGAAATAACGACGAATATAAATCAAAAAACTCGATTTTTTACAAAATTCGTTTTATTCGCTTTTTGGATACTTCTTTATACCCCCTGCCTTCCCTGTAAACATTATACTTGAAAAGACAATTATTTTTAAAGTTATTGAGATTTTATATCTCAAAAATCCTATACTCAACGTGTAAAATCTTAGCTTAAAATCGCTCTCCTGAAATTTGCCTACTACGAGTTATTCGTTTCTTATTCTGAGCGATCGAAATATTCGCAAATGAAAGTAATCGCTGAGCCGTTTTCGAAATAAACAAAAAAAACATGGTTTTGGAAGGAGTGGGAGGGGATGGCTAATAAAAAAAACTATCCTAGATTATGTTAACTTATGGAGGGGTCGTCGAAGACCGAAAGCCGATATCTGTAACCGTTTGGGCTTTTAGCCTTGAAACGAGTTGAAAAAAAGTGGATAACATAACTGCTATCTCTTTGAGTTCGATCGGTAAAATCAAATATACTTCAGGAACCGAAATTCTCATTACGTCCGGATGACTTTTACACTAAATACATCTATAGATGAATTTCGGAGGATTCGGAAACTGAGCTAAACTCCCTGTCTAAAATCCGCATTATGCAGTTAATTATTCTAGTGGACACAGGGCTTGTATAGTGCTTTAGCAATTTTAGGATTTTAGGTCGTTTGGTTGAGAACACACCTTTTCGAAATTCTGCAACGCTCCTATATTGAAAAGTCTGTCGGGATTAACAAAATTAATATCGTTTCTCGGCCTAACGACTAAGATCAAAGTATAACAAAATTAATAAAGTAATTACAAAAGATTCCCCAGAACAGTTATGCAAGCCATTCTGAGGTGACCTCGACCTCAGGGCAGACCTGGGACAAGGTGGCTGAATCAAATTCAGGATCTTGCGTGGGAGCGCCTTGGGATCGAACCACAACATCTTCCTGAAGTGGCGGAGGATCGACAACCGTGGGCTGCTAATTTGGATGTCATGGGCCCGCAACCCCAATAGGGATAAGCGGTTGAAAATGAATGAAAAAGGAATGAATGAAATAAAGTAATAATTAAATAAGGTGAGCCCCTTCGATAGTAAAAGTGCAAGAGTACTTTTAGAATGTCTTTTCAGCACATTTGAATAATTTAGGTAAATTAACAACGACCACTTGGAGTTTCTCATATCTTGTGCGCGTCAGAAGAGTAAACGCCTCTGGGATGCTGGAATTGTAACTACCCACTTTTAAGAATATACTACCCACTGAGACTCTCAAGATACAAATTGTGGTTCTTTCTTGGGGATAAAAGTGCAGTTATTTTGGGGATGAAAGGGGGTTCTGTGTGTGTGTGTATGATGAGAAACAGCATGGGTTAGCACTTGGTTCATGGTATGGAGAAGCAAAAAAGGATGGAGTTTCATCTCTTGTAGTAGGGTGAAAGGAACGTCTGTTCGACAGGGAACCCCTATTGACACTCTCATCAAAACATTGAAATTTATTTAATATAAATTGTTTATATCTAGTGAAATTCATGTAATCTGACCTGCTTTCCTTTAACCTACCCTTTTCTAGAACTGTTCTGCGAATTTAAGAATGTTTTAAAAAAGGTTTAAGCAATTTCAATTGCCGACGTGGAGAAATTTCAAGATACTTATGAAAAAGTGTAAGAAAGAAGCTTTTACAAAAATAATTTTTTTCTATTTTTTTTTAATAAAATGAACGTATATCTGTTGCATAACAGTCAAAAAATAACTAAATTTTAATTTAATTCACAATTTGCATCAATTTATTTTAATTAAAATGAATTTAATTACAGTGTCAATAAACCGAGACAAAATCGTCGATTTCAACGTCTATTGACAGGTACAGATTGCCGACTTTTGTATCAGCTTGATAGATGAAGAAGAATAAGAAGAATGAATAAAAGTAAACAAAGTTGCTGCATTTTTGTGAAAGAACTAGTGAAATTACTAACAAGTTAAGTGTTTGTGCGCAAAAAAGACTAAGAATGTTTGTTGGTGAGTTGCCACTGGTGATATTTTTATAGTAGAACTTCCTTCAGCTCTAGCACTGCAGAAATCTAATGCGTGACAAAAATTTCGACTGCACCAGAGATGCCCGAATGGAAAGAGTATTGTCTATAAGCTGTTGAGAGAGAATTCTTAAGGAGAGTGTCAAGTTTTATAAATCTAAA
This sequence comes from Phlebotomus papatasi, assembly GCF_024763615.1. Classification (NCBI taxonomy): domain Eukaryota; kingdom Metazoa; phylum Arthropoda; class Insecta; order Diptera; family Psychodidae; genus Phlebotomus; species Phlebotomus papatasi. The sequence goes on from NC_077224.1 coordinate 44,181,984, forward strand.
AGCTGCCCATTGCATCCTGTAAGGAATACAATGTAAGATTATGAGGATAGAGAAGTTTATCATCACGAGAATGGCTGCTGTGAAGGGACATAAGATTTACAGAAATCTCTATGAGGAAGAGTTTCTTACGGAAGGACGGGGCATTCTGGATGGAGATTTAATAGATTCCCTGGTTGGCAGTCCCCCAGATGGAGTCATCCAGTGCAATAAGGAAGTTTTCAGCCAAAATCTCAATCAAAGGTGTAAAGAAAAAGTGTCCAATAGGTGTTCAAATTTCGTGTGTCAATAGATACCGAAAGTGTCAATAGATATGGCATTTAGTCATGATCTTAAAAAATACAGTTTTTTTTTAGTTTTTCAAACATTTTGAGAAAAGTGAATGATACTAAACGGTAGTCAAATTAATAAGTTGATATAAGTTAATATTTAAACACAAAAAAATTTAATACAATAGAAGATATCAGTCAGGAAAGTTACGAAAGTTCTTAAAGTGTCAATAGACGTTCCTTTGACCCTATCTATTCTTTGTTCTAGGGCGTAAAGGCAGGATGTGAGGATTTGTGGGCAAACATTTTGTCCGTTTAACGAGACAAAGTGAATTGAAGTTTCTTTCCGTCAGACAGTCTCTCGAAGGATTTGTTAGCTAAACATCCGCTGTTAGAGATGCAACTTCCCATATTCACCAGATAATCTCGTTAATGAGTATAAGTTGCGTCATAAAGACAAGATTTTCTAATACAAATTGCAGTCACGCGTTTTATATTGCTTGTATACGACTGCTTTGGAGGATGGTTCTCGAAAGCCCCATTTCTGCCCTTCTCTGCGAAGATTTTCCCTTGTCAAATGGTGCTTCTTGAGCAAAAGGAGATCAAACAAACACGAAATGTTTGCGTAAACTTTCAAGTTTGCTGCAATCCATAAATAAATCCTCCTGAGCAATGCTTCTTTAGACAGTGAATGATGTAAATTTTATATAATTCACACAAAACTAAAGACGATGGAATGAGATATTCCGTGCTAAAGCTTTTTCCAAAGTTTGATTAGTTTCATGTTACTCATGTTGGCAAACAACTTGATAAATTTGTGTTTGTATATTACTCCATCTAATTATATTATTAATTATGCTCTAAGCTCTTATTATAAATTTTCACTATACCCCTCACCCGGCCCCATAGAACAAATACCCTCATTTTATGGTATACACTTTAACACAATTATACTCTACCCAATGCCACTATATCGAGCTGGGGGATCTGTGACAGGGGGAAACAATCACTGTTCAAAGCATTTTAAGGGTGTCATTTAATGTGATCCTAGGCCAATTTATCATTGGACAATGAGGAGCTCAATGGCCATTTTCATCCCTTGCTGACCCTATGAAAATGATATAATTTTAAAATTGGTTGCCATATGCCTAAATTGCTCTAACACTCAATACCATTTAAAGTTAGTTTTATCCTGGATTGTGGGCCAAGCTTTCGAGTAATGCAATGTAGCAAATTACATTGTACAAAGCAAGAACATCGTTTGAGACCTCTTAACTTTAATGAAGTTTTCATTATAAAGTATTACAAGGAAGGTACAGAATAAAGTAAGTCAGAAGTAGGGGAAAGGGGAGGAGAATTAGTCAGAGGTAGAATTAGAGAGTATGGGGTGTTATAGTTTTCCTTAGAAAAATATTAAGCAAACTGCAATTAATTCAGATTCAGAATAATTATATCTGTTAAGCAGAGTAAGATTAATTAGAAAAATTTCAATAGCTGACTAGTTCTATCCCGGTCTTCTCTAATAGACAACTAATCTGCCAACATGAATAATTTTAGGTTTCGCCTCAAATAAAAAAATGTAGAAACAAGATCAAAAAGTTAAAAATAGAATATTTTCACCAATTTTTTCTTCAGTATAGTAAAAAAATTATATAACTCAAATTCTTATGTTTATAAAAGTACATTTAAACTCTATTTCATGAAATTTTTGACAAAAATTTTAAAAATTCAGTCGTTGTGACTTGATTTTCGGAAGACTTTTTTTTTGAAAAACTTTCTTTTCGGTGGATAAGATTACTCAGAGTAGGATCATCTAAAATCAAAAAATTAAATACATTAAGCTGTCTATACACTAGGAGAAAATTTCATCAATATTTGCAATCAATATTTAATATTGATGAAAATTGCCTACACATTAGTAAAACATATGGACATAAATTTGGATTATTGAAGAAAATTTGTCTAAAGCTGTCTATACACTAGGAAAAATATGGATGAGTGGCCCTTCAATAATACTATTGATAAAAAGCTTCAATTATTGAAGAGAATTATTGAAGAAAATGCCTCCACACAGGAACTAATACGTTTCAATATTGACAGTTCGTGTCATCTCTCAAGTTTTCTTGCGGCTTGAGATTATTTTTCGTGAAAATTTATTATTTGGCTGCTGGAAAAGCGTGGAAAGTGTTTGTTGAAGTTCATTGAGATAGTGTTTAGTGAATATTAGTGGAAAATTGTCCAAAAGTGCGAAGGAGAAGTGTTTTCGAGAGATGTTTTTTGTAGTGGGATTCAACCAAGTTTTACTAGAAGTTTTCACTCGTTTTTTTTTTAATTATTGGTAGTAAACCTCTTGTGCATCACTGTAGAGTTATTTAATACCATATTCCAATTTCCAAAATGATCCGACACATATCCGGACGACAATAAAGTTTTTCAGAACTTCGAGACATAAAACATAACCTCAAACTTTGCTCAAAATAAATTTCTGAAAAGTGTACAGCAGCAGGAAAATTCTGTAATTCACAAGAGTGAAAAGCATCAGTGCGATGTGTTTGTCGTTCTAGAGAAGTGGTGCAGCAGTTTGAATTGGTGACTGAGGGATTTGCTAGCTGTGCTCAGTTTCCTTGATGGAGGTATTGAAGTGCTGAAAACCGAAGATTGTAACAATCTGACAGCAGCTGCCGGAGCCGGACGGGTGGATGCTGCGAGTCCAGTGTCGGCTGAGAAGTTAGCCCACATCGTCCTGATGATGAAAAAACGCGAAGTTTTTCCCTGATGAGGCAGCTGAGGGATATGTGGCTGCTGTGAGTCCAGCCTCGGCTGAGAAGTTATCCTTGATCACCCTGATGATGCAAAGACTGCGAAGTTGTCCCTGATAACACTGTAGAAAGTGCCAGTGGGATGCAGGATCCAACAGTTGGTGGTTTAAATACATCTGGATGTCTTTAGTTCCACATCCAATAAACATTCTCTTCATTTAGAAGTTGAGGGACCCTCATATCCGGCTGTTGGATTATATATATTCACAAGCAGGGACTGTTCTGACTTGTAAGTGCTTCTGCTGCCCAATGGTTCATGGATACACTCAGAAGCTCTTCCTGAGATTCACAGAAGGGACTTGCAGACAGATTATGGATTCGACTCTGCTCCAGAAGTACAGAAAAATCTCAGAGAAACAAAAAATTATTGTATGTATAAAATTGTGAAGACTTTTTTATTTAAAATTTTTTTATTAAAAAAATAAAATTAACAAAAAAATAAACAAAAATCTCTTTCTTTTTTCCAATATTGTGTCACTTTAACTGTGGCTCCCAGTCTCTTTCCTTGATAAGATCTCGCGCCTTATCTATTCCTTGATATTTTCCTTGTCTGTCAGCCAGTGTTCAGGTTTATATTGAAGAGATCCACGGGTTGTGTTCCAACTAAAAAACTCACGGGACCTGCTAATGCAATAGAATGTCTCATTTCCATCCCAATTCAATTCTTTACCTTGATCTGTTCTCCAGCTGGATGCTGGGATTGAGATCTGCTTTGTCTCAGAAGCCTCAATCCATGTCCAGATGCTCAATTTACCCCCAATTTATATCTGAACAAAAACTTTCACCAAAACTGGGGTAAATTCCACTAGGAAGACACATTCCCTGAAACACACTTTTTTCTTTTTGAACTTGCACCAAAATCGACAAATAACATTTTTCGAATATTCTGCAACACAAAATATTCGAATTTACGTGAAAACGAAAATTAATATATTGAAGAAAATATCTAATGAACTTGATATCGACCATTTCTTCCATATTCCACTTCAATAATATTATGGAAGAATAATATTGATGATATTTGTCTCAATGTGTAGGGGTAAACAATATTGAAAGACAATATGGAAGAAAAGTCATCCATATTGAAACGAATATTGAAGAAATTGCCTCCACATTAGACAAATTTTCTTCAATAATCCAAATTCATGTCCATATATTTTGCTAATGTGTAGGCAATTTTCATCAATATTAAATATTTATTGAAAATATTGATGAAATTTTCTCCTAATGTATAGACAGCTTAATGTGGAGGCAATTTCTTCAATATTCGTTTCAATATGGATGACTTTTCTTCCATATTGTCTTTCAATATTGTTTACTCCTACACATTGAGACAAATATCATCAATATTATTCTTCCATAATATTATTGAAGTGGAATATGGAAGAAATGGTCGATATCAAGTTCATTAGATATTTTCATCAAAATATTTTTTTTCTTTTTTTCGAACATTTCTCTGGAGCGGAGTCGAATCCATAATCTGTCTGCAACTCCCTTCTGTGAATCTCAGGAAGAGCTTCTGAGTGTATCCATGAACCTTTGGGCAGCAGAAGCACTTACAAGTTAGAACAGTCCCTGCTTGTGAATATCTATAATCCAACAGCCGGATATGAGGGTCCCTCAACTTCTAAATGAAGAGTACTAGCTTATAACGAGCCCTCTTTGCCATTTCCAGATTCTTAAACTCCATCATTTCCTCGTAGAATGTTTATTGGAAGTGGAACTAAAGCCATCCGGATGTATTTAAACCACCAGCTGTTGGATCCTGCATCCCACTGGCACTTTCTACAGTGTTATCAGGGGCAACTTCGCAGTCTTTGCATCATCAGGGTGATCAAGGATAACTTCTCAGCCGAGGCTGGACTCACAGCAGCCACATGTCCATCAGCTGCCTTATCAGGGAAAAACTTCGCGGTTTTTTCATCATCAGGGCGATGTGGGCTAACGTCTCAGCCGACACTGGACTCGCAGCATCCACCCGTCCGGCTCCGGCAGCTGCTGTCAGATTGTTACCCTGTTCGGTTTTCAGCACTTCAATACCTCCATCGAGGAAACTGAGCATATGTAGCTAGCAAATCCCTCAGTCAGCGATTCAAACTGTTGTATCACTGCTCTAGAACGACACATCGCACTGATGCTTTTCACTCTTCTGGATTACAGTATTCTTATGCTGCTGTACACTTTTCAGAAAACTATTTAGAACAAAGTTTGAGGTTATGTTTCAATGTTTTGAAGTTCTGAAAAACCGTATTGTCGCCCGGATATGTGTCGGATCATTTTAGAAATTGGAAAGTGATGTACAGGAGGGATTACTACCAATAATTAAAAAAAAAACGAGTGAAAACTTCTTGTAACACTTGATTGAATTCCACTACGAACAATATCTCTACAAAACACCTTCACATCGCACTTTTGGAAAATTTTCCACTAATATTCACTAAACACTATCTCAATGAACTTCAACAAACACTTTCCATGCTTTTCCAGCAGCCAAATAATAAATTTTCACGAAAAATAATCTCAAGCCGCTAGGAGACTCGAGAAATGACACAAAGTGTCAATATTGAAGCGCATTAGTTCCTGTGTGGAGGCATTTTCTTCAATAATTCTCTTCAATAATTGAAGCTTTTTATCAATAGTATTATTGAAGGGCCACTCATCCATATTTTTCCTAATGTATAGACAACTTTAGTGTAAGTCTGCCAAATTTCGGCATAGTTGCATATAAGCACCGAAGTCCTAAGTTTGAAATGCAATATTCTTTATTCATATTGAGATATTTTGTTTACTTCCTTTTCGGGAGGGTTGTATGGAACCTTGACAACTAGTTTATCATCTTTGTTTTCTTTAAATCACTTCCTAAAATATTGAAAAATTAATAAAATTATGACATTGCTTTGGGTAGTATTCCGGCCACTTTGTGTGAAATACTGGCCACCTTTTTTCTGACCACCATTTGTGACGCAACGGATAGAAAATTTCAAAACGTCAAACGGAACGAGTTTAATACGTTTATATGACCTACAAGCCCTGAGATCTTCCGTGTAATTTGTCCAGAAGACCTGAAGAAGAGCATCTCAAATTTACGCGCAGATTCCCGTAGTAATTTGCCCTTCCCGAACTCTTCCAATGCTTTTTCCACATCATCTTTTTCATAGAAGCGATGGTATTTTTTCTCTGGACGTAGAACTCAGAAATTGAAAAAAAAACCATAAAATGAATAAGAAATTTAGGAAAGCAAAAGATGTTGCCGGAATAGGCAACACTACCTCACCAGAGAGACGTTCACAAAGTATATACTTTTTTACGAGAAATACAGGATCCAACTGGGAATTTTTTCTCGAAATTTAAAGATTGATTCTCTATAAACATAAACAGAAACAAACTTTAATGAAAACTAATCAATTTTCATGAAAAACACCAAAGGACAACCTTCTGCACTTCACCACAAATCACAACACTGCTAGAAACACAATCGATCTGTCACATTTTTTGTAAGACTCTTTCCACACTGAGTTTTTACAAAGCAATTTAAAAAAATGAATAAATATTTAGAAGCAAAATGAATTCATTGCCTATTCGAAGATTACATACATAATTTTAATTAATTTATTTGCATGGCCGAAATTACACTCAAAGTGACCGAAATTAGAAGCTGGCCGAAATTTGGCACACTTCAACTACCTTGGGGTTCTTTTACATTATTTTACACATAGGGTCGAAGGAACACTTCTTCGTCAGGGAAGCCCAATTGACACTTTTGTCAAAATAATGAAATTTATTTAATATATCTGGTAAAATTCCATTAATATGATGTTTTTTTCTGTAATCTATCCTTTCTTATAAAAAGAGATGTTCAAATTTCATATCCTAAATAGGTACTGAAAGTGTCAATAAGTATGGCATGATAAATTCTTAAAATGTCAATAGGAGTTCTTTTCACCCTATCCAAAATTTCTCTTTAACTGTCCATGGAGGATGGATAGAAAATTCTCATAACATAAAACCTTTAAGGTCTGAATCAACAGCTTCTATTAAATATTCGGAATGTTTTAAAAGACGTATAAAATTGTGATTAATCCTTAGAGTTCTGACGATCATTGAAAATTAAGCCACACCCATCATTGTAATTTGTCCTTTGTCAACATTTGACAAAGGATTTAATTTTCCAACATTTCTACAACATTAATGCAATATTAGATTTGCATTTAAAATACAAAGAAAGTTAATTAGCGCTACCTAAAATACGTAAAGTCCTCGTTAATTGTATTGGGGCGTTTTTTTTTCAGAAGTTTTTGTGAAGAATAGATGAATTTCATTAAATTTAATAGCCCCTCTGACACTTTATTAAGGCAATTTTTAGCGGTATGAACTAAATCACATGGAGTGACTTAGTCCTTTGTGTAATAGTCAATAACATTACATTTTGACTGTAAACAAAAGACAATGATAGTAGGTAGAATCCCATCAAATAATGTTTGCACATAACATCAAAAGCCTTGTGTGGAAGTTGTGTCTATTTGAGGTGGGTGGTACTGAAGCACCTTAGTCTTAATCATAATATTGTCCTTTTAACGATCCCACTTAGGTACATCCCTTGCGCCCACAACAGACAATCAAGCAAAAGGAAACCTTGTTGGTTTATCTGAGTTTGAAATGAATAAAGATTGAGGAAAATTAATAAATCACCAGATATAAATTATTATTCCCACCAGTCACTTATCCTTCTGCTTCCTTGTGCTTGGCGCCCCATAAAATAGTCATTAATCACGTAACCCCATCGTTCAGCCTTATTTCACTCTTACCATCCATTTTGCACCCCAACTGACCAGCCAGCTCCAAACAAAGTATAATTGCTGCCATCATATGGGGATGCTGTCATTTTTCTCATTCATCGCTCAGGATATTTTGCTCACATGGGAACACATTATGAGTATCCTCAAGATCCGTAATGCTGCGATAGTAGTACAATTCCCATGAGAGTCAAGGAGAATTGCTATGAGATGTAGAGCTGATGATATTTTTGTGGTAAGTGAAAATATTTATTCAGACATCATCTAAGGACGGACAATTCATGGACATTTACCTTTCACCTCAGTAGATAAAATTTATTCACTGACCGAAAGGGATTACTTTGCGAAATGTTCGAATGTCTTAATTCATCAAAATTGGTTGTGCATTAATTGCTTTAAACTAAAGGAAAAATAAATTTTGATCAGTCTACAGGTTTTTATTAACCTGTTAAGCATAGATTTAAACTTGGATAGAAAAATTAATAGATTTCAGAAAAAAATATTTTTAGTATTGTGTATTAACTGTTTGAAATTAAAACAACCCAAGTGGCACTATGCGACCAGATATACAGCATATAAAGGATATAAAGTCACTAGGATGTCATTTGTACTTTTTAAACACTATATCAACAAAATTACTACAGTTGTTTTATTTTGACAACTACCAAAATGAGGTAAATTAAGTGTCAAACTTCCGACGTCATGGTGACCACGTCATTGTTCCTTTAGCACAGATCAATGTCGATATTTTTTAGTATCGCCCAAAAATTAAATGTATAATTTACCCGAGTTTCGTTACTGTTCTGGCTCTTGCCAGTAATACTATATAATCGAGCTTTGAAATCAGTTGGATTATTAATCTTTCTTTTTTGATACAAAGATTTCAAAACTAATTTACCTGTAATAATAACATTGCTCTCGCAGACTAACTCTTAATAAGATTAGCGATTAGATTGCGAAGTACATCATTGCGAAATCTGTCGACATTTTATATAAAATCGTCAGTTATCAAAGAAGTCTTTAGTAAGATAGGCCGACAAACGATTTTCCCAAAATCATATATAGTCTTCAAGGGCCTAAGCCCAAATAGACTCAAGCTGATCCTAGGAATATTAGCCAGAAAAATTTGGCAGTAAAGATTTATCCCAAATTGTCATACACTGAAGGCTACATTATCTTCTCAAGTACCAATCAGGACAATCTGTCCTTCCGGTAAACGTCCGAATCCAGTGATCGAATCCTATGAATCAAACACACAATTTCCAGAGCTTTCGACACTTATCATGTCTTCCTCAATGGTTCTAGGCTGGTCTTTGAGTACCAATCCGTTCGCTGTGTAAAAAAGAAAGAAGAAAATTCGCTACTTTAAATTCAAAAAAACTGATGCATAAGAAAGTAGAGGAATTAGGGGCTTCCTATTGAATCATTTGCAGACACTTCATAAAAACCCTTTTTGTTCACGAAATAGGTAATTATTTTATTTGAAAACTTCATGTACCGGTAAAAATAAATATAATCATTTAACTTAACTAAAATTAGCCAGAAATATGACAAATAGTAAACGAAACGAAACAACAGTCACCTCATTGTGTCTTTCATTGGAAAACATGGTCGATCGATGAAAAATTCGATGGTGATTTTTTTAGTTTCTTTTAGTCTTTCTGAGAAATAACCAAATTAAAATTTGTAAATATGAATGGATTTTCGCTTTAGGGTGGAAGCACCAGTTCTCGCCAGTGCCCCACTTCTCGCCACTTACATTGAAATCTCTATTTTTCGCAATTTATGAAATAAATGAGTCGCAATTTTTTTGTATTGTTTCTGCTTCTACGCATAGAAGCAAAAAATAATAATTATTCGTTTTGGATTCACGATTTTGATCACTTTTTAGAGCAATATTTTAAGCAAGTGCATCGAATCCAACATCTCTTACCAAATGTACTAAGTGTCGTCAAATTTTCATCAGGCCAAAAATACCTATTTGGGTAAATAATTTGTCTATTGAATATTTAATTGCACTTGTGGAATACATAAAATTTGTATTTAGTCAATTAATATTTCATTTTATATTATTTTTGTATAAAAATGAGGCATGGCGAGAAGTGGTAATATTCTGGAATTGATTTTACCACCTGTCGCCATATCTTTTCAATAGGCGACGCTAACTTCACTTCGTACATTTTCAGTTGTCAAATCTGCATTGTTTACTTTCTGCAAAAGCCCCATAATTTGATTTCTCAAATAAAAGTGAAGAAAAATCATTTAAAGAGAGTAATAATAAAGTGATCACAAGGAAAGAGAAATGGTGAATGTATTCTTTTCATAGCATTGCCTAAAATAACCGAGTGTGGTTATTTTCAAGTGGGTGGCGAGAAGTGGTTACAAATTTTACAAAACTGGCGAAAAGTGGTAAAAAGTGGCGACGAAATGGTTATTTTTGCATTATTAATAAAAATCAGTTTTTTAAGTAGTCCAGCGTTATGTTCTAGGATTATTGTTTTCACGTATCTAGAGCCAATACATCTAAGTAACTTTGTGTCAAATTTGACTTATCTTGTAACAAGGATTCAAAAGTTATGATTAAATGAATTTAATTTTTTCCTAAACATGGCGATAGCCGGTTATTCCACCCTATTTGGAGCAAAATTAACTAAATAATGAAACTGTGGTATAGAAAATATATAAATATAATAATTTAGTACTGTATTTATAATGAAAACAATAACGTTTTCATTTAGAGTAGCGAAAAATTTCCATTTAGAGCAGGTTTTGAATTAGCTTAATTTGCCCTAGTGACAAAAATCCGAAAAAAAGACCAACCAAGAACCACTGAGGAAGACATGATAAGTGTCGAAAGCTCTGGTGAAATTGTGTGTTTGATTCATAGGATTCGATCAACACATTCCGACGCTCCACATAAGGACAGATTGTCTTGAAAAAAAAAAAAACCTAGCTCAGTTCCACCACTGTGGGCTATCCCTTTATACAGAAGTAAAGTCTAGGTTTGTCAACCCTAATCGCGTATGCGAACAAGAGGGGGAAAAGTATTCATGCCATGATGTTGTCCCATCATACATAAGACACGGATGTAGGCCATCTTCATGGATGAATAGATGACATCAAAAGATATCAAATTCCCGCTGGGTTTAACAGTTGACAAGTCTGGGACTTACAATTACAACAGTCAATATAACGATTTTAGAACGTAAATAACATTATTTTATACGTATAAAAAGCTTAAACGTATTAAAGCTGAATATAATTAAGCTGAATAAGTTTATTTATACGTTTATAAAGTTAGCTGACGTAAGTTTAGCTGACGAGCTGAAGCTTGTATAAGTAAAGGCGACTGATGGGTATTGTAGGGTCATTCCAAGGACTGTAAAGACGTTGTCTCTAGCCATTGGTTCGTTGACTGTTTTAAAATCCTGATAGGGGAATGTTGGCACGGTTCGCACAGAGTGAACCTTCAAACAACTCAAATTTTCTCTTTGTTTGCAAAGTGCTAGTTCGTCATTTCTTAGCCATAAGATAGATAATTATTAAGCTCATGAGACGAGATGAGAAATAGTAAGTCAGTTCTTAGCAAACAAAGAGAAAATTCGCATGGTTTGAAGGTTCACTCTGTGCGAACCATGCCTACATTCCCCTAACAATAGAAATACGAATGAAATTTCGAGTGATTCAAAGAGATCCAAATCTTTTACCATTTAGTTCCCATATTATTACTTGGTACTCAAGATAGTAATGGTGGAGGAAGATAGATTGGTAGGATGTGTTTCTATATACACGACTTTAGAACAAATTGTTTTCTTTTTTTGGTTTTGAATATCCTTTATTAATAAATATGGCAAAATAGTTACTTGATATAATTTGCTCCATTTTTATACGCGCTGTCCAAAATCAATTTACATAGAACTAGGAAAGGTTAAAATCATTTGAACAGTAAAAAAATCAAATTTGGTCAGTAAAATGTCAAATAGTCAGTAAAAAATCTAATATTTTCAAAAATAGGTGTAATTTTAATTTAAAGACGGTTTTCCTTTCCTGTCTTAAATTCTTTCTCTTAAAGTTCTAAATACATTACAGATCAAATTTGATTCTTTTGCTGACCAAATTTAATTTTCTCCTGCTAATTTTAGTGCCAGAGTAATTGTGTGTAATTTTTTTCTAAGTAAGGAAAACCAAACTCAACAAGAAACTTGAGGAAAATTATGATTCTTGGAGAAATCTTTGTTAACAAAACAAATATCTCTTAGCATGGTGTAATCGTATTTTGGAGCATTAAAGGTCACCCACTAAACATAAAACGGTCTCCATTGTGTTTTCGTGGGTGGTGTTTTTCGATCATCCCCCCTGTTCTTGTCGTCCTCTATTGTCTCTATATGTCAAAGTATTAGGGTTTACAACAACACTGGCTCTGTCCGACTCCAATGAACAAATAACTACATACATAGGGGCGGCATTGGGTAGTAAAAGTATCTCAATTTGCGTGAACGAGAATGAATGCTAATTATTCGAATCATTAAGTATGAAACTTTGTTGGGTATTTCGGTGTAATTTTAAATTAATGACTTGAAAAAACAAATTGTATGTATTGCCATGATTCTGGTCATCCAAGAGTGAGTTGTATATGCTCGGATGCTTCATTGTATTAAACTTTCCTCTACATATCTTTTTTTTTCTATTTTGCAAATTCTTCCTGTGGATATATTTTTTCGTAGTTGATGCAGAATCTCTCCCCTTATAGAAGAGAATAAATCACAATAAGGTGAAAAATAGAGACACATGCCAAAAATAGAATTAATATGCATCGTTTCTCTATGCATTTTGTGAGAAAAATCTCGCGCTTAAAGAATTTTTCGTGAGGTGGAAAGGAAGTATATCAGGGTAAAAGAATTCTTACTTTTTCCACCTCTTATGCTGTCTCCATAGAGTTAATATATGGGGAAACATACATTCTAATTTACTTCTACTTATCGCATTGGTATAAGAACAAACATTGAGCGGAAAACCTTGTGAACTCCCGGTGTTGTATGTGTCTCAGACATTAGTGACATATGCTGCAAGATAAACGGCCTTGCCCTTACAAGGATTAAAATCGCTGCTGGTGAATTATGGCATCTGATAAGTAAAAAATGAGCTTTCTTCACACCAGAAGCTACCATGATAGCATTTCACCTCCGGTACTTTCACGACAATGTTCAACATTTTTATCTCTTTACTGGAGAAGAAAAGAATTTTTTCCATCCCATCGTATCACATTCGGGTGCGGGAAAATATGGAAGATCAAGATGAAGGAACACTTTGAGGATAGCGTTAAATATTTACACTATTCTTCCATTCACTTGTGAAATTGGAAATTGATTGACTTTCCAAGAGGGGCTACTTATTGGAAATTGCACAAACATTGGTATTTTCCCATTGATGCTGCAATGCTGTATTATTTAGGTACAGAATCCATGGTATGGAAAAAGAACCGATAGTGCTTGAAGGAAGTTCGAGATTCCTAATGTAAGGCAATTCAGAATCTAAAGGCAAAATATGGAAAAATCAGATGAAAATATATTCAATTTCGATTAGAATATGAACGGTTTAGGCGATAAGGTTTGAATTAAGGTTTAAGATCAAAAGATCAAATAAACTAACTTAGTCAATTCAGACTCCAGCTAAAAATGGCCAAAGAGGTCGTAAGAATTTTTCATATAGGGTAAGTGCTTATAATTTGGGACAGCCTTATATTTTGAACACTTTGAGGGTAAAGTCGGACACTAAAACAAATTGATCAAAAATTATTATTTTTTTCAATATTTAAATTATTAATGTATTCTATCTGAATACTTTTTTTTTTTAATATAAATAAAGCTTGTCTACGACAAGATTGTTCCAAATGAATTGATATTTTTATGACACATCACTAGCTCCGTATTTTCGTTGTATGTAAACATTGTAACACGTGTCTTTAACTTTCTTTTGGTCAAACTCTCATCAAATTCTGTTCATTTTTTTCTGAGATACGAAATAATAATGGAAAAGAGAAAAGAGAAGGGAAATGATCGTGTACAAGTATCTAAAAAAAAGCCTGCAATCAATTACGCGGACCTTGAAAAACTCACAAATACCTCACGCCAGACCCAAACTGCCCAAACAGCAAAGCAGGACAAAGCAATGAAAATCCCCATCCCAGTTTGAATGTTTCAAATGTTTTCAGGTTTACACTTTAACTATTTTTATTTATATTAGAAGTCAATCCAGGAGTGATTTCATAGCAAGATTGGAGGCCTAGCCTTCATAGGTGTTTGGCCATATATCTTCAATACAAGAACTTGAAAGAAAAGTTAAAAAGGAAAATAGAAAACTTTAACCACAAACTCCCAATTTGGTTTCGTCAAATTTTAAACATCAATAATAATTAATTATAAATTACGTTTACGGAAATGTCATCATAAAGGGCATAGCCTCCACATCGCTTTTTTCGAACCAGATCTTCAAACTGCCCTTAGTCAGGGGTTTGATGACAGTCACGAGGTTCTTTATAATTAACGGGCTAAGATATTTAATTGCGAGATTTCTTGAAGATCTTACGCCTCGAAGCGGGAACTGTCATTTAACCCCATGACCCTTCTATGCTCTTGCTCTTGGGAAAAATACATCACTGCCACAGCACCTGAACACAACAATCTTTGTGAAAAAAGTACAAACTTTTATGAACCTTGCTTGTTGGTTATATGATTTACGATTTATTATTGGAAAGTCAGACAAACGAGTTTGTAAGTTTGGTTTTTGATTTAAAGATTAAGGTTAGAGTTTTTTAGTTAAGGATATTTATTAAATTGATTTTTTGTTATGTTTTAAGGAGAACTGCTGATTTGATAAATACCGCTGTCCGACATTACGTGCTGCCCGACTTTCCAATATTTCCTCTGCAAGACACAATCAATTTTTGTTCTTTGGCTAGAATTTATGCAGAATTTCATGGGTAACTAACAGATTTTACTAGAAAAGAACTTCCGTCCTATCTATCAAAAAAGAAATCTCAGTACAGAAAACAATATTGACATCATTTATGTTTCAAATTCACAGTCGTATTTTTCCCATTTTTCAACACTCCATTCCATGTGTATTAAATTCCATGCTGGATGGTGTTCATCCAATGTCTCTTCCGGATTTCATGCTGTTCATGTACCATCATCTTCATTGTGCACGCTTCGCACCTGCAATAAAGAACATCCGCTTCTGCACATGACGAAGACAAGTCCTCTGTGGCATCATGATCAAAAGTCAGGAGGTGGTTCCATCAGAGTGGAAGGATGGAAGTGCTTCGAGCCAGGACTATATGGCCATCGTTGTTGCACCTTCCCAGAGACTTTTCGTGTGTCTCAGTCACGAAATCACACGCGATGGGAGTGTTCTTGGCACCAATATTTGTTATAGTTGAAAGCGCTATCCTTTTAAGTTCAATTGAGAACGTCTACCAAAGATCCTTTCTGTGAAATTCATAAAAAGAATATTTCACTACAATCTACCATCTTTAATTGCAGAAAAAGTTAAAGAATAACAATTATGTTCTTCCGCTTGCCGCTCAATGAATTATATTGACAAAAAAATAGTCTTCTGTAATAAAAAAAAGACCTACCGAACTAATTATAGGCAATGGATTTTTAGTCAACTTGAAAGTTGTTGTTCCCAAAAACTTTCTATGTTTTTTTTATTTTTGCGCAATGAAATAAAATGTGTTTACTACTCCACATTTTTGTGTATTTGTATAACTTTCAGCTGTTCTTACATTTTTCTTTCACCAAATCACTTAAAAGCTTTTATGGTGAAAACATAGAGGAAAACATAGAAAACTTGACAATTTCGAATTGAGATAAAACGGTCCCGATCAAAATTTCGAAGGTCAGAATTCCGAGAGAGTCAAAATTTCTAACGCCAAAAACCTGAAAACCAAAATCCAAAATACGTCGAAATCTCAAATAGCTAAAATCCCGAAAGGGTTAAAAGTTACAAATAGCCAAAATTCGAAGAAGTCAAGATCTCCAAACAGTCAAAATCTCGATTTGGTCAAAATTCCGTTTATGCCAAAATCTCGAAACGCCAAAATCCCGAAAAATCAAAATCCCGAAAAGGCAAAATCCGGAATAGCCAAAATCCTAAAATTTTGGTGGGCTTTTGACCCATTCGGGATTTTGGCTTTCGGGCTTTCGGAATTTCGACAAATTCGGATTCTGGCGTTCAGGATTTTGGCTTTCGGGATTTAAGCTGACACCGTTGAGAAAATTCGTCTATACACAGGATAATTAATAATAAATAGTAATAATAAGTTTATTGGTTAATGCCCAGGTTACAAAAAGTAACATATAGGACTATTCAATTACCGAAAGCAAATGTGATTTTTTTCATATAAAACATAGAATAATAATAAAAAATTCCTATAAAATACGTCTAAAAGATTTTTGATTTAATGTGGAAAAATTTAAATAAGAAAAACTTTTCATTCGTTGGCTTTGTAACTCAGTAAACTTTAAATAATAAAACTCAGACATTTTCTTCAAAAGAGGAAAAGATGGGCGTGTAAAAAGGGATAACCCAACGACGTCGCATTACAAAGTTGATGAATCGTTATTGTGGTTTGACGCCTTTATTAGCACGGGGTTTTGATAGACTATCGACAGTTTCAATGGCTAAAAAACGAAAAGGATGGTTACATCAAGGCAAATCCGCAATGGTGGAGGACAGAAAAAAAGAAATGGAAAAAAGAAGGAAGGAAGGAAAATTCAGAGATTCTTTTCAGTACACTCCATAGCACAAGTAACTCTTATTCTATATATCAATGGGAGGGAGTACTTTCTTTTTCTAGTTTCACAGAGAAAAATCAGGATAGAGGGTTGGTGGTGCAGAGGAGACAAGTCAAAAAGCAATTGAAAATGGAAAATCTTTGAGAAAAGAGAGTGCAATTATAGAAGCAAAGTCTATCTTATATAACTCTCCATCGCCCCATTGAGATTCATCCTTCTTTTGCGGGACGAACACCCAAAATGGATTTTCAATGCAGGATTTGATTGAATAAATTTTCTTGTGATCATTCGTCCGTGTTCCATATGTGGTTTCTGACTGCGTGAACAAAATTTCATTCATCCTAATGATAAAATTGTCTTTACAGGTTATTGCTTTCCTGATATCCTTTTCCCTCTACATGGATTCATCTCCGTAGAGGAATGTTATGTCGGAAAAGAGAAATCCCCTCGCAGATATTGCCTTGAATTTCTTAACACACCGCAACGGATTTTCAATCAACCTTACTTTTGTCCACAAAGGATACCACAGGAAAGGAAAGAACAACTTCATATAGGAGGAAAAATATTTTGGAAAAATTCGGTTGTAGTTGAAATTTTAGGAATCTTTTTTTCTGTAAAGAAATTTCCGATAGGAGAAGTGGGGCAGATTTAAAATACAGTTTTTTTTAACCTATTTTAAAATAGAACTAAGCCTTATCATTTTACAATTCAGCTTCACAATTAGTTTGTGTAGCCATATTATATTATAATTACGTTCAGTTTCTTTTAATAATAGGAGATAAAGCCCTATTTTAAAGCTGCCTTAATTCGAAGATGCCCCACTTTTCCGTACTTCTAAAGATTTTTCTTTTAAGCATGATTAGTTGGTATCCGATACAAAAATTTGCAATAATTTTTTATATTGTAATTGAATTTTTCTATTGTGAGCCTGTGCGTGGTAGAATGATAACTTTCCGATAATATCGAATCGATAGTATCAATAAATCTGTATCTCGTAGATTTAGTGAACGATGAATTTTTAAACATTATAAGTTCACTTATTATACCATTCTTGAAAGAATGTAACTGTTAATAAATATTTATATTAACTACAAAAGGTGCAGCTATCATTTAAGTTATTCAAAATCGACGTTAGATACTATCGAAAAAAAGTTATCATGTCACCCCAGCTTTTAGGTATTTCGGGTATTTCCAACCTAGTATATGCTACACGGTGCTCCTTCTCGGTGGGTAAGA
The DNA here is from genome assembly GCF_024763615.1 of Phlebotomus papatasi. Classification (NCBI taxonomy): domain Eukaryota; kingdom Metazoa; phylum Arthropoda; class Insecta; order Diptera; family Psychodidae; genus Phlebotomus; species Phlebotomus papatasi. The sequence goes on from NC_077224.1 coordinate 44,199,896, forward strand.
CACCTTGATATAGTGAAATTTACATCTATCTATATACTTCGTGTGAGAAACATTTATGCACTACAAAATACGTCGATATGTGTTCTCTCATGAGCTAGCTTGTACCTTATATCTCTTTCGTGAACTATACTTCTCTGTTTTAGTACTTAATACAAGGTTCTCTAATATTCCCTATTTATAGTAGAAAAAGTTCTCATAGTTGCTGACCTCCCTGTCTTCTAGCTCTTTCAGTCTATTCACAAAAATATAGGTTTCGAAAAATCAAGGAATTACATATTTCCCCATTTTTCACAACTCAAGAGAATTAATAATCCTCTTTGCGCTGTAACCTTTGAAAAAGCTCAAAACCATTGAGTTGAAAATGTCAAACTGACTATTTGAAAAATAACACTATGGAACAAAGCTTTAGGCTCGCAATTCTCTATTCAGTAAATTGACACACGCTCAATAAGCTCCACGAACAATTCATTTCCCAGTTCAGCAATTAAGCCCATATTGTTAAAACAATTTTACTCATTGTTTCTCATCTCTATGGATGCCTAACTTGATGCATTCAATAAGTTAATAAATTCCTTAATAAACCAAATTATGCAAAGTCTTATTAAATCTTCGATGTTTAATTACTGTGCGCAAAATTTGTATGCTTGGTTGGAAAATATTTTCAATAAACTCCTCCCTCGGGGAGCTTTTTGAGGTTGCTTGCATATTCATACTGTTGAATTATTCTATAACCTATTATGACGACGGAAAAAATCATTGAAATTGCCAGATTTGAGCATACTAATAAGATTTTCATGAATAGTAAATCTCATTGTTAAATAGCAATTCAAATCAGCTGTCTCAAAGTAAAAGGGTAATTTTTTTTTAAGTTTTGGGTTCAAATTAGTTTATTTGAATGCTAGCAAATGAGTATACGGATAAACTAGAGGAAATCGTAATAGAATAATGTGCAAAAATTTTGTAAAAGAACAGAAAATGAGTCACAATATCACAAAAAGTTAGAAGCGCACCTGAAATTTTGTACTAAAGGGGTTACATGGAACTTGTAATGTCGAAAATATTTTATGATTGGAATTAAACTCTAAATCAAGAATATTAAATCTCCAGGAATAATCCTGTAGCTATGACCGGCCAGTAAGAAATCCTGAGTGTAAACCCATTTTATCTCAAAACTAAATTTTCGAATTGCACACTTTTTTATGGTCTCTAGATACTAAAAAAATTTAAGTCCATATGGAAGAGTTTTGCCTACACAAACGTAAGGATATTGCTTCAATATGGAATCTAGTGTGTAGAGATCATTAGATTTAATTATTTGGTATTTTAACGATGGTTTCTTATTTTTTTTGGTAAAGTTTTCCCAAAAATTCAAATTTTAGTTTTAAAAAATCCTTTGTTAGATGACAAGTTTAAAACAACTTCTTACCGAAAATATTTGATTTTTTTTATTTACGATAAATGCACTAACTAAGAGTAATCGTTATTAACACAAAGATTTTGTTTTCAAAGAATTCTTCACACATATGGTAAAGTGATACAATTTGAACATAGTGTTAGATGTTGGACAATTCGCCGGTACAAGTTGGACACGGATTTTTTCTTTATAAATTTTTTTAAGCACAAGGAACCAAATTATAAAACTAAAACATCAAATAGACTAAAAATTTACAAATAAAAATTAAGTACTAAATTTATCGAGAAAAAGCCCTGTCCAACTTGTACCATTCATTGTCCAACTTGTACTATGGTCCAACTTGTAACACTTTACCCTACCTCCAAAGAGACTTAAGTCACAACTGCTGAATTGAAAAAAAAAAAACAAAGTTATATGAATTTTTTAGGAAATATTATTCAAATATTGTACTTTTATATGCTTAAGATTTGGCAATAAAAATATTTTTGTGTAAAAACAAAAATGAGAAAAAAATGTTTCGAATTTTTTCGAGATTTATGTAACCCCTTAAGAGCCCAAATAGACTTTATGCACTAGGCTCTAGACAAACCGAGAGACAGCTTAGTGGCTCTCGGTGGCCTCTCTTTTGGTGGAAATATAGGTAAACTATTGTTTCAATTATGTTTACGCTAAGCCGCCTCTCGACTTATCCTCAGGACTGTCAAGGACCTTAGCCTGGTCCTTGATAATTATTTAGCCTGCAAAATTTGGCAGTAAGGATTTATTCCAACTGTCGTACTCGAAGGGTTAAGGAAAATGATGATCACAAATGTATGATCACAAAACATACAACCTGAGAAGGGATTTTCCCGTTTTCATCCCGGAGTAGTTGGAATCGACGCTAAGACGGCAATGGCCGCACAGGGGGTGAGTCAAAAAAGAAATAGAGGGATGATAATAAATAAAATAATAAAATAAAAAAAAATAATAAAAAATCGATTAGAGATCTTTAGCGTAAATTTCTTTTACCTAATCCTATAGTGACAAATTTTACTGACTAAAAACTCTATAGGATCAACCTGAATCTATTTGGGCCCTAAGGCATTTTCGAAACAGCAAACGATAATGCGATTTTTCTTATTATTTGAACTCCATAAGATAGCGATACAAACTTCTTGTTTTTCTCTATTTTAATTACTGGAGGTCAAATGATTAAAGATAGTGACTAGATGAATTCACAATAGACTCCCCCTCCTAAGTTATCCTTTGAATTAGTAATATAACCTTAAATTTTAACTGCTCGAACTCAAAAGCTAGAGCAGTTTTCTTTTTTCTAAAGCATATTCTTTTTAATTTCCGGAGATATCCTCATTTTTAAAAATTGTTAAACTGGATATTTTTTCTATACACGAAAATTACCTTGAATTATCCCTTTAAACGGGTTTTAAAAGTCGGCTTTTAAATAGATTTCTAAACCTATTGGAAAAATTTTGGCTCATTTAAAGTGTCTTTGAATTCCTAACATATTCTAATCAATTGAATCGATGACAAATCAATAACGAAGAATCGATTATGAGCTTATGATTATTTCTATTTCGAAGTTCAATATTCTAATGTGAATTGAAATAAGCTAGACTTTTTTCTTGTACAAATCAATTACCTTTAACTTGCTTGAAAATGTGAGAAAAAGCAATTATTCTCTAATAACAGAAGCTGTAAATTATGCTTTGTGAAGAAGAATTTGAAAACTCTCTCTCTTTCTTCAAAAAAAATTTATAATTTAGTATTTCATAAGAAAGGTCAACCCCCGAAGTCCTTAACAAAGAGGTTGAAAAAAATGATAAGACTTAACGGGGTGCTCAAATTCGAAAGTTCGATGCCTTGAAAGTTGATTTCCTTTTTGTACGTCTTTTTTTGAACTAATACCTCAAACAGTTTTTCAAAATAAATTTATTTTATTTTCATTATTATTTATAAGATTAATACGGATGCTACAAACAATGAAGTGGAGAAAGAGGAGATGCCATAGAATCGTGAATATTTAATTATCAATTGAGCCATTGATTTGAAAAAGATAGCTTTAAAAGTTTCTCAATTTGAATGTGAATTTGATGCTTAGAACTCATTATATAATACTTATGATTTAATTGATAAGTACGTTAAGCAGTGATTGCCAAACTTAATTGATTTATACTTAAGAGGCTTAATTAAGAGTTTAAACACTGAAATCGTGAATTTGAGTATAATTTGAAATTACATTCATTCTGCTTTCCTTTATTTCAAATATTTCTTGAACAAATTCACAAGTATCCGGTATTTTTGTTTCAAATCATTAAATTGGTAACTTTTCGCAAAAACCGTTAGAAAGAATGAAATAATAATATACAAGATCAAATGAACACATTTTGGCACTTTAAGAAATCCTATTTTATGCAATTTGGGATAAGAAATTTGAATATCTATCTTTACAGGAAAAGGTAGATTATCAAAAACGTCATAATGCTTGCATTTTATTAGACACAATATATAAATTGCAATATTTTTACCAAAAACCCAATAAGTGTTTCCTGCCAAATAGGTGCTCCTTCAAACCTATACGAAAATAAAATAAATGCTTCATTGAGTCTGTTTACGATGTAACCGAGAAAATATGGTTTTAGTGCGCAATGAAGAATATATAGTAAAAATTTAGGACTATCCCCTTAAAAGCCCCTAAGTCAATATCTCTCTTCGTTTGGTCTCTAACGGAAGGACTAATAGGAAAAAATAAACGGTATATATAATAGGTATCGCTTACTATATAAGTTCAAGAATTAGGATCCATTGAAATAATTCTTCTTCATAATTTTCAATTAGAGAAAGCCTCTTCTCCATCATCCGGTCCATGGGGGTGAAGACTAGAACAAAATGAGTGATGAAAAATTACTCCAGAGGGTGAAAGATTTCTGACGGACGAAATTGGTGTCAGTTCCGCTTACCTTTTATTTTTAATGAAAGAATTTTCCCCATGCCCCTTTCCCATGGTCCTATGTCCTTTGCCGAGTTCTTCTCTCTAAAAGTGTGGGTGATTTTCTTGGGCGAATCAGAAGGAAGGCGAGAGTGATAGAAACTTGACGAAAATTTCCAAGTAGTATCACAATTTGCCCATTTTCATTTCTCCCTTCGTCATGTTTGTGAATGTGCAGCATAGATTTAGGAGCTAAAACACTCTCGTGTAAATATATTTTCCCTTTTGCTTCTGTTTTTCCTACAAATACACACTCAAAGACAGAAGATGTAAAAGCGAGATATATCGTAATGTTGTGGAGCACATTGGAAAAGTAATTATCCATCTCTTTCATTTCCCCTCTATGTTTTCTTTATGTTGGGGAAATTCTGCTATATTTATGATGGAAATTAGGGATGTCTCACTCTCTCTCACTCATCTTATGGGTTTTTCTTTTTTTGTGCCACAGTTAGAGTGAAAAGTGGGGAAATTTCGCACTTAATTCACTGAAAATATAATGTTACGTTCAATGAAAAACACAAGTTTTTTTCATCTTGTTCACAATTTTTAATAAGTTCTAAGATAATTTTGAATAAAACAGTACTTACTTATATTGAAAATATTATCAATTTTAGTTAGTTTTTCCTGTTATTAAGTTTTAATAAACGGCTTATATATGAGTTTTATTATCGCTAAGCTTTCATCAAACACATTCTGTTACAACTTTAATTTAACGAAGAAAATTTACCAGATAGGGTTAAGTGATATAATTTGGAATTAGTGTTACAAGTTAGACAATTCGCCGGTACAGGTTGGACATGGCTTTTTGCTTGATAAATAAAGTACAAAATTTGTTTTTAAGCACAAGGAACCAAATTATAAAACTAAAGTAATATAAAAATACAATCAAAAATGAAGTACTAAATTTATCAAGACAAAAATCCCTGTCCAAATTGTACCACTTTACCCTAACTTAAGGAAAGATGAATTAAAAATGACAAGTTGATTCAGAGGTGTGCAAGAAACCGTTGAAACCGAATTAACGTTAAAATAAGTTTGTTGTAGTAGCGTTTTGACCATTGACGTACATGTTTCATTTGACGTTAATTCGGTTTCAACGGTTTCTTGCACAGCTCTGAATTGATTTATTTTTGATAATGTTTCCTACATCTTTTTCTCTGCTACGCCGGGATTTAAGTTTTGTAAACTTTTAATCATCTATTTACAGTAGAGTCCCTCTATAGGCCATCGCTCTATAGTCCATAATTTATCGACCGTTGATTTCAAAACACTGATTTTAAGTTAGGTTATATTTTTAGTACACGACATACAATGTTGTCATAATCTTTTTTAATATTTTTGTCAAACTTTATTGAGTAGTTGTGATAATTGTGATCCATAATGAAGAGAGCGAGGACAAGTACCACAATCGCAAAGAAAGTGGAAGCCGTCGAGCAAAGTCGTTGATAATTTTAAAAAATGACATGGACTCTAGTGCAACCCAAGTGTCAAATCTGGAATCAAATATGGCGTATAGCGGAGCTCTACTGTATATTAAAGTCGTTAAGAAATTGTTTTTATAGATAAAAATAAGACAACATAGAATCCATTGTCCAAAATCAGTTGGCAAGTAAAGCGTAGCCCATAAGAAAAGGCCTATTCAGAAACTAATGAATTTTTAATTAGTTTATTTGATATTATGTTTAAACGGGTCCCGGTCAAAATCCCGAAAGCCAAAATCCCGAAGGCCAAAATCCCGAACGCCAAAATCCCGAATGGGCCAAAATCCCGAAAGCCAAAATCTCGAATTCTTAAAAGTGTCACAGCTACTCCCACGATTGTAACCGCGCTTGCTGGAGGCAAAGGGAAATCTTCTGAGTCTTAGGAAATTATTCTAAACATTTTCCTCTATATAATTTCATCAATTTCAGGATTTTGAAAATTCGGGATTTTGGCTTTCGGGATTTTGGCCTTTTCGGGATTTTGGCGTTCGGGATTATGGCTTTCGGGATTTTGGCTGCCACCGGTTTAAACCATGTAATTCAAATTTGAATTTACTTTTCGTTAGGATATTGAAAATATTTTAACTACTAACTGAACGTCAGAAGTGACGTTTCGTTAAGTCTGGAAGATCTTGAAATATTAGTTTTTACCTAAAGGCATTGTAAGTCCCACAGATGCATCGTGTCACAATATGAAATTTTCGTCTTCGACAGCTTTAAATTTTGATCTCAATCTTGGCCTTGGACTTGAGCAATTGTCTTATTTTACTCATTTTGTAGTTATTTTTACAACATTTTGATTATTTTATTTTATTTTATGATTATTTTACGTGAAAATTACGGTTGGCATTCGTTAAGTTTACAATTTGCTTTTAGCGCGTCTGTTGAATTTATTCGTTATGTTCAGTATCATTCTCAGTAAAGAGTTTTCAAGTAATTTAACAATTTAATAATGTACTAAAATTTACTTGTTATAATTTAATTAGAAAATATTTGTGTTCTGCACTGAGATTTCAAATAATTGAAATTTCGTAAAATTGTAATCATTTTTTAAGTATTTATATATACAGTTATAAAACGAAAGCAATTATCAGATAAATTAACGAAAATTCATGTAAAAATAAATCTAAAATGTCTAAAATATAATATAAAAAACCATATTCATAACAACTCTGCGACTATGGTTTCTTAGTTATTTTCTTTAAATTTCGACAATTATGATACTTTCAATTAATTTTTAATTTTCGTTGAATTTTATTCATTTGGACGTTTTGTTTATTAATATTGAGAGAAAGCAATTGCTATGTAACTAAACTCTACGATATGGGAAATAAAGTTCTATTTTTAAACAACTAACTTTCTTGTAAGACAAGATGCATTGCGATTTTAAATGCATTGTTAACTTTCGTTAAATTTTACTTATATCTCTTTATAGTTCATTGACACAACGAAAAAGCATATGAAAGGTCTATATTAAATAACTTAACGACAAAATAGACATAAAAAGCTCCAATGCCATGATAAATTTACAATGTTTCAGACAACAATTCGATTTTAATAACTTAACGAAAGATTTTTATTTGGTTTTCGTTCACCGTCGAATTCAAATTTAAGTCACATCAGTGATGGGGAAGCTATTTCTCCTCCATGTTCGCCCCACTTTCTCCCCAATGGAAAGTATCATGCGCGCATATTTGTGGCGTTCTATGGGGGAAATTTTTGGCGAAGGGGCAACGCATGTAAAAGCTCCATGGCGCAAATACATACAATTTTGGTGTGGTGGGAAAAAGCTGTGTATGACGATAGATAGTCTCACATTGCGCAGTGTATTGGTTGATGGTTACTTCAAAAATTTCTGGGCTTAGTCCCAGACCGATCTCTGAATGAAGCGGTGTTCGGCAATCTAGTCAAAAATAGACACTATTACAAAGTGGTAACTTTTGTTGGTGCCTTCAAACACATTGTGAACAGCTTTCGGTCAGTGTTGCACTTTGTTGATTTTTGCTCAAAACAAAAAAAAAAGATAAAAATAATAAAATTATTTGGTGTGGAAGAAGGGTTTGCATTTTTAAGACTTTTTGGTAGAATTGGACAGAAAGATTTCGATAAAAAAAAATTGGAAGGAAAAAAAATCCGGTGACTTTGTAGAAAATTCATGAAAGACAAGTGTTTTGGGAATTACAAGAAGTTTCTGCAATGTGTTTGCCGGTGATTGCTAAATCCGATGAGAAACACTCTTCCTGGAAGAAAAATTGGTCTTTATTTATAACATTGAAACATTTGAGAGAAATTACAAATGAAAGACAAGATTGATTGAAAATTCGCGCCTGAAAATTGCAGAAAACCGTGTGGCTGTTTTTTGCCCCCCTTACTCTCTCTACCATGCTGTTATTCGCGCGCCGGAATATTATTTTTAAACCAAACCGTAAAAAGAAGCGTTGGACGATCAAGAAGTGTCAGTTTTCAAAAATAACATGAGTAATAATACAGAATTCGCACATTTTTTTTCTAAATACTTTTTCGCAATTCTTTGCACCATGAAAATTATTGTAAAGAGAGATAAAATAACTTAAAATGGTTGTAGTACCAAAGATGAAGAAAATTTGTGTGATGTGTTGGGTCAGGGCCCAATAAGGTCTGCGAAGCGGAAGGGCACGAGAGAAAAGCTGCAGGAAAGATAAGGAAAAGTCAACGAGTTTTGGGGTGAAAATAAATGAGAAATATGTATCCACCGGTGAAGCAAAATTGGTAAGTTTTCCTATCTGTTTGCTTAAGTGATAAACAGGAGAAAATCCAGGGTCTTAATATAGAAACATAAGCAGTAAAACCACCAATCCGCACACAGAGACACACAGAAAATGGAATAGGAGGAAAAGAATCTCACAATATTTCCATTTGGGAGGGTGAGGAAGGGGTCTTTGGTTGTGAAAAAAAAGCTCCAATGTGCGTTGAGCAAAAAATCTGCAAAAGCTCCCCTAACAACATTCTCAAGGTTCTCCCGTCGTTCCTCATCTACAAATTACTCTCCCTATTGTTTATAATAGTTCTCTGCCTCACATGAAAATCCTCATGGCTTGGATGGAACAAAGCCCACAACATTTTCATTGTTTTCCTGTTGCTGCAAGAGCAAAATTCAAGCGAAATATATCAGCTTGTTGTTCAGAGCTGAGGAAAATGCTCTACCACCTTTCTAGTAGACCCATTCGTTGCGTTAGCTCCATCCTCCAGATGTGTATCCCAAGTCCTTCATCTCCCCAATCTTTTCAACTACTCTCCACAGCTCTCATTTAGCCCATGAATAAAAGAAAACCTCAACGACATAAATAATAGAATTTTTTTAAATAGTAAAAAGCCAGCAAATCCAAAAATTTATTCTTAGAGGACCCTGGGGTAAAATGAGACGTGTCGAAAATTTCAAAAATTCTAAATTGTTTCAACATTAAAAAACACCATGCAAGACTTTGCATTATTACCATTTATAGTCTTTATGCACTTCTTAAAATATTCAAAATTATAAAGGATATAAACTAATATGAAAAATATAATTTACATCAAAATTTTGAGATTTATTTTTAAATATTTTCCTTACAAACTTTTAACAATTTATACCTTAGTAGTGTCAGTATAGTAAATGTCCATCCAAAAGGACCATTATCAAAAGTAGCTAGGGGAAACTGGGACAAAACTTGTCAAAACGTATATTTAATCCTTTCTCGAGCTCTGAGACAACTTAAACGTTTTATAATGAGCATATTCTTATAGGAAATTTACTGCTCTACAACATTCCAGAAGACTATTTTCCTCTATCTCGAAAGAAATGTGATTTTCGAATCATTTCGGATAATTTGTGACGTTTTACTCTTGCAAACATTAAAAATATCAAATAGACATATTTTTATAGGAAATTTATTCCTCTACAACTTTGTCGAAGATAATTTTTCTATATCTTAACGAGAAATGTGCTTAAATTGAGCTAATCAGTATTGATATTTTCTGTAAGCCAAATATTCCAAAAATAGGGCTCACAATTTCATTATTTTTTATTTTACAGAATCCTTCCTCGAATCCCTTGAAACTTTGTAAGTTTAAGAAGGTTCATGAAGGCTATAATAAAAATTTCAAGCCTCAGTCTCTTTTATTTTAGAAAATAGTGAATATTGAAATTTTCGTTTTGACAAATTTTGCCCCAGTCTCTCCTACTTAGCTCCAGTTCAACTTTTTTGCTTTTTTTCAAAAAAAAAAGTTTTGGGAAAATTACTTAAGAGGTATGTTTTTGATGATGATAGAGAAAAATGATCTGCGACAAAATTGTAAAGAAATATTTTTTATAGCATTATATCATTAACAAGAACCAATAATAAACCGGATCAAAATTACACAAATCACCTTATGCTTGCCAATATTCTCCTCTAGTTTTTGAAAAATTCGGCAAAATCAACTTGTGAAAAATGACTCGAAAAGTACATTTCTCTTTGAAATACAGGGAAATGACTCTTGAATAGTTTATAAAGCCCTAATTGCCTATATGAGCATGATATTTGAAAATCTCATTCGCTTTTAAGGAGTTTGTAAAAAATATAATATATTCCTTGTCACATTTTACCCCAGGCTCTCCTATTTATGGTCTAAAAAATGCACAGCATAACATCTCTAAGGACGAAAGAATACAAACATCAGCAAGTCGCATCTCTTTCTGAAAAAAATATTTTTTTTGACTATTCTTGCATAGAAAGCACTAAGAACCTTAAAACTTACTGGGGAAATATTTTTCCATATATAAAATATAAAAGAGGCTCTGGAAAATGCTTAACACTCCAGCAATATGCTCCACAGGCAAACTTTCTACAAAGAATATCGCAAATTAATGCTGTTGAGTGTTGAATCGCTTTGTCTTGCAAATCTTCCTTAAAATATATTTGCAAATTTAGTGAGAAAAGTTTTCAAGACAAGAAGTAATCGAGGAAGTTGAGTACAAGTGCACTAAAAATTGTTTTAAAACTTTTGAAGAATAATTTGTCAAGAATTGTTGTGTAGAAGATATGAAAATTAACCTTTAATTGAAGACTTTTTCCTTGGAATTCTTCAACAAATTATTTTTCAAAAAGTTTTATGTAGGTGTAGTTGGAAAACTTTAGGGTTAGTTAAAGAATTCGAAATGATATTATTCCATATTATTTACTTTTAGAGTCGTGCCTTAAAAATAAATAATTTCCAATAGGCGTGAAATATCGTTAGAAGCAGAGGAAAGCGTGCTACCTTCGGTCGACTTAAGCTTCTTCAAACAACTCATTGTTATTTATACGATTTTAATAGATTTATCCCATTTTATTATATTTTAATAGCTAGTCTAATGCCTGAAATATCCTGAGAAGATCATGGATCAAATCTATTATGAACATAGAAAAAGAATAAAGTTAGTCAAAGCTTGAGTCGTCCAAAGGTAGCGAACTGTCCCCTAATGTGCAGCTATTAAAAATAAACAATTTAAAAAAGCAGTGAAGCTCAGTATAGAAAGCTCAGTATTTAAGTAAATAGTATAATAATTAAAAAAAATTCAAACGAAATTGTCAAAAATTTATATCAGAAATATTGCAATATATCTGAAGCATCTGGATCTGGTATTGGAAGGAAGCATCATATTACTAAGAGAATGGACGTTCTAAATATTATATTTCAATGCTTCTCTTTGAATTGAATAATATTTTAATATAAGGAAATCTAAATTTGATTTAAGATATTTAGGAGATTTATTGGAATTTAAAAAAGCGAATTGAGCAGAAAATTACTTCATTTAGGCCTCAAAATTAATCATATTATATAATTCATATTATAATTTAGTTTAAGATTACCTAACTCTATTTTCTGAATATTTTTAATTTATTTAAGAAATTATTTTTTCTAGTATTTTTTAATTTAAATATATTTTTTTTAATATTGGAAAGAAAAAATATGAAAAAGATATTGAAATTTCCGAAATTTCGAACCTAGCTGCATCGGTCTTCATCGGCAATGAATAGGTTATGTACCGATAATTGAATAAATTCTTTTTGGAAATTATTTTTTTCTTGACCTTAAGTTTCTTTCCGAGCCAAAGGACAAACGGTAAGAAACATCGACTTCCGGCCTTTGATATAAATTTTGAAGACGAACTTAAACATTTGGCGAATTCTTATTAGGGCTACACGGGTTAAAAATATTGGAAAACATCATATTTTCTCTAATTTTCTTTTCGATATAAAAAAAATTAATTCAACTAAAATTCTCAAGTATATAAAAGTACAACATTTAAACTATATTTTCTGAAATTTTCATTTAAAAATCTTAACCTAATTTTCGGAGACTTATTTTGGAAAAAACCTGTATTTCCGTGGACAAGATTTCTCAGTCAGAGTGTATTCATCCAGAAACCAAAAAACTAAATTCTTCCTGTTAATTGATGAGTTAATCCTTTAAGGACGAGAAGGTAAAAAATTGAATGTCAGAAAAAATCATTTTTTCTAACTTTTTAGAGCAAATTACAAATTTGGAAGGCCGTAGGAAAAATTTCATTTTCGGGTCACCGGTGACCCAATCGTCCTTAAAGGGTTAAACTTGTATTTGACCGGTTGATTTTTTTTTTAAAATGAAATTTGGATTTTTGGGAGAATTTTATATATAAAAGAAATACAAATTCCGGCATACTTCACACCATGTTTTGTCTTTTAAAATAAGTTGTAATCAAGTTAAAAAAAAATTCTACCGTTCACGAATAAGCTTAACTCTTAATATATTCACTTTTCACTTTTTTTTATGTCAGATGAATATACTCTAAGAAATTTTGTCCACCAAAAATTGTGCAATTTTTCTAAAACTGTCTCTAAAAAACAGGTCCGAACAGCTGAATTTTTAAAATTTTGAAATAAAAAATTTTAAAAAATAATCAAAATGTTGCACTTTTATATGCTTAAGAGCTCGAATTGAATTTTTGTTTTATTATGTTGAAAAAAGAAAGATGTTAAAAAGATATGCTGTTTTTTTACAATGCGCGACCTGATCCTCGTAACCCCATAATTAATGTGATTTTGTTTATGTACAAAATCAAGCTTTTGCAGAACTTGATTTTACACTTTTATTAAATATTTATACACATATAATCTGTAATATTTAAAAAAAAGAAAAATAAATTTTGTAATTATGTGTAAATTTCAAACGAATTAAGAAGATATTGCAGAGTAATTAATTTCTCTTTATTGGTTTCAATACTGCCAATAAAATAGGCTATTATGGCAATTTCAGTCATTTTCTAAAAAAAAAAAATCTGCATTTAAAGGAATATATAACTGAAATAAGTTATCTACAATATTTATACAATGCAGAAGCTCAAATGATCAAAACCCGTATTTCTCCAAAAAAAATTTATTTACTGAATTCATCAAAAACAAACAAATAAATATAGGAAAAAAATGAAAAAAAGCTTTTTAATGTTTATCACTGTGACATTTCACGTTTCGTGCAATTGCTTTTAATTAATAGTTAATTAATTAATTTTAATTAATGATTTTTGCATACAATTAAATTCGCAATTGCGCAATGTTTAATTCTAAAATATACTTCTAATTTAATCTAACGATTTTTTGATAATTCAGATGAGTTTTAGAAATATAATTAACCTATCATTAATGTGAAATCGATATAATTATATAGACTTAGGGCCTAAGTCCTTGACACACTTAGGACTTAAGGCAAGAGACGGCTTAGTGAACATAGATAGAAATGTGGTTTAATCATTATTTCAAATATAATTACTCAAAGACTTCGGACTACTCAAGGCTTTGGACAACTCAATTTGTTTCTATATTTTAATGGATTTCAGCCATAGCTCTTTTCAAGAAATTTGATTCAGTGGACTAGCTATTAAAACTTAATATTATAATAGGCCAAATTAATTCTAAACAATTTTTTAATTTTAAAAAATTAATTGTTTAAAGCTTGAGTTGTCCGAAAGTAGTGCCTTTTCCCCTTTGTAGAAATATCTGATTTTCTTTTCAGGTTAATTTGTTGCATATATTTTATAAAGTTAAATATAAAATATTTTATCCTATCTGTTGTAGCTTTTTCATATCAGAACTTCAGGTTATTATGAACAGCTAATTTATTGATAATTATACGGTTTAAAATTTTATCAGAAATATTCAACACAAGGTGTTTAATCCAAAAATTTTTAAATAAATTAATAAACTTGTAAAATTGAGCTTGTATTGCAGTCCGACAGGTTAAAATGTTATTGAACTAGTGACAAATATTTCACGAAAAACAAATCGGAATTTACTAAATCATAACCGTATGAGGGTACCATAAACCAATGTGGTGTGCTATACACAGAAATCAGCTTTACTCATTTATAAATAAATTATTCATCTAAATAACCATTGAAAGCTTAATAGTAAATTATTGAATTTAATTAATTGCAAATTAATTGATAAATGCATTCAGTATCTATAAGAACTTTGTTTGCTATTTTAGTGAAATTAGAATAATTATAAAAGAGACACTTTTAGGAATCAGATTGAGCTCTATGGGATGTAGTAATTTCCGTGCAGAATTTTCTAAATTAAATAAACTAGTAGGGGAAACTGGAACATCACCAAACACGGGGTAGCACCAAACACTAATTTTTATTCCTTAACTACTTGAACTATCTCAACCATTTCTTCAGTAGACAAGCATCCCTATAGTGCCTATAAATTCCTATAGGTCTTGTCCTTAGAAGTCAAATATCTGATTAAAAAATCGCAGTGTTTGGTGCTACCCAGTGTTTGGTGGTGCCCCAATTTCCCCTAAATATCTAAATATAGAGTCATCAACTCAAGGAAATTAAGCCGATACATATTTTTGAAAGTAATGAATTGCACAGTCAAAAAATCCCAAAGTCGCAATTTCACTGATATTGTAGCTGATCCAGAGACACTTTCAGAGAAAATTAGGATAAGTCAAGTAATTAAAAATTTGTCCACGTTTATTATCAATTATTACGTATAACACATTAATTTCTTCTTTATCCGAGACACTTCCGTAAAACTTAAATTTCTTTTGATCACACTTTTGAATTTAGACTCAATCTTGGTGTCTTCAGCATCTCCAGAACTTCTCGATCGATTTCGCAACACGGGCGTACAATAAATTTCGAGCAATTTTAAATTAATCTTCCCTCAGCAAGGAATTACTCAGTATTGTAGCAGTTCTATCAACTTGGGGTGCGAAATCCTCCGCAACGAACAACTTTGCCAAAAGACGTGTCGCAATTTTCTCTTCATGCTATTGCACCTGCAATTTCTCCAAATTCAATTCCCAGGTATTTTGTGCCTGAATACCACTTTCACCCCAGAGAAGTCTTCATCTTCTGGGCGTGAAAAGTGCTGCACCCCGTGAAAGTGCACTGAGCTGTGTCTATTTGCTGGGATTTACCGTCCTATCTCTCAATGCGGTTGTAACATTCATTTCATCTTGTGCGGTTTGCTGGTGGCAAAGGGGGGAATCCTCTGGGTTTTCAGTTGGTAGGGGGGTGGTATTTCAAATTATCTACCCACACACATGTCTGGAAAATTCATACATTATCATCCCAGAGTGGTGTCATCCTCAGATGCAACACCACTGAAATCGCATTAAAAAGTGGTATAAATGTGGATTTCGTCAAATGGCTGTGAAACCATCCCTGACACACAAATACAAGATTGTAATGAAAATTTATAGTGGATCATAAAATAAAATTAAAGGGGTTTGTCATGGTGGAATGGGACAAATAAAATATATACAAGCATGAGGTTAAGGGGTAGCTGAAGAACACCAAGAAAAATTGCTTGTGTAATGGCAAGCAAGTCCTTTCACACAAAGTGGAAGGAACAGGATTTCAAGAAGAAGAGAGAAAAAAACCAAAGTGAATGAGGATGACAGTGTGAATAAAAATAAAATCTGACTTTTTATGATGCTCACGACAAGTCTTCTTATAATGTCATATCACTAATATAGCAACATTTTACGGGGTACATATACCTCAAATATTCCACCCTCATTCCACATTCTCCTTGCAAAATTGCAAATTTCCCACAAGATTTCCCCCTGAACAGAATACACTGCATAATCGATGGAGAAATGCACAGAACATCAATTCCAACTGATAGCGAGGGACATTTTTGGTTTCCAAGGAAAGGTGCATGGCACAATTTCACTATTTCATGCAATCTTTAAAAGCGTTTAATGTTTGAGGATTTAAGACACTGAAACTAGTTCAAATATTTACATAGACAACAAAGTATGGCACTTTTACAAAATATACCTTAATTTTGATAGCATAATAGTGCTATCCGCTGCCGTTACTTCAAGCAAATCGAATATTAGTTAATTAGTAATCCCGCAAGGTGGCTCTATAACCTTAAAGCTAAATTTATTTGACATTTTTTGTCAAATCTAAATTCAAATTGATTATTGAATCGTTCAACCGACAAAAATAGATACAGAAAAAATTAAATGTAGTGGAAATAGCAACATTTTATGCATATCCCTGCCCCTTTTACCTAACCGACACCTTTCGTGTAGTAAAAATAAAATTCAACTGGAATTTAAACCACAAATTGAACAACAATGTGTGACAGCTTGAAATTGACACTGAACTAGTGACAAATGAATTTCACCTTCACCAAAGGTAAATTGAAATTCACTAAATCGTAAAGGTATGTGGACAATAGGGGCAACATAAAGCATTTTAAATGTTATATGGATAACAAACTAACTCATTTATCAATTAGAATAAATAAAAAAACCTATGCACAAAATATTATATTTCTATTATATTTTTTACATTTTTTAATACGAGAGACTGCGGCAAATTTTGCCAGTCTTCGGATAATTTGTGACGTTTTACTTTTGCAAACGTTAAAAATATCAAATAGACATATTTTTATAGGAAATTTATTCCTCTACAACTTTGTCGAAGATAATTTTTCTATATCTTAACGAGAAATGTGCTTAAATTGAGCTAATCAGTATTGATATTTTCTGTAAGCCAAATATTCCAAAAATAGGGTTCAAAATTTCATTATTTTTTATTTTACATAATCCTTCCTCGAATCCCTTGAAACTTTGTAAGTTTAGGAAGGTTCATGAAGGCTATCTATAATAAAAAATTCAAGCCTCAGTCTCTTTTATTTTAGAAAATAGTGAATATTGAAATTTTTATTTTGACAAATTGACAATTTGACAAAAAAAAAAGTCTGCCCTATATACGTGCCTCTCGAGAGCATCTTGTTATATTTATTATTGTCGAGTTAAGAAGGAATAAATGTAAGGCTCTCAAATTTTCATTAAAGTTTTTGCAATGGGAAAAAATACTTTTTTATTTTAACTGCAACTATCGCAGGGCACAATGGGATAATGTGGAATCGGATCTAAATTGGAATTTTGAGATTTATGATGCCGTTCCAATGAAAAATGAAAAGAGGAAATCTTCCTTCTGAATATTTTTTTTAGCACATGACTGTTCTCCAAGTGCGTCTGTATTATCGACTTTTCTTTCTGTAGGTTCCTGTTTCGACTATTTTCCCCAGTCTTTGTTGTGTTCGAAGAACAACAAATAATAAAATGGAAAGAATCAATTGGAAAAAACGATTATGCGGACGCACGTGAGAATAGCAATGTGTTAAAAATTAAGTTCAGGCGAGAGATTTCCTTTTTTTTCATTTTTCATTGGAATAGCACAATTTTTCACATTTTTTCAGATGGACAATAAAGGAAAAAAGACCATAAAAAATTTACAAATTAAGAATACCTTATCATTGTACCTCCTTTAGTCATCCGGTACAGTCAGGAAATATCAAAATTACAATTTCATTCGATTTTTAAGTACTTTATTGTATATCAGTTGTTATATATCTACATAATCCATTTTTCAAGAATTTAAATATCCTGTGTCATTGAAATTAAATAATTTTACTGACTAAATTTTATTTTTTTAATTTACAATTTCTTCCTCATTCAAAAAGGTTAGGAATTCTTATGCCTCCGGCACAACGTTTAGATTGGAAAAATTTCGTCAAATCAAAATACGCGTCCCTTTGTTTTTCATGAATTTTACATAATATCTACTCATTCTTTTGTACTCCAAATTCGATTGAGCTAATTTTAATTTAGTGTGATGCCTAAAAGAAGAAGAAGAAGAGTGCGAAAGAATAAGACAGACATATACAAAACATTTAACATGGAACAGGATGTGAATTTTGACTTTATGATATTTTCCTGATGTAAAAGGTGTGCCGGAGCCATTCAAGTTCTGCCCTCTTGTGGTGGACAAAGGCATAATTGCAATTAATTCAATCAGCATTTAACAGAACTTTCTGACATCATTTTCTAATTTGTATATTGTTTTAGTTTTTCTGTTTTATTAAGTAAAAAAATTTAGCTGGTTTCTGTGTATAGCCACCTTAATCATTTTTTTTTTCAGAAAATAGGGGAATGCCAGAAGTTCAATACACATTTGCCTAACATTTTTTTAATTGTTCTTAAATTAACTAGGTCCAGCTAGTTTTTCTTGGATATTCTCTATTTGAAAAAATCCTCACCTCCTTTTGCAAATTAGTGAGCTTCCGAGTTTACACTTGTCTTAGTACATTAAAAAAAAGTCTTTCAAAATTTTCCTTAATGAAGGAGAGGGCACCTTAGAAGGGGCACCTTAAAAAGTGGGGTACCTTTGAAATTGGGATTTTTCTCTTATTTTTATATAAAATTGAGCCTTATCGTGATATAATTTAACTTCACAATCTGTTTGTGCAGCTAAATTACGTCATGATAATGCTCAATTTTATTTAAAAATAGGTGAAAAATCTTTATTTCAAAGGTGCCCCAATTCAAAGGTGACCCACATCCCTCTAGCCATCAAATTGATTAAAAAGAGAACTTTCGTAGATAAACTTAATAAGTAGAACATTTTTGTAAATTTGAAAACAAACTGCTCCACAAGAATTATTCAATTAGAGAATTAAAGCCTTTCAAAATTGATTTTTGATACGAATTCTATTACAAAATAAATATTTTTGTTTGTGAAATTAAACATCTCTTGTTGAATGAATTGGATTTTTTTGTATGCCTATCGTCAATTTAAAAACTTTCATAAAACTTTTTACACAAATATAAACAGGGAAATTTCTTGAAGAGGGTTTTTCGAAAGTCCAAAGTTTTTTCTGTTTTATTTATTTTTCCATTCTTAGTGATTTGTTTAATGATTAAGAGGGGAAATTTTGAAAATAATGTGGAGGAAGGAACATAGAATATTGGGGGAAGAATATTTCTGTGTCAAAATAGAAATTTTAGGAGGGGGATAAGGGCTGGAAAATCAACTAAATGAACCCATCAAATGACTGTGTTTATTTAGGCGACTTTTACCTGCCGTTGAGAGCAAAATTCCATTGAGCTTCTCGATCGTTGTAGGGGGGCCTTTTGCCATGTTAATTGAGTTTGTGGGATGCAAAACTTTCACATGTGCTGGAGGGATGGTGTTTGATGGAATTTAATTTAATATTGTATTAGGAGGGGAATTTTATTTGTATATACAAGTTTAGTTTAATACAGAAGCCCACATCGCAAATCTGTGCTAATTTTTTATTCCAACCGACAATTTTTACCTTATACATTTTTTTATGAAGGGGAAAAAGACTTTTCTGAAAATTAATAAATTTTAATATGCATAGTCATGAAAAATTAAATACATCAAATTTAATATAATAGAAAATATAAAATTTTGGGATATAAAAATTTATATAATGGCTAATGTGTTATATATTTTAAAATAACGAATATCCAAGAACAAATAGACTTATATGGATTTCAGAATGGAGATTGAATCCAGTTTTTAAAGCTTCGAAATTCTAAATAACTAAATTTTATTGTTTTTTCAATATCTAGTGACCATCATCATAGGTCTGAAAAGCAGTTAAAGAAGTTAAACCATATGCACTATGCAGTTGTAGCTCTTTCAATGTTCGCCAGAGAATTCATTTCTTTTCCAATTAAAAGACATCGAATCTTTCGTCAAAGCTTTCGACCCTTGGTGTTGGTCATCTTCAATAGGCTGAGAAAGTTTTTTCTTCAGATACATTACAGGGTCAAAGGAACACCTATTAGCACCCTATTGTACACCATTTGGGTTTCTAAAAATTAAACATTTATGTTTATTGGAAGAAGTAGATTAATGAAAAAACATCATATTAGGTACTTTCATTTTGCAACATTCAAATTAAATATTTTAATGAAATTGCCAATAAGTGTTCTGTGCCGAAGAGATGTTCCTTCGACCTTACATATTAAGCCATATGCCTTAACTTTAGGTTTGGAGCCCGAATTCGGTGTCTGGAATTTAGTTCATAAGCGTTTGACAAATTTATCTTGACAAGGCATCTTTTATCCGCTCGTCTGACTATCATATATACGAAAAGTAAGACGAGGTATAAATAAGGTAAACGACAGGGTAAACGACGAGGTTAACAAGATTGTAAACAGACTTTAAAAAATACAGGTTTTCGAAATATTTCGAACTAATATATTTCAGGACAGTACCGGCCAAAATCCCGAGCGCCAAAATTCCGAAAGCTAAAATACCGAACGCCAAAATTCCGACTGGTCTGTATCCCATAAGGGCCGAAATTATATGACCATAAGGGATTTGGCTTTTCGGGTCCTGGCTTTCAGGATGTTGACCCATTCTTGAATTTCGGGATTTTGTCGTTCGGGATTTTGGTTATCGGAATTTTACCTTTAGAGATTTTGACCGAAACCCATCTCAGGGAATGTTCTAAGTGCCAGCTGGATGATAGACAGAAAAGAACAAGGATAAGATTACTGCAGGGTCTTATTTCGGAAGATAAACTTCGAATGAAAAAACAAATCAAATCTTCTGAATAAATTTCTTAACCATACACTGAGAAAAAAATGGGGATGCGATTAACTTTTTATCCTCATAACTTTAACACTTTTTAGGTGTAAAAATATATCAACATTTTTTAATGTTAATTTTATACTATTTTAAGGGTAAAATTAACATGAAAAAGGGTAACTTTAACCCCTAATAAACCTAAAAAACATAATATTTACACCGATTTCGGATCAATACTACAGGGTAAAATAAACATTTCCAGAATATTATTTTAACTTTTTCGGATTTCTCTCAGTCAGTGTAGTAACTCTGAACATTAAAATTCCATGTTCGACATTTCCAAACCTAAGATAATTCGTAATTAAATTTTGCATAAATCTTTTATATTAAAAAAATTAACTTAGTTCACGTATTGCTATCTGCGATTAAGCAATAGATATGTGAGGCACAGGGCATAGTTCGCTATTTCGAAAAGTCTTCGAATAAATTCCGAATAGCTCATAGACTTCGAGATAATGTTATTTCAAAAGTAATTACCATTTTCAAAGATAACAAAGCTTTTTTTCGTAAAATACTATCCTTTACGAATTCCGTATTATGTGCAAAAGGCTAATTGTGTTTTTGCACTCCATGAAGTTAAGAGAAGCAACAAATTATATTTTGTTTTCCATGTAACATCAGAGAAATCCCATTTTGAGCTTATATTGTTGTTCTTTGCCAAATTTTCATGGTGTTTGATGTTAAATTCACGAAGTATGGCATGAGGATATGTACTCATGATGCTTTATCGCGAAAATCACTCCCAAAAATGTTTACGCTGATACTCCATGAATGTCTCCTCCGTGGATGGAGAAGAAATATTCTCATGTACGGTAATGTTTTTGAGAAACTGCGATAGTCAAACACAGAGAGAATTATTTATATACACATGGTTGAAAATAAATCTGATAATCGTTGTACTGCATATTTACATACGTAAAAAGCCAAGTTCGTCGACGAAAATTTTGTGTCATGCTATTTTTAGGTAATATCTCTTCCTTTTTCACTCTCTCACTGCCTTTTCTTTCCCACAAGTTATTTAAATTTATGGCTGTGCTACGTTCTGTTTAATGATTTGCATGACTGCATGCATATTTTTCCTGACTTCGGCCTCTCTATCATATGTTGCTGGGTGAAGTTTTCCGGTGAAAGAAGTTGATTGGAAGCCACCTTGTCTACCAAAATCTATTTAGAGTGGAGTTACTTCAGCAAAAATTCCTAGTGAGGAGGAAAAAGACTACCTAGACTTTCCTATTGCAAGGAATATTATATTCTCAATCTTAAAACGTGCTTGGAAAAATTCACAGAATATTTAGAGAAAGAAAATCTGCACCAAAGAAATCTTCTTTTTATGTGGTTTTACCCGACAATCAAAAGAAACTTGTCTTAGAAAATTTACGCGCAATAAAAGTTAATGAAAAATTTTATAGTTTGAGTATAATTGGCTGAATCCATTCCATTTTTTCAATTGGTTAATTTTAACTTCTTTCAGGTATTGAATTTCAGAATAACTTTAAACAATTTCTGAATATTTCTAGTTGCTTTCAGTGAGATTTTTTTTAAACTGAATATTCTATAAAAAATAGAAAAATACTGGTTTAATATAGAATGGTTATTAGCAGGATAAATAGGGTAAAAACGGTAAAAACGAAAGCATAATAAAATTATATGGTTTCTCAATAAAATTCTCAATAAATAGGAAGGATTGAAAGTCAATCTTGATTACAGAAAAATAGGAAAGTTTCAAGCATTAATACGGTTTTAGGAAATATAAAATTTTGAGAAAATAAATTAATTTACGAAAATATAAATTAAATATATTGATGAGTATTAAAATAAATTTCAGCTGCATTAACTGCCCCATTCTACCCTACTTATCCTTCCTCTGGAATTTTATTTATTAATCATGAGGCAAATATCAGAACTGCGATTGAAAAGATTCTCATCTTAAAGTTATAATAAACAATTGCCAAGGAACTGAAAATACCGCATAACTTAACTGATTTTGTAAACATGTTTTTCTTAGTTTTATTACAAATTTAATTAAATAAAATAAAATTTAATATTTTTAATGCAAAACGAGCGGGGGCTTCAAATTTTATCCATAATAGGGAGATGGGGCAACATCTAAACGCTATATTTCGCATATTGTTAAACGAAATTGGACCTAGCCGTAAATATACACGGTGAAAACTTTTGGACACTTACCAAAATATTGGAACAAGTTTTCCTTGGAACAATTTTTTTTGGAATTGATTTGCACCTTTAAAAGATTTTTTTTGTTCCAAAAAGTT
This sequence comes from Phlebotomus papatasi, assembly GCF_024763615.1. Classification (NCBI taxonomy): domain Eukaryota; kingdom Metazoa; phylum Arthropoda; class Insecta; order Diptera; family Psychodidae; genus Phlebotomus; species Phlebotomus papatasi. Next base: position 44,223,006 of record NC_077224.1, read on the forward strand.
TTCTTTATAGTTTTCCTATGAAATGCAGTTACAATTTTGTTAGAGTTTTCCTTTGGAACCGTTTTGATACGGTGGAATGTCCACAAATTTGAGTTGATTTCGTTTTATACGAATTTGTTCCTGAAATTTGGAACAGGAATTTGTTGCACTCTGCTGTTTTGTTCCCACTGTCTGGAGCAAATTGGTACATATTTTTTTAACAATATTATTCCTACATTTGTAACATATTTGTTCAAAAAATTATCGCTGTCCGAGGACGAGGTAATTTTTGGAACGAAATTGTTACTCATATGGGGAATCTTTTTGTTCCCATTGTCAGGAACAAATTCGTGTAAGTGATTTCATCTTACAGTTAAGGCCTATACTTCAGTCGAGATGGATTTCGGTGGCGAAAGTTCATAACGAACATCAAATAAAAACCAACTTGAGAGTATCTTATACAGACGCGTGCATGACGAAATCATATGCGAGTGCTGGCGGTAAGGGAATATCGAATTAAAAAAGTGAAACCATGTAGCACGATAATTGCCGCAGATTTGGCGTCCTCTTCGCTTCGGTGACGGATGACTGAGTGTGAGAGGAGGAGGGATACGATTTTATACTAGACGAGCTATTTATTAGAACAAATTCGTTACTAATGTTGGGTATCTTTTTGTTCCTCATAGAAGGTACAAATTTGTTCCAACAATTTTCGGTTCCGGACGAGCCATATTTTGGAAAAAATTCGTTACTAATATTGGGTATCTTTTTGAGTCTCGTAAAATGAACAATATTGTGCCAAAAATTATAGTGTCCGTGGACGAGCTAACTTTTGGAACAAATATGTGCCGAAATTTTTTACCCTGTATTAAGATCTTTAATTGTTTTCTCAATCTAAATGACTTTACGTTGCAACCCAGGTTCCTTTGGAAATTCTCGAAGAATTAGCTCTAGCTCTATATAGTCCCACCTTCCTCTATACTATTTTCAATTGTCATTTCAACCAATAAAAAATAATTCGATAATGCAGAAGCATATGATAACAGTAGAGTATTAAAAAACTTGTTCATTTCTTTCATTCATTTTATTTCTTCTTTGTACTTTTCATTAACATCTAATCATTTTTTTCAGAAAAATATTATGTAAAATATCATATATTTATTTATAAGTTTACAATTTTATGTAATTTTTCATGTTAACTTTTCATTCACGATTCAACTTGAAAACTTTTCCATTTCATTTGGAAAAATTGAACTTTTTTGCTTGAGGATTTCTCTTGATACAGCTCCTTGAAATATTTTTTTCTGGTCTTGCTTATCACTCGTGTTTTTTAACCTTCCTCCAGGCATCAAAAAGTGTGATTTACGACTAAAGTATTTATTTGTTGATATCACCCCTAATAATTTACCATCATCCCAGTTTTTTCACCATTTCTAAAGTATTTTCCTCTATTTGCCTTCGTTTAGGGGGGAAACTCTCAAGAAGAAATATTCATTTCACACACGCAGATTCAAAATATTTCAATCCCTTTATTTATTTTCATCATTTAGAACCCAAATCTTCTACCCTGATGGGTTTCCCTCATTTCGTTTTTTTTTTCTACCACTCCCTGTATGAATGGTAACCCTCATAGACGCGAGAAAGCTCTGTCAGAATAAATTTTTCACTCGTAAGCTTAGGCAATTGAAAGTTGCGATAGATGCCTAATAATCCCAATTTTACCACTATACGGGAAAAAAAGAAAAAGAAAATCCTCTCGCTTCGAAACTACCAAAATGGATTTCCATTGATAATGATTTTCTGGGGTTGAATGGCTTTTCGCGAGAATTGTAGAGCTTTCATGTAAAATTTTATCCAAGTCAGAATCTTCCACAACAGATCAACGCTGAAGCATGAAAATAGTCACTTATGCATGGCCTGTGTAAATATATTTGAAGCTGGTGAAGATGGGAGATTATGTTGGAGAAGAGTATACCCACAGCAAGATATTCATCCCGATTATGCGGAATTCTTATACACAGTGTTGCAATGGATCTTCAATTCAATCTAAAATTCACATTTTCCCACATTTCGCTATGCGAGTTTTTTTTTCAATGCTATATACACACTATGTGTGTTTTCCTCATCTATATTTATTTGGCGATCCCAAAATAGTCTGCAATCCACGAAAAGTTGGAGTTAAAAATAAAATTTCAAAGAATCTTGCGAGAAAACTCCAACATAGCGCCATTCTGCCTCAAAATCAATAGCACAACTTATGATGAGTCTGTAATAATGCAAATTTAATGAATGTGATGGAATGTTGATTGATATTTACAACAGTTGGATGCTTACGTGGGAGTTTTTCTGAACTATATACTTCAAGTGAGAAACACCGCACTGCTTCGAAGATGTGCCAGAGGCAAAATATTACAAAGCAAAACTGAAATTTTATTTCTTCTTAGGCAATGTTGGAAATTATATGATTTTAATGTTGTAAGTTTTTTATTGAACAACATTTGTGTTGTTAAAAATTGACCTACTTAGGGGAAATGCTTGTAATTTGAAACAGGGTGCATATAAGCACCAATGTCATAACTTTAAAGTGGAATATTTTAAGTACAAATTTAAGTTTTTTGATACACCATTTTAGAAGTGATGTTTGGAGCCTTGAGAAGCAGTTTATCGTATTGGTTTTTTTTTAATCCTGATATGTTCAAAAAGTTAATAAAAATGCATACATGAGTTTGACTGTAATTTTGGACACTTTGCTTGCAAATTTGGACACTTTTCTTGTAATTTTGGACAGCTTATCCATCTGAATGGGATGCCCATTGTCATCTATTTCATGAATCATAATTACCAAGTTTTTTTTTCTTGTTTATGCGAACGAACCGTAAGACATCCCAAAGGACCCGGAAACTTCAGCACTTCAAGTACTTACGGATTCACACAACCCTTTGCCTTTCCGGACTATTTTAAGGCCTTTTGTACTGTATCTGTAAAGCCCAGAAGAAAGTGGAAAAGAGTGTTGCTAAAATTGCAAGAAGAAAATTTATTGTTATCTGTTTGTTAAAAGTGCCCCCACATCCTCTGTATTGCCCCGTGAAGGACCATCAGACGTAAAATTTTGGCAAAACTCTGGTAATTCCCTTTTAAACTCGATCACTAATGAAGGCTTGGAGACAGATCCGAAAGCTCTGGAAAGAGTTGATGTTTTCCCAGAGTAACTCCAAATCCCCCGACGAACTCCGGTTCCTACATATTGCACTCGCACTGAAAATTAAACAAAGTAATGTGAATTGAAATTAAGTTCAAATTCAACGTATTAATGTCAATATCTTCCAAAACGTATAAATATTTAAACAGAATATATTATTTTTTAAACATTGTTGAAGAAAATTCCATAACTTTAAGCAATTTATTTGTAATGTCCAATTTTACCCTCAAAGTGTCCAAAATTACAAACAGATCTCATAGTGACTTTTAGCTTATCTTCCTAAATTTCAGTAAAAGTTGAAAAAACTGAACAAATATGCCTTGAAACCTTTATAATTCGATGTTTCTTTTACCAGTGTCATACAAGTATTATTCCAGTATTATTTATTATAGGGTAAGTGGGGTACTTTTGAATTGGGGGCACCATTGAAATAGATTTCAGTTTATTTTCTGCCATCTTCTATCAGAAATCTTCTATAAAAATTGTATAACTATTCATTAATCGGATTTTGTCGAATACGAAAAAGAAAATAACATTGATAGGGGAACTGTGCCAAATTTAAGATAGATTGCAATATCGGACACTTTGAGTGTTCTCAAAGAAGAACATTTTATATATAGAAGATATTTTATAAGAAATAAATGTTTTCTTATAAAAATATCTTCTTTTAAATTATATTAACACAAGCCCGTACAATTTTAACCTGAAGTGTTTTTTTTACATCGGACGCTTGTATGTTTTTCAAAACTCTATAACTTTTGGGATTTTTTTTTATTTTTAAAGGGATGTACCATGTAGATGGAAAAAATATAATTGACACGAATGAGATGTTGTCTAAAGCCCGTTGAAACTCAGTGAACTTTTTCTATGACAAGGTGTCCGATATAAAGCACCTCCAAAGTATTCGTGCTTACAAGCAAGCTGTCCAAAATATTATACAATCCTTTTATTGAGTGAAATTAAGAAGTGGGCCTTTCATTTATTTTTAATATTAATTTGAGTTTAATTTAAGTAAATTTTGGGTCCTTTTGAATAAAAAAAATAATTTTCATTAATTTGACTAGATCGACTATGTCTTCAGTTGACAAGGATCCCTATAAACATACATAAATTCACATATGCTTCGTTTTCAAAACTACCTCATGTTTACTATTGCCCCAGTTTCCCCTATATTAATTAAATACTAACATAATTAGACATAATTCACATGAATGCAGATGTTTCAATAAATGCAAATTATAATGTATTCTGACAAAGCTGTTAATATGATCATTATCGATTACTTAATTTGCCTCAAGAGACCTTTTCGTAGATTAAAGCTAAAGTTCGGATCCTTCATAAATACTCCGATTACTTATCACAGGGTTTGGTGTTAAAGTCTGTTGAATAATTTGTATCTTCACGTCCAATCTTTGGCAATTTTCATGCAAGACTCACCTCAAAGTCCAGAGTATTGGCTTTTAAGATTTCTACTAAGAAAATCAATTTAAGAGATTCCTTTTACGAAATGGTTCCCTTTTTACGCAAAACGGCTACCTTTTTCTAGATCGGAGAATACCTTTTTTTTGTTGTCAACCCCAAAAAAAGAAAAAAAAGATAGGGATTTAAATATATGCTTGCCCTTTTTATCTCCAAATTATTCCTTGATTGATAGTTATAGGTCCCCTGTATTCAAAGCGTGAAAAATAGAATAATTAATAACTCGGCACCCGATAGAAAATAATATCCTTTTGTATAGTTGGAGTTGGGTGGTTTCTCCAGGGAATGAGCAGAGATTGAAGAGATTGACAGGGAGTCGCGTTTCGACAAAAAGCCCCTTAGGTGACATTTAATGGTGAGGATGGGAAATGATGGGTAAATTTGAAAGGCAAGCAAAATTGTCCCCTGGAGCAACTAGTGCGTGTTATAGCACCTCCCCAATGACGATAGACGTGAAGTGCGTGCCACTAAGTGAATTTATTTTATGTATAAATTCAAACACACCCTTCTATCTTTCACACTGAGAAAAATTGAGTAGTAGAACATAGTAATTTTAATTTAAAAGAAAATATTAACCTACTAGTTTGAAGTAAAACCTTTAAAATTACTTTTTGGATAATAAAAACTTAGGAATAGTAGATTTGACTGTATTCTTTTGGATTTTGCAAACTAACTAAGTATTTAGAGGAAATTGGGGCACCACCGGACAAGTAGTAGCACCAAATACTGAATTTTATTTCTGCAGTCGATAAGGATCCCTGTAGTATTAATGAATTGATACGGATCTCGTCCTCTGAAATCTAATAACTAATTAAAAAATCCCAGTGTTCGGTGCTACCCCATGTTCGGTGGTGCCCCAGTTTCTGCTAACATAGTTTTTGGATCCCGGCTTACATATTGTATTACCTATATAATTAAAAGATAAAACTGTTACAAAGTTACCAATCAAAGGCTACTAATGACCAACACCGCGCTTAGTATTAAGTATAAATTACAATTTTAAATAGAAACTGTTCTAATTCTAAAATCTTGAACAAATAGGAATTTTACTATATTTGTGTTAAATTCTAATGTGTTTAGCATACAATAAAAAAGATTACAAGAATAATCGTTTGTTTGCTTTTTTAGCACGATTATTCTTTTAATGTTACTCAAATATGTATTTCAGCAAAACGTATAATTTTAAAATGTGTAATTTAAATTTTATGTAATGATAAACTGTGTAACCAACTGCGAATGATTACACAGTTGTGTACATTTTCTTGCATATTTCGTGTAAAATATACAGTTTTCACACAAAATGTGTAGAAATTACACAGTTTTCAGACAAAATGTGTACAAATTACACAAATGTGTATTAGTACACACGATTACATGTTTATGTAAAATTTACAATGAAAATCACGGTAAAGTAGACGAAATTTTTTTACTGTGCAATTTAAAAAAAAAAACATAATAATTTCTATAAACTTCTGCTATTGTATTTCTCTATAAAAATTCCAAACAGGCAATTAGTAGGAAATACCAACTATTTTTTCTGAGTGTAGTCACACTAAACTAATACAATAACACCAAGTCCCCCTACAAGAAGTTCCGGTAATTTGTCCTCTATGGGTCGACTCCTGCTTCCACAGTGATGTCTCAATTTGATTCACCTCTTCATTGCTTTTCACAGAAGATTTGTTTTCAAATAACCTCGATAAATTCTTCAATGTATATTTTTTATCATGTACAAAGTCCTTTCCAGACATTCCTGGTAGTCATTCAACATTCTCCGGTAAAATTTTGAGGGTGTCATGAGGTGGAAAAAATCATAAATATTTCAACAATATTTACTCTGCAACTTTGGTGTCCGGCATTATTATCAACAATGGGAGATTTCGAAAGGATTTTCGGGGTTAAACAACCATAAGTTCACTTTGTCAAGAGGAAATTTATTGGAATTCTCGAAATTGTTCCCCCTCATGTTCTACTTTCCCACAATAATTTCATCTTCTGTCTTTTCCATGAGGTCAGTCTGGGATAACACAAAAGTTTTAGCTTCCAGAATATGCCATTTGGTCAATTGTTTACTCCATTCTTTTTTGGCGATGTCAGAAAAACCCACAAATTATACTCAGGGCTTTTGTCAAAATACACAGAGAACGGACTCGGAAGCTGTCACATAAAAATATCCCTAAGAGATTAATTTCTGGAAGCGCTAACAAATAAATTTGAGCTACACTTTGATGAGCTTTAGCATTTGCCTTTCAGAGTTTCGTATGATAAGAATGTAATATATGTACATTAATAATTTTAACATAATTTTCCGTTATTTTTGGCAATGTTTTGAGTGATTTATAAGGGAAGAGCACCAGCGATTGGCAGTGTTTCTTCAGGTTATTACTATTTTATTTTTAAAAATTATTCACTACTTTTTACCATTTAACTCTCACAAGATTGCAGTGCATTAACTCAGATTTCATTTATAAAACTAATTTTCTGTGAGACGCCTGATTAAATTTATGACAATCCGAGGTACATTGTACATTAGTTGCAGTTATACCTATTTTTATTAATTTCTTGTAAAAATTTAAAATTCAAATGCACAGATATCGTTAAATGGATCACTAATATATCGATTAGCATACACAAAATTACCAAAAAATATTTTAAGGCTTATAGTTTTAACAAAATATCAACCATGTCTCTGAGCATTCCGATCCCGGGTGCTCTTCCCTTAAATCCGTTCAAAATCGGTTGTGAACCGGTAATAAACGGGTTATAAACCGATAAGTAATTTTCATCCGAAAATCAGTTTTATTACTCTTAAAATTATTTTGTGAGATCTTTCGAGTGTTTCACTAATCGGTTTAAATCGATTGAGAACCGGTAAACGGTAAATGATGCGGAAATACTTTTGAAGAGATAGCATTTAAGTCACGAGTTCGAGCACTTCGCAAAGTCTGGGATGTTTTGCCACTCTTTTTTTTATTATTTTTAAAGAAGACTTGGCCTTACAATTATTTATTTAGTCTCACAATTGTTCTGTCTATCTAAATTACATTACGTTAAAGTCCAGCTTCCTTTAGAAGTAAGCGAAAAAATAGTATATCAATATATCCCCACTGTTAAAAGTAACCCCACCTCTCTCTAAGTACAATCAGTTTTACATTCACCAATAAATTTTTATAACCGAATTGGAAAATTACCGAAAGAAAGACGTAATAGTTTACGCTAGTAATTTAAGTTGAATAAAAAGTATCTTTTCTTAGGTTATGTTTTTAAATATTTGAAAAGTTTTTTTTTATATTCATTGCTCCGTAAGATTTCTACAAATACATCCTATTTTCTTTTAGAACCTATAACCTTTACGTAAACCACTAATCATCGTATATTCTTAACAAAATTCTCGCAATTTCTCAGGAATTCATGTTTATTTAATGCTAAAGTTTAGAGGGATGTTAAACCAGCAACTTTATCATATCTTCCTAACCAAATTCCTTTTCTTGGGGGGATGTGCCAAAATTTAGTTTATGTGGCAAAAGAGCCACTAAAAAAAAGTATAACACTTCAACCCTACCCAGTTGCTGTGCTTAGCAATTTGCTCCTCTAGCCCACCAAAAATATCTTCTACATCCCACCCGCAAGCCTCATACTTACTGCTAAGAGTCAGGATATTTTTTCCGGGACATTTCTCAATAGATAAATCATAAATTTGTACACGTACCAAACAGCGCCATAAATTTTGCCAGGAAAGTGAGATAAAACAAAAGGAAAATTCCTCTCGCATATAACATAAACAAGAACATAAATTGTGATCTTTTTCCACCGAGAAAAAAAAGTAGATACACCACCAAAAGTTCCATCAGCCAAACTTCCATCAAGATGCTTCATTTCATCCTCAAAATTACTCATATACATTCGAGAGATAGTACAAAAGTGCCAACTCAAGATATTTTTGAATATAACTAAATAAATAAATAAATTCTCTGGAGAATTTCTAACGTTTTTGCAACATCATACGTGTAAAGAGGGTTAATGATATTTGGTGAGAAAATTTAAATGATGCCTGCACACTAATAGGCGATAGTTGAAAGGACCTATAACAAGTGATTTAATTAGGAAATTTGCCCTGAATCCAATTCAATTGTACCACAACCGTAATAAACAAAAAGGATGTGAAAGCTCAGTAATACGGCTAATACTATCATCCTTCCTGTTTCTTTGCTGGTCAAATCAATCATTTGCTTTTCATCCACTCTGGAATGATAAGAAAATAAGCCCAGATACTGGTTTAAGGGATATAAGCCATAACAATACAAAATGCGTGAAAATTTCGAAATTTTAAAGAAATGTGGAAAGAATTGTAATTAAAAAAAACATCCAAAAGCAATAACTAGCATTAACTAATAAGAAAGCTCATGAGATCACTTTTCAACCTAAGCCTTGGTTTGTTTCCTCCTGAAAGTGTATTGGCTAAATTAGAAGTTAAAGTGTATTCCTTTAAAATAAAATGTTGATTTTCGAAAACTCAAACTTTCAAATACATAAATTGAATTTTTTAGATAAATCGGTCACAGGTGACCGAAATATAACTATCTGATGTGATGTTATCGTCTAAATCTAAAGGCGTTAAAGGAGTGGCTTCATATGCAGAAAAAATATTTTTCGTAAAATCGTTCGTAAAAACGTTTGTTACTTACGTAAAAATGTACTGGGGTTTTACGAAAAGTTCATAAGGCATATAATGGATTCAAAAGTTCGTAAATGTTTGTACTTATTCACAAACATACTTGTTCGTAAAAGACAATGGGCAGAAATGTATGGGAGCTGGTCCAACCCTTCGCCAGAGATGGGACTAGGCCCATTTTGTAGGTGTTGGTGTATTCACAAGTTTAACATTTTATTTTTTGAAAACGGCTTAATCGATCCTAATGAAATTCGGGTCAAAGTTAATGTGCGACCTAAGTTTTAAATATATATTTTTGGATTTTATATTTGATTGCTCTATCTGGTGACTCCCATACAAACTAATCGCGTTTTAAAGTCTTCGATCATTACAGGACAATAAAATGAAGAAAAAAACCGTGTGATGGGAAACCATTGGTACTTTGGGAGTCATTGCTGTGTCTTGAACATATCTCCCGAAGAAACTTATAGTCAGGGGTGTGCAAGAACCGTTTGAAACCGAATAAATATCAAAACAAGTTTGTTCTGGTAGCGTTTTGACCATTTACATACAAGTTTCATTTGACATTTGTTCGGTTTTAAATGGTTCTTGCACACCTCTGTTATAGTCCGTCGCGTCAAGTTTCTGAGACATCTTAAAATAAAAGTTCTTAAAAAATAGGTAGAATTATTTTTATAAAACTTGCTTTCTTTCTCGATAACGGTATATCGTAAGTTGTCAGTGCCAAATAACTATTTCTAAAAGAGAACTTAAGGAATATTTTTCTAGAAGAAACCATACTATCTGTCCGTTTTCCTTGTAGTTATCCAGATTTTCCTCAAATATCCTCGAATGTCCTTTAATTCCATTAAAAGCATTGCGTCTTTTTGTCTCCCTAAAAGAAATATTCTCCTTAAAAAAGGTGCTAGGGTTGCTGAAGATGATAGGGTTGGAAAGGTACCGTTACCAAGGGAATTTTAACAAAAGACTCAGAGTATAATGGCTGAATTAAAATATTTTTACTCTAACCTTATTATTCAAAGTTTTGAATAACGGTAACTTTTAGGACCATGTGATCTTCAGAGGCTAATGCCCTAGAGTCTTAAGCCGAGAGACGGCTTAATGGAAAATGATGGAAAAGTAGTTTAATCATTATTGTGAATATAATTGCACTAAGCCGTCTCTCGGTTAATCCTCAGGTCTGTCGACGCCCTAACTCTTCTTCTTTCAAGGAGAAGATATACTGAGCAGACATTTCCCTACATACAATCTTATTTATGAATTTGAAGAATATTCAAGGATTTATTAGGTAAATTTTTAAAATTGCAAAGAAAATGAAGAGATAAAAATATAGTTTGTTCTGTAAAAATCTTCATTGAGCCCTTCTTTACAAATTATTCTTTGAAATGAGCAACATAAGATAAACTGTTATTTTATAAAAGGAGTATTGTAAAAAAAATCGTCACTTTTCTTATTTATATGTTTTATGCTCTAGTGCTTTTCCTACATACTTTTGGGGTTGGTCCCGGAACAAAAGTTGTTACCTTTGGCAATACCTATTCGATAGTATAGGGCTCATTGGTGGCGAAAGTTGAACCATTTTGCCCATTTCCCTTTTCCTAAAAATACAAAAATATGTTCGTAAAACTTTGTAATTGGTTCGTAAATTTTTGCCAGACAAACAATAATCTACGAACAAGTGTTTGTAAATGAACAAAAAATACTTGTCAAGTGATCATGTTACGTGCAATGTTTGTGAAAAAATACAAATTTTTACGAAGTTTTTAATTGATTATACGATTTACGAGCATTTTATAAGCCTCCAGTTGGAATTGACAAACATTTACAAACAATTTTACTAAATATATTTTTCTGTGTAAACTGAGAGAAATCCGAAAAAGTTAAAATAACATGACGGAAATGTTTATTTTACCCTGTAGTATCGATCCGAAATCGGTGTAAATATTATGCTTTTTAGGTTTATTAGGGGTTAAAGTTACCCTTTTTCATGTTAATTTTACCCTTAAAAAGATGTAAAATTAATATTAAAAAATGTTGATATATTTTTACACCTAAAAGTGTTAAAGTTATGAGGGAAAAAGTTAATCTCACCCCCGTTTTTTTTTGTCAGTGTAGGTTAACAAGATTCTGAAACAACTTTGTTGTTTTAATCTTCCCAACAACAAGGTTAAGGTTGGCAGTACTGATCCTTCGAATTTCGAATAAGTAATGCAGCAGTGTTTTTGCTAAATAGATTCTTTTTCGCTTTTATCTTTAATCTGGTAAAGTAGCAAGTCTGTGGGGCATTTTTTCCAGTGTGTAACATTTGGAAATGTATTCAGAATCTTTATGGGGGTCAACCATCACAGTCCTCTTCCTCTGTGCCCCTAGCTGTCATAAAAAAGCCAAAAGAAATTATGTTCAATTTGTGTCAAGAAAATGATAATATTGTACCATTTTCTCTATAGTGTATTTATTACCAATTTTCTTTCTTTTCTTATCCACAGCCCCAATCAATTGGACAACAGAGTGTCAGTGTAAATTGTGCCAGAGATGTGGGTGAGTATTGGAATTATTCTATGTTTCTATCATAGCCAATTAAATGGCCAAAAAGAAGCTGAGGACGCAAATACAATAAACTAATTTAGGACAAAAGGAATTTTACACTCTCATGAACAAACAGAAGCTTTTCAGCGAGTTTTTTTTTTGTCACTTTAAAAGAAATCCCTTTCAATCCCTTCTCTGAGTATTGTCCTTGTGTTCTATTTTTCGCATTTTCTCACCCTTCCCCATACCCCCGGAGGGAGTTGATTTTAGCAACAATGTCGAGGAATACAACAATACATCATACTTTAGTGTATTATTTCTCGTCACCTCTTACCAAGATTCCCTTTGTAGAATCCGTACTTTTCAACCAAACATTTCAAATATACCCTCTTTTAATTCATGCTCGTTCTTCAGTGTTTTCTGTTTTTTTTTTTTTTTTTTGTTCTAAACCCATCGCGTCCTTCATGTTACATTCTTCTTGTGCTTATTGAAACCAACACTCGACAACATTTATCATGGCTCCTTTCGGGAAATGAGAAAAGCTCCGCCAAAGTTTGTTTGCAATAAATGGGTGGCAGAAAGGAAAGAAAGAAAAAGATAGGGATAAGGTTGTTTTAGCTTAAGAGAGCTGTGATTTTTTAAAAGGAAATCAAAATAGTGAGACAACTCATTGAAGAAAAGCCTTACAAGATAGTGTTTTTTGCTCTGAACTTCTCAATTATGATGCTATTATCCGAGAAATGCAGATACGACAAAAGCAGATGAAGACGACAATTAAAAAAATACTTGTTAGATTCTTAAGTAAGGTAAAGTGCCCTCAAGTCGACCGGTTCCTCAATTCGACCGGTAGAGTTATTTAGTCAATTTATTTATATTTGCACTAATATTTAGCGTATGATCTAACATTATTAGCTCTATTATTCCATAAATAAATACGAATCAGTGACAATTTTTTTTTAGAAATTCACCATCAAAGATTAAAAAATTGACCACCGGTCGACTAGAGGCACTTTACCTTATGGCTTATAAAACTGTTTTAAATATATAATATATAGGAAAGCTAAATATTATTTAAAAAAAATAAATAAATTTTCAGAAAGCAAATCCAAAATTTTTAAATTTTTAAAAAATAGTATAGAAAAAGTTCTAAAATTATCAAATCACTTGCTATAAGATTAAATCAGTGTTATAAAACACTGCCCGAACTCAAAGAGGGACCAGTTATATAATCCACTATTTCAACTTGTGACACGGCTAGTGGCCAAACGGTAAGAGATATCGACTTCGGGTCTTCTACGACCTCCCCCCCCCCATATGTCAACATTATCTGGGGTTTTTTTATTTTTTTCCGCACTCCACTTCTTTCCCTCCAAAATCATGTATTTTTTGTTTATTTCGAAAAAGATTTACCAATAATTCTAATCGGTAGTAAAGCGCTATGTATACACAAAGCGTACGAAAAATTAATACACGGAAAGCTCTTTCTCGTGAGTTAGAGCACTCCGCAAAGCCGGGACGCTTTGCCATCTCTTTAAAAAAAAATTATTAAGAAAGTTTCTTTTTTCAAAAATAAGTATTTATGAATATAAATAACTTATTTTCTCGAAAATGACAAAATCAAAATTTTGAATCCATTTCGTACGGTTTGGTAAAGGCTTATATATTTTTAAAATGAGAACAAAAGTCAGTGACAAACTTGTATGAGTCCATGGGAGTCGTGGTTTTTTTTATTGCAAATCCGGGTTTTTTGTTTTACGTTTCTCGAACTAAGTGCAAGTATAAAAAAAACTGTTAATAAGAGAGTTTTTTGGACAATTTGCTCTTAAGAGAGCTTCGTAAATTACAAGAAGGGTACCTCGAAGAAAACGGTTCGAAATTAATTTAAATAAATTTGACCCAATAACAAGTATCCTTGCAACTTTAATCGTCCGCCTAGGGGTAGTATCTGCCAATCATGGTTCAATTTGCGTCCCGATCAGATAATCCGTCACTAATCGACAACACTGATTAGCCAATTTGTTGCTTACGGTTTGGACATATCATTTGAATAAAGACTACGAGTAGCTGGATTCGATCGTCTATCTGTTGCCCATTACCCATTGTAGTATTCTTCGTCTTTTGGTCCTGAGGCTAGAATCAATCTTCAGACGATGATGAACATCTATATAACTAGAATTTTAAGACCAATACGAAAATGTCAATAAAATAAAATTCTTAACTCGCTTCTGAGTCTAATAAAAATTTCCGTAACAAATTCGTAATGTCCTATAGAGATGCGGCATTCGAATTGGTTTTGGCTCAATCAAGAATGTTAACCCCATCGTAGCATAACAATAGCTGTGATTATGTGAATCACAGCTAGAGGAGAAAAGAGACAAGGAAGATTGTGTATTTTTTCGCATTTCCATCCAAACACCGTCATTCAATTAAACCAAAACTCACCTCCCCACATTTCTTTGGGGGCTATGAGGGAGCATAAAGAAAAGGATAAAAGGGCCACAGCAAAAGGAAAAAAAAAGAACAGAAACATCATTCCCGCCCTTATACCCAAAAAAAAATCTCCTTTACTGAAGCATTGTGAACGTAATTTTGCCACGGAGGTGGGCCAAGTGAAAGACTAAAGCTTTTTCCTCAGCCCCATGGAAAAATAAGGCAAGCAGACAGAAAAAACAGAGATTTCTCCTGAGTGGAGCCCCCAACAAAAAAGCTCCACAATCGAGATGAATTGTGTTGTTTACAATCCACTTGGTATTTTCACGCGAAGAAATACGCTCTTTTGGGTTTTGGAAAATGAATGAGCAACTCAATTCCTGTTGATAAATTCCATTTAATTTGTTAAGTACTTTGTGGAGTTGAAACAACCCCCAACCTCTACAACTAAATTTCTGATGGGGTGGCCACGACACAATGTCGAAATTTATTTGTATGTCGTCCAAGAGAATTTCTGCACCATCTGGATATGTCTTTGGAAAATCCATCCTCACACCCCCAAAATGTTCCAGTCTTCCTTTTCATACCCCAGAACATTGGAACACTTACTCTTTTGAGCATGAGAAATGGGTGAAAAACGAGAGGGTTGATGCCAAGACTTATTGGAGTGTTTATATCCTGTAACTTGGATATTTTTGCACGTGAAGGAGCAATTCAAGAAGAGTGAATAAAAAGAGATCATTTTTCTTCGCAAACCCAAACTCTTACTGGCAAAATACCCTCTCATGCCCTCCTTTTGTTATTTATAACCTCTCCCTTTTGGGGAAAGGGATGTCCTGAGGACAGTCTGAAGTGGACTTTGGCAAGAAGGATTTTCAACACTTTCGTCAAATTGTTTTGCCAATATATTTCAGAGAAAAACGGAACCGGAAACCTTCAAGGGATTTTCAGTAGGGGAAGTTTCAAAACAACCCTTTAAAACTTCCAATAGGAGATGAATGTGAAAACGTCAACTGTAATTCCTCTTACACTATTGGGTTTTACAGTGCAAAACCAAATCCTAAAGCTTTTAACAAAAGTTGTTTATATCATGACCAATTGATTTTAAATAAATCCTTATTAAAAAGGGATATTAACATTTTATTATTTAAACATTATCCATATGTAATTAAATATCCAGTGAAATAAAATATTTTAAAGAAATTGCTTTCTCTGATTGGCTTGAGTTTGAAAATTTCAAAATTTGAACCTGTCCAAATTCCAGTGAAATTCTTTTTATTGTAGGTCAGAAAAAAATTTCAATTATAGCTAAAATATAGATTTTAATCCAGGAAACTTATTCATTTTCTAATATTAAAAAAAATTATATATTAAAATACTAATAGCAAAATTGTAATTGTTCAAGATCCTGCAAAAAAATCAGAACAAAACTCGATAAAAAACGTCAAGTCCATTCCAGATGTTATTCGTACTTCCACAAATTATTTTGTATTTTTTTATATATCTAGTTAAAAATTTTGATTGAAAACCTATAAACATCACATAACTGTTTTATTTATTGAATTTTTTAATTATTTATTCAACTCAATTTAATCGTTCAATTGTTACATTTTAAGTATTCAATGGGAGATTTGGGATATATAGGGTAGATTGCTCTGCCCAACTTATCAAAGAAATATCTTATACGGGCTTTTGACCTAAGGATTAGCTATAATGCTTAACTTCTCTAATTTTTAGTAAGTCGAAAATTTTTGGAAAATTTTAACTTAGAAATGGACTATTAAGGCCAATTAATCTATTTGAATCAGAACAACAAATTAAATTGGTTGCAATTTAGGATTTTCAGACCTTTTAAAACTAGGCTAAACCTCTAGTATTAAGACGGTCTTAAGTTCAAAAATTGGTATCTTTGCTTTCATCTAGGATATTTCAAACTTAAAAATCATGTAAGAAAGTTTGTTACAGGATTAAATCTAAATTGTCTCTATCATTAAGCTAAACGCGTTAAGTTTGTAGGTCATACCGTAGATACACAAATTCTTTAAAAATTAGGGTGAAAGGAACGTCTATTGACACTTTAAGAACTCGTGTCAGCACCTATTGACACCCTACTCTGTACCATTTGGGATACAAAATTTGAACATCTCTGTTTATAGTAAAACGTATATTACAGAAAAAACGTTATATTATTTATATTTTACTAGATACATTAAATAATTTTCAACATTTTGACAAAAGTGTCAATAGGGTTTCCCTGTCGAACAGACGTTCCTCCGACCCTACCACGGTTCCTGATCATGAAAAATAAGGTCCTATTAAACTCGGCTTTGCCTTGAAATAAAGTTACCCAACCCAAGCTTGAAATAGTGGTTATCATACAGAACTAAAACTTTAAAATAAAACCTAACCCCATAACCTCTTATCAGAAATTTTCTTTATTAATTTGGGTCAAAAATACATACTTCTGTAAGATTCAAAACAAAAATTTCAAAAAGAGTGTAAAACAGGAAAATATTTTTTAGAAATGCTTACTATTCTAATAGCATTTTTATTTATTTATAAGCACTATCTTATTAATTTTTAAAATAATAATGAAGGACAATTTGTGAAATTTAAATAACTACAAAGTCCAAAATAACCTCTAATTTACCGTAAATGCGGATAATTTTCCCCTGCTATACGTAGGCTTTTCTTTAATTTTAGCGCTTAACCCTTTAAGGACGATTGGAACACCGGTGTCCCATAAAGAAAATAATTTTTCCTGACTACCTAAAGTTTTTTTTTTATAAAGTTTGTATGTAATTGCAAAGTAGAAGGTTGAATGAATCTAGGATATTTTTTGCAAGTTTCCAGATATTTGCTATATAGTAAATATTTAAATTTAAAAATGACCTATATTTAAATTCTCATATTGAAAAATTATTTTAGTTATTTTTTAGACTTCCAGTTTTTTTTTTAAGCAAAACCATTTTGGAAAAAGAAACTACAGTAGGGGGTGGTGGGGCTATTTTGAGACGTGGGGCTACATTGTTATATGATTTTTTCGCATATTTCTAATGGAAATTGGGTTTTAACATGATGTATTTTGGATAGGCAAAACATTTGTGAATCTAAATTCAATAATTGCAAGGACCAGCTAAATTTAGAAATAAGCGAAAGTCAAAGTAGTCGCACCTTCCCCTACTCATACATAATATTAGGTGAGATTCTTAACAATCTCACCTACTATAATCCTAACAAAATTTCATGTCCTCCGATCGCGCTCAAACTTGGCCAAAATGTGTTTCGCCACTTCCTGATCACGAATATATGGGGGGCTAAGTTACGTTCCCAGCCGGCCGGCCGGCCGGCCGTCCGTCCGGCCGGCCGTCCGGCCGCTCTTTGGAGCTTAATAGCTCCTAAACTAAAAAAGATATCGACTTGCGGTTTTCGGCAAAGGTTAAATATCGTATGAAAATTGCAACATGGTGCATTGACCCCCCACCCCCCACCCCTCCTTCCGCCATTTTGAAGACCCCCCTTTTTTTGTTTTCTCAATAGCTCCGGCCCTATGGCATCGAGCGGGCTCAAATTTTAGTATGTTATAGCTGGGCCTTAGAGCTTTCCATCAATACCAAACTTAAGGTCCCACGACCCCCCTGACCCGAGCTATAAGGGTCCAAAAAAAATTTCTTAAAATGGCCATAACTCCGGTTCTAATTGTCAGAATTTAAAAAATGAGGGCTTTTTGGAAAGCTCTCGTGAAATGCCACTTTTCCTTCTAACATCGCAAGTTCATAAAACCACCGCTAGGGGCGCTTTTTTTAAAAAGAAAATTTTTAAATCTTAAAAGTTAAATAACTCAAAAATTCCTTATGCAATCGGGCTGAAATTTTAGTATGTTGTAGCCGTTGATTATACCTATCAAACAAAAAAAACCTTAAGTCGATCCATAACCCCTGACCCGAGCTATAAGGGGTCAAAGTTCGAACATTGACCGGCCTCTATCTCCGGTTCTAATTAACATAGCAACCTAAATTTTACCTTTTTGGTTTCGTCTCGATGAGCACTTTCAGATGGAAGTTCAAAAAGTCACCACAGGTGGCGCTGTGATAGCGTCAAAATTCATCGAAATTCAAAGTCACTTTTCTCAAAAACGGCATTGTGCAAGTTAATGAAATTTTAGTATGTTGTAGTCCAGTCTAGGACGTTTCCAAAATGGTGCGTATGTGCGCTGTCGTTTCAATAGAACCGGAGATATGAGGGGTCAAAGTTCACAAAATTTAAAAAATCATATCTCCGGTTCTATGTGACCGATTTTGATGAATGAGGGCTTAAACGAAAGATCTCACCAAATACTACAACTTTCTAGAATATTTGAACTTCGTGGGACCAACACCAGGGGCGCCACAGTCGAAAAACCAATTTCAATATCACATAACCTCAATTATCTCGACTGTCGCTGAACCGATTTTGATGATTACTTCGACATAATTGTAGAGAACATTTGTCTCTACATTTCGTCCATACATCATTTTCCACTCAGACTAAGCTATCACTCAGATTTTGCCGTTTAAGTGTGAAAAAATTGATTTTTCCCATAATAACGCTTTGAAATCACTCAGATGCCAATTTGACTGCCTCTACTCCACCAAGACACTTAAAATAGGGGTTTAAATGGAAAGTCCCGCAAAATACAACAATTCTTTGATTTAGTTGAAGTTCAACAAATGACTACTTGGGGCACTCTGGATGAAAAAACGAGTTAAGAAACAAAAAACCTCGATTATCTTGACTTCTGAGTAATCGATGAGATCATGTTCTATGGAAAAATTATAGAGAACATTCTGGTCTACATTTCACCCATATAACACTTTTCTGTCAGTTCATCCAAATCCTTGATATTTTGGTTTAAATACAAAATTTGTATAATTTCACGAATTTTATTCAAGATAACTGAATGGCGTCTCCCAACTTCAGCTCTAAATCGAATTTGCATGCACTCCGAGTTAGCTCACGTTAAGAATCTCACCTACATAAGCCGGTTAGGATTATCTGTCCCTTTTTCATTAGTTTGAAAATTATCATTCATTGGTATAGTCAGAAAAATTACTTAAACTTTTAGGCTACTTGTCCCTATCGCTCGTAGAGGTAAAAAATGCATCGAATCAGTCTCTGTTAGATTTTCCAAAATTAGGTAAAAAACGTTTCATTGATTTTGATTATCGGTTAAATTTTTGTTGTTGATTTTCGGTCCGTAAAAACTGTCTCGTCGTTAAAGGGAGGGTTAAGAATCTTTACCGATCGAACTTGGTAGATGAGATCGTTGAAAACTATTATTAAGTGCTATATAATTAAAGAAAATCTTAGGACCAGAAAGGTGGTAAAGCCATCGCATGCGGTATATATTTTTTAAACTTTTTTTTTATTGTTCGAGCTTCTATCTCTAAACAACCATCTGTACGTTTGTTAGTTACCAGTTATACAGATCAAACGGTTAGTGACAGTGACTGCGGGGAGGGTGAGGGATCAGAAAAGAAGACCCCAGATTATAAATCGACTCGCGAGTCATTCTCACGGACTTCATTTTACTAGAATATTTGACTTCTCCTTCAAAATAATGCTTCTGGGTTATTTAGAAAACGGTTCATGCATTTTTTCGCTTTTAGATCTGGTTTTCGGAAATATATCTCTAAATTTGGCTTAATGACAGGTTTACATAAATTAAATGTTAAAAAGACTCTACAAAAGTGATGTTCTTAACTCATTTAGAAAAGTTTGGTTTTGTTTAAAGGTCTCAGAATCCATGACCAGTCTTCTAAACCGGTTATAAACCGTTGATTTTATTTTTATAACTCATGTACGCTGTTCCTCATGAGTTGTACATCTAGAGAAATCTGTTGATATAGAGGAAGGTGAAGCTAGATTGAAAACAGTATTTTTCTTTTGTTTCGAAGGAAAACTGAACCTAGACATCAATTAATTTAGATCTGCAAATGCTTTGTCTGTGCTTTTTTAAATTACACTACGTTAAAGTCCAGCTCAATGTAGCCCCATCTTCCCATTACAAAACTAATTTCAGGGTCTAGCTAAGATTTCAACTATACTATAAATCTCAAATATTTTGCCATTCCTTTTCTATTAATAAATATTGTTTTGTTTTTATATTCTTGTTAAAAATTAAACTGGTCCCGGAACTAAACTATTGAATATGGAATTATATGTAGAAATAAAAATAATAATCAACAAAAGCAAGGAAGCAATAATGAATCCAAAAATTGCCATTCTCAATTTAATTTAATCCAGTGGAGCAAGAAAAGTAAAGCTCTCTGGTGCCAAAGGGGTTTATTTAAAATATAAATTGGGACAGAGTGAGGGTTGTAGCAATCTTCCCAGTCGTTCCAGAAGGAAAAGCCGGCCTTCAGTTGTTGGGGATGTTTTTTTTTCTTTAGTGAGGGTTCAAGTAAGGCAAGTTCCATGGAAATGACATAAAGTGAGTGGGTGGAAAAAAAAACATTCACCCCCTCACGCAAGAAATTGCTTTTGGTGTCGCCAAGAAGTGCGTCAACAGCACTTGATCCACTTCGGGGCAATTCCTCGGCACGCTCTCAATTTGAATTGTTTGGTTGGGAGCTATTTCTGAGTGAGACATTCGCCTCTGCCATATCATCTGAGGGTAAAAAAAAACTATGGATTCCAACACTGGTTCTAATTTGCATAAATTTTGATTTCTTCCACCAGATAAATTTCCCTTTGGGCCCCCAAAAGGCATCCCTCAAGCACTTTGGTCTACCCAAGATGAAAAAAAAGAACAAAAAAAATTCTTCTGCGTTGAGGGCAATTTTTATTTTACATGGTCCTGAAGATATGCGAGAATAAGAATAGACACATTCATTTTCGTTCACTGATTTCAATGTTAATGAAAAAAATGGAGTGTGAAATTGGATTTCTTTTTATTACTTTTTCCACCCTATAAGCTGAACTTTCTCCTCACAACTTTCCTGGCATTGCGTCAGAAAGATGTATGTTCACGTTGGAAATAATCTTAGAAGTGGAAAATTATCTTTGTTTCATCATTTTCTTTCTGTACGAAAAAATCATCTTTTATTTTCTATTCTCATGGTTTGCATACAGAAAGTTGAGGGGTTGCTAGCAATCACCAAGCAAATTAATGATAATAAGAAATTATAAGAAGTTTGAAGCTCTGCAAATAAAAATCTTCCTAATTTAATGTAACTGGTTAAATTGAAATTGAAAGCTCTTTGTTTTTTCGATTACATTATATGTTATTTGTATATCTCAATTAAGTATTTTTTCTCCATATCGTTGTATTGTTATGGAGGTAACAAGTCCTATGGAAGATATAAGCATAGCATATTTTCATTATTCCATCTATATAATGTGAACAACAGTTATTTTGTTTTAATTATCAAAGATAAATCAATATTGATTAGATCAACAACTGGGATATCTGCATTTCCTTTGTATCTGCTTTTGCTGTAAACGATGACACATCGCTGCATTGAAATGTACAACAAATTCGCATAACTCAGTTACTGATCCAACCCTCGATATCTCTCCTTTCTCTCTAAAAAAGCTTTTTCGTATTATAATGACTTGAACTCAAAGAGAGAGCAGTTATATAATTCACTTGTTTTTAATTTGTGACACAGCTAGAGGTCAAACGGCGCAAGATATATCCACTTCAGGTCTTCGACGACCCCCCCCCATAAGTCATAAGTCAGTCGTTTTTCCTCCCCCTCTGCCTTTCTTGCTCTCCAAAACCATGTTTTTCGCATTATTTCCAAAACGGTTTTTAGATTTCTATTAATTTTCAAATATGTTTTCGAAGTAATCGAGATGAATACTTCGTCCTTAGACAGTTAATATCCGAAAAAGATATCCATATAGAATATTCGAAGTTTATTTAGGTGACGAGGTAGGAATTCCGGAAATCGTCGGGAAATACAAATCATTTAGGGAAAGCTCGTCAAATTTTCCAGAGCTTTCGGTTCGGTCTCCAAGTCTTCATCAATGGTGAAATCTTTCCGAATACCTCGAGAAAGCCCAAGAAAGAAGAAAAGTGAAGAAAATTCTGAAAAATTCTTAAATGATTTCGGAAAAAAAATATAAAAATGTGCTCCCATTCCCTCTATATGCCTTGTGAATATCCTGACCCAGTTAACGAACGAACCTCAGAGAACATTTGAAAGACTTGAACACTGATGAAGGCTTGAAGACCGAGCCGAAAGTTTTAGAAAAAGTTTATGAGATTTGTATTTCTTTGTAACACTTTTATAACATTTGATTACACTACAAACAATAGTATTATTAACTAGAAACATTACAAATTAGAAAAACAAAAATTAAAAGTGTTATCCGACTGGTTATTTACTACTAATGGGAACCGGTGAATGGCGGGGAAAAAAGGCCAGCTTAGAAAATTATAGATTCTTCCAAAAGCTTTCGGCTCAGACTCCATGCCCTGTCCAATCCCTGACTTTATGACAAAGTGAGAAAAGACAAGATTTAACCACTGTGGAAGGCTTGGAGTCTGAGCCGATAGCTTTGGGAAGAATCTAGAATTTTTTAAACTGACCCTTCTTTCCCGACGTTCACTGGTCCCCATGAGTAAAAAAAATTATTAACATCATTTTATAATATTTCATATTGTCTATTTAATGAAAGCATACAAAGCTTACAGTGCGTGGTAAATAAAATTACTTAAATATTACGCCATTATTACCTCAGATCACTAGAATAATTGTCATAACCCAATATTCATCTGATTGCGATCTGATAAACGAGGTTCTCAGCTACATCGTTTTTTTGATTGGGGAAACTGAATATACTCAAGCTTTATGTTTTTTCGACTTTATTATTACCTACGTTTCGTATATTTTATTTTCCAATTTTCAATCATGATTTCTAAAATTTTCCTGAAAATGTGAGACAGAAAAACATTTTGGTACTAGGGACAAGTGGGACACCATTGAAGTGGGGCACTTTTAAAATTAGGCTTCTTCTCCTATTTTTAAATGAAATTTAACTTCATCATAATCCAATTTTGTGGTTTGTAGAATGGTGAACAATTAGTTTATGGATGTAAATTATCTCAAAGCAAATTAAGTCCAATTCAATTTAAAAATAAAAAAAGCCGAATTTCAAAAGTGTCCCAATTCAAAGGTGCCCCACTTCCCCCTGCGCGAAAATCTTGCACAAATGCTTCAAAGAATGTTTGATAATCTGACCATAATTTAACCATTATTTAGCAGTATTAGCACGTTATGCAGAGCATATTTATCGTCATGTCGATCTGCTTTTGTTTCATGGGTATGCCATTAAATACCATTTGTGAGTGAGAAAATGTCACATTTATTGTGAAATGTTTGAATATTCGTTATTTAGATGCTAAATTTCTGAAATAAGGATTTTTAAATGGATGATTCATAAACCGCTCAAAAGATCGCCTAAAATTTATTAGAAGTAATACAGTTGATTTTCGCGCCAAAATTACTTATCGGTTCATATCCAGTTCAAAACCGCTTCAAAACCCATTTGAACCGACTAAGTATTGTGAGAAATTCCAAGACCTTACCAATAAGTTCTAATAGGATACCATTCGCTTGAGAAATACGCTGTCCAGACACATTTTGTCTTTTGACCTTTGAAAAAAAAAACGGTTTTATGAATAATTCAAAGGTATTTTCGTATGGTGAAGGATTGTTTTTTCTAAAATAACATCATTAATAAATTTTCCGTAAATAATAGAATTTCAAAGTTTTTGAAAATATTTAATTGTTATGTTTTTTTTTTTAATAAAATAAATTATATATAATGGTGCATTCTTGAGAATCACCAGCCCCTTGATATTTTTTTTTGGATATATCTACTGAAACTTTTCTATGTCGTTTTGTTTGAGGAAATCTCTCTATGGCCTGAATTTATTACAGTCAGTCGATTATTGAGCACGAGGATACATCTATTCATTGAATTCCTATAAATATTTATGTGTGATGATCACATGAGAAATCTTAAAAGGAAAAAAAATCAGAGCAAAAATCTATTATTCAGCCTGAAGAAAAGAACGAGTCCAGAATTTGCCTTGAAACAGCAAAAGGCTAGAATGGCAAAAAGTAAAGTTCCATTTCTAATGTTCTTTCTATGGTAATCAAGGCGAAGGAAAGGCGCCCTCCGGAGGCAAAAGGGACGTGCAGGTTTGAGAGGAGGCAAATAAAAACGAAAGGAAAAGTATTTGCAAATATTTCTACCAAACCCTCAACCCGCCCCCGTCCTAAGCCCCAAGAAGAATTGGGATATGGGAAATTCAATGCAATTTATCAACACACAAGAAAATTCCACAATTGCCTCGTAGATTCTTTTTTTTTCGTATGGCAGAAATCACTTAACAATGTCGAAGCGAAAACATTTTCCATATTTCAAAAATACCCATTCCCCTCTTAACCCATTGTGGCAATTTCCTGGGGGATGGAAATATTTCCCCCGAGGATGGTAGAATTGTCACGTACATTTAGGGGAGTGTGGTAGTCATTGCTCTGTACCCAAATAACACTCTGCTCAATTTTCCTGATTTTCACCATTCACCCGGTCGATTTTATTTTGGCATCAACCAAAAGCGATTGTTCACACAACCCCTTGATTAGATATTATTGCAATTATGCTGTGTATTATCTTTAGAAAGTCTCCCCAAAGTGAATTTTCATCCTCCTATTGAAATATTAAATTTTCAGCCTTCTCCCATCCTCCACCCCTCAAACAGTTCTTCCCTTCAGGGTATTTGAATTGAAAATATAAACTCGGAGGATCTTTTTTTTCTTTGCCACCCCTCTCCAAAAGCTTCGCAAGAGATATTCTCGACGAATTTTAAATTATAAATCGATACAGGGTCCACTGGGAGGTAAAGTCAGTGCGGAGGTTTTTTTTCCCTTGGCATCCCAACCAAGAAAGTATGGGACTGAAGGACAAAAGCCACCCACTTGGCTCCTCCGCCCCCAAAAGGGTGGCTGTTGGATGGAAAAAGTAAACAAGTGATGTTATTGTAGATGCCTCCAAGTTCCTTCCTTTTGTGTGAAAATTTTCTGCGTTGGAGATGGAGGAGTCTGGTGATGATAAAAAGGGGTGAATTTTTTATAAGTTATAAAAGCAACCATCTGCTATCCCTGACTTTTTAATATAAGACGAAAGCCTTCTCCACAAAGTGCATGCCACTTCCACAGACTAGCTCTTTTTGGGCCTCGTTTTCACTTCAGAAACTTCCCTTTTTGCTTCAGCAAACAAATATATGAGGGAAAATGACTCAAAGTGTGGTTAAATTTTATGCCTTTTACTACGCTCTTTAGGAAAATGAGAAAATTGTGGTTTGTCAGTATAAAATTTGTATTTGAATTTAACGTCGTGATTCCTGCGTAAAATGATATTTTGTCAGATGTGAAATTTGAAAATATCAAACTTAATTAACATTTCATTACGTCGTATTCCCTTTTGTCTTCTAGTTACAAAAACGAGTAAATTGCGGTTAACCGTTAACCATTCAAAAATTTGAATTGAAGTTATTAACAATCCCACGAACACCAAATGCTAACCAATTTTAATTCAACTGAAAAGATATTTATTTTCAGATACATTCATTCATTCATTTTCAACCGCTTATCCCTATTGGGGTCGCGGGCCCATGACATCCAAATTAGCAGCCCACGCTTGTCGATCCTTCGCCACTTCAGGGAGATGTACGGGTTCGATCCCAAGGCGTTCCAAGGCAAGATTCTGAATTTGATTCAGCCACCTTGTCCTAGGTCTGCCTCGAGGTCGACGCCTTCTCACAATGGCTTGCATAGTTTTTCTGGGGACTCATTTTGCTAGTCCTCGAAGCATAAAGTCCGTCCCTAAAGACTTTCCAGGCTGGGTCGTCCTCATCCTTGCGAACCAGATGACCAGCCCACCGGAGCCTATTGAGTCGTATTTGCTTGACGACAGTTACCACTCGGTAGCGCTCGTACACCTCATGGTTGTATAGGCTCCGGAATCGTCTCTTCTCACATATGGGGCCAAAAATCGGTCGTAGGATCCTCTTCTCAAACGCGACTAAGAGTTCGCAATTCTCTTTGCTAAGGACCCACATCTTAGACGAATACGTGAGGTTTGGCAGGATCATAATCCTATACAGCAGTAGCTTAGTCTTTATGCTTAAGGTTCTGGACCGGAAAACTCTTGATAGACTGAAATAGGCCTAGTTGGTTTTCAGCAGCCGTGCGCGGACTTCTGTTGAGATGTTGTTGTCGGCTGTGATTGTTGACCCAAGGTACACGAAGGAGTTGACAACTTCAAAGTTGTAGTCCCCCATCGAGAACCTTGTTTGACCGATGCTCTCCGTAGATGTTGCCGGAGTTGCTGCTGACGAGGACTTATTGAGTATGATCCCCCTCATGCTCACGCCGGAGTCACGGATCGCTTTCTCCAGTGCCAGGTTAAAGAGGACGCACGATAGTCCGTCCCGTCCCCCTGTCTGAGTCCGTTGTTCACGCGAAACTCTCGTGACAGCTATCCATTCGCCGTAACTTTGCTGCAAACATTGGCCATGGTCATCATAGTCAATTTAATCAGTTTGTTCGGGATACCGAATTCTGCCGTGGCTTCGTATAGTTTTACTCCGACTATGCTTTGAAATCGATGAAGAGCTGGTGAAGTGCTTGGTCATGCTCTCTCATTTTCTCCATAGACAGCTGAAAGGGAAAAGATCTGGTCTGTTGTTGATTTGCCTGCAGTGAAACTATATTGGTATTGTCCAATAATGGTCTGAGCGAATGGGGCTATTCGACCAAGCAGAATATCTTATAGGCGGTACTCAACAACGTAATAGTCCTATAGTGGCTACAGTTTGTGATATCTCCTTTCTTATGCATAGGACAGATAATGCCAATTTTTCATTCGTCTGACATTATCTATTCGTCTCATACACGGAGCACTAATTGATGAACAACTCAGTGTAATGGGGCGCCTCCATGTTGGTACAGCTCTGCTGCAATTCCGTCTACTCCTGGCGCTCTGTTGTGTTTAAGCCGACGGATTGCTATTTCGACCTCGTCCATTCTAGGTGACTCTAGTATGGTATCAACACCTTGAGTTGTTGGGACCTCCAACTCATCATTGAGCTATCCGTTGAAAAGTTCATCAAAGTACTCCACCCATCGCTCCAGGATGCCATTCTGATAGGAAACCAGATTCCCCTGCTTGTCCTTACAGGATGAAGTTCGTGGCGTAAGTTGGCTTCATACCCCGGAATTTTTGGTAAAACTTCCGCGCTTGGTGCGGCTGAGCTCTGTACTCCTCAACCACACTGACCAATTTTTCTTCCCAAGCTTTTTTCTTGCCTCTGTACAGTTTCTTCTTCTATTTTCTGAGCTTTCTATAAGACTCTACCCGTACTCGTGCAAGCGTTTTTTGTGAACTAAGCATGGCTCGGTATGCTGCATTCTTACGTTGAGTCGCCAGTTTGCCTTCACCATCGAACCAGTCGTTTCGATTCTTCTTCCGATAATTTCGAGATTAGGGATAATTTCGAAATATTAGGATTGCTGTCAAATACACTCACTCAGAGATGAGCCCAAAATTTGGGAGATCAGACTGAGCTTCTAAATTCATGAGGTCTAGTGAAACTCACGTGGATTAGTGACATCAACGCCAGTTGCAAAAATATAAAACTTCACTTGAAGTGTTTTTGGGTACTTTTCGAAATGTCAGTTGGATGAGAAAAAACATGCAGAGTAACAGTATACAATGTTGCAAAATCTTAAAATGCACGAAGTAGGGCAGAGTGTTTCTATCTGTATGAAAAATCCATTGATATTGAACTTTAGAAGTTTTTCAACAATCAAAGTGTACACATTTAATAGAAATTTACGCTGAAAACGCTAAACCTTGATCATAAATCTCCAGTGTATAATTTGGGACGTTAGGCTAATTTTAATGCTAATTTTTTCGAGTTTAGTATTCGCAAGATTCAGCCTGTGTCTATTTTCGGCATAAGACTCGACGGCATAAAAGCCTGCGTGATCTTGTTACTTTCTATGCAGAACGCTTCTTCTTCTCTTTAAGTTTTACGTCAAAGGCCGAATATCACTTGGCATCCACACAGCCTATGCAGAACGCACGCTCATCTTGCCACGGCCACTTTTAAAGTAAACCGTGCGCTCGTTCTACTTCTGATGTAGAGCATGCTCTTGTCACTTTCCATGCAAAACGCGTGCTCTTGACACTTGCGATGCAAAGCGCGCGCTCTTGTCACTTTCTTTGCGGGGAATGCCCGATCATGCCTCACTCTGTACACGAGTATGAGTTCCTGTCATTCTCTATACGGAAAACTGGCGTTTTACCAAGCCCTTTACGGAAAAAGCGTATACTCCTGCTACTTTCTAGGTAGTACGAGTTCTTTCCACTCACCATTCATTCAAATATTCATTCAATCACCCCTTGTCACCTCTCAATCATACAATCGTTAATGTTCAAATGCTAAAAATCAAATACTTTTTTCCGTGATATGTATGAACTTTTACTACATTTTTTTTTGATAGAATCTAAACTAATGGTTTTTCGTTTACGTTCAAAAGACTTATTTTTTTTTCGATTGACATTGCATTTAACTGTATTTTGGAGTATTATCGTGATAAAACATTGAGCGGTGATGGCTAATGGCAAAATAAAAAACATTTTGCTGGAATGTCGATCGAATTGCGTTATGGGGAAGTTTTTCAATTATATTTCTCAACAAATTCTAACGTCAATACGCTTGTTGGCATTTTTTTTTCAGTCATCTCGATTTAGCGCAAGATTTCTCCCTAGTTCAGCAATCTTCTGGATCATTCTCCATTGTTACCCAAAGACGAAGAGTCCTGGCATCTCATAAAAAAATGAATATTGACGTGAAAGACGGAAATTTTTATGATTCCCGAGTGTGAGTGACTGAGTGATGAAATAAAATTGGCTCGTCTCTCGCAATTTTATTCCTTGACTGATGGATTCATATTTTGATGAAGCTCAAACCCCTACTCAACAACATAAAAAAAAGTGTAGGAGCTTTTTTCCTCAGCAAGAACACAATTTCTTTTCACGTGACGAAGGATATGTTGGTAAAAAAAAGTTCAATAAATTCTCAAAGAGTAGAACTGTACAATAATAATAATAATAAAAAAAGCTCTATAGCACGAGGTTCGTTTTTTTCAGACTTCATCATATCCTGTGTAGAGTTATTTTTTATACAGACTCAATTAATTCATTTTGTGTGAATTGCATCCTATAAATTGCACCTCATAGGCAAATACGAGTAGAGGTGACGGGCAACTTTACGGGGTTAAAAAAAAATTGGAAAAAATTTCTGGCTTTAATTAAAACTCACAATTGCTTTGTTGGCTCGAATTTGGGATTATAGCATTTTCGAAACTTTTCCAATCGATTTTCTGCATATTGTAATGTTTGTCGAATAGTAGATTATCTGTACTAATCCTTTTCATAGTATTTTATGGCAAAATTATAACTTTTCATCAAAAGCTTTCAAAGCTTAAAAGAGTCTGTTTATTATAAGTTTATTTTAAAATCAAAATATTGGAATAATACTGTGACAAACTGTAAGTAATTTCAAAAACGGAAAATATTTTTTACAGAATAATAAAGTTAATTAGTTTATTAAACATACATTAGTTATATTTCCTTTTTTGCTATCTAACGTTTTCATTAGGGGGAATTTTGAAAGTGGGGCACCTTTGAAATTAGAATTTTTCACCTATTTTTAAATAAAATTGAGCCTTATCGTGATATAATTTAGCTTCTCAATCTGTTTGTGCAGCTAAATTATATCACTATAAGGTTCAATTTTATTAAAAGTAGGTGAAAAATCCCAATTTGAAAGGTGCCCCACTTCCCCCTACATCTGTTTCAAACGAGAGTACCAATTCAAGGATCATTACCCACCATATTATTAAAATATGATTGAATAACATAAAGAGAAAATCAAGGATAAAGTCAATGGAGGAAAAAGCCATTCTACTCTCTCATAACGTTTCAAGAACATCCAGAAAACCCTTCCGCTTCTGTTTGAAGACTTTCTTCATTTTAATGAATATTCAATAAAGTTCTCGTCAACATGGGGCTATTTCTCTGTGAATTTGCACGCGATATGGAATTTAAGAAGCCACTATAGTGCAGGAATATTTTTAAATTTAACTCCTCCATTATTAATTCCATGTCTTGATAATTTTTCTTCTAATCTGATAAATTCACGTTAAATTTCTGTGTGTTGAAAATGTTCTAAAAACCTGTCCTTTTCATGTTACAGACTTTCTCACTCTGTTAGCATTTCAGACAAGTTTACGTGAGAAATAGTTAATTACAGAGATATTATTTTCCTTATACCAAAGTTGAAAAGAATACTGAGCAAAAAAATGCGTTTAAAATGAGAAAAAGGTTTACAGTGAAAATTTTAATCCCTTTTGAGTGAAGTAACTGCGGAAATAACGAAGCGCAAAAAGAATTTCTGCAGTGCTTTATAGCTTTATTGCTAGAATTTATAGTTGCTTTAGTTTAATGGGTGTAGGAGATATGGGGCAATTTCCTACAGCTCAATTCTTCTTTCATAATTCTTTTGCCAAATGAATAAGAACAAACCAATTAACTTGAATTAGTTTTTCTTGACTATACTTTTAGCTAATTTGAAAAATAAAGAAAAATATTAAGTAATTTTAAATAATTATTCCAAAAGAGGTGGAAAAGCGTCTCAGGCTTTGCGAAGTTCACGAACTTGGGACTTATACCGGCTTCAGACTGAAGGTTTAGCCCAGTTCCCGAAGGTCTACAAAATCCAAATAGAAACACAATTTTGTTGATTTTGAAAATCTAACAAATTATTTGTCCTTAATATCCAATTCTAAGCAACAATCTCCTTAAATATCTTGTTGGATAAGGAATTAGAGGATTTAATCCATATGGCTAGACCTCAGGTCTGAAGTCCGTCTTAGTTGCTATACCTCGAAAGCAATTCCTCATCATTTACCGTTTACCGGCTCTCAGCAGATTTGAACCGGTTCGTAAATCACTCAAAAGATTTCACAAAATAGGTTTAAGAGTTGGGGGAGTTGGGGCTACAATGATATACTGGTTTAACTTTATATAATTTAGATAGACTAAACAAATGTGGATCTAAATTAAATTATGGTAAGTTTCAGTCTCCTTTAAAAGTATGCGATAAAATCGTATAACAGTGTATCCTCACAGCTTAAAGCCCCTCCCCCTAATAGAATTGATTTTTGGACGGAAATTACATACCGGTTCATAACCGGTTCATTACTAGTTCACAACCGATTTTAACCGATTTATAAATCTAATTTACTTTTAGTATAGGCCTTAAATATCGAAAACAGAAAATTCTCTCAGATCTTCTGACTCCACTTCTAATTGTCTGAATTCAACCGCTTTATACAGCGAAAGTGAAGGTTCTAGTCAAATGCAGCTACTTTTCAGAATAGCACTACTTTATGAAATAATCACTAGGAGCGCTAGCATCTTAAAATATAATTTCGAAATTTGCTGTGGCCGCTGTAGCCATTTTTATTCAAACTCTCTCTGTCTGTATTTTATAACCGTAAATGCGGTAAGGTATATATCAAAATTTCAGACTCGTAAAGCTTACCTTAAAGGAATGGTAAACTTATTTATCTAGAAAATCAAGGAATTCACTTTAAATATTTCTCCTGCCATATATGGGTCGAAAGAAAAAAAGATGAAAGAGTAATATACTGAACTATGTTAAATCTTATATAATGCGCATTACTAAACGGAGTTCCCTTTTTACCTACGAATGCGTCGCGGAAACTTGACTTGAGCTTCTGTCTGTTGATTCTCTATATAACAGTCATAAATTCACATTACGGAAGGTAGACTTTCTTATATGCGAGAGAAAATTCCGCACTTATGCTACAAACGGTGGAACAATTAAAATCTCATATAAGAGTGTTTCGTGTATGGTGGAATTTGTATGCGAGATAAGAAACTCCCATGATTTTCACCTTGACAAGGTGGGTGGTTCGAGCTCATTTTTTTCATCAACACAAATTTCCAAGGGACTGAAATCAAGTCACGATTGTAACACACCCTTAATTTTCATTCATTAATTTTTCCCTCCATGAGCGTATGCGTAAAATTTTCCTCATTCTAGCATTTTGTTCAGCAAAATTGCTTCATATTTTTCCAATCTGCAGGGGTTCTTACTTTCAACCCCTCCTTTATATTTCTTGGCACGATATGATGAAGGGTTTAATAAATTGATTCAAGTGAACAAAATAAAATCAACAAAATGCTCAGTACCTCATCATTTTCTCTCCAATCGATATAATCTTACACCGGAGGCGATTTTGTCGCCATTCTTGGCAATATTTGTCGATGGCCAACAGAAAAAAAAGAAGTAACGAGTGGCAACAAGAGATAAAAGATCAAGAAGGACAAGATTTCTCTTCTCATATTTCACAGTTTTTCCTTTCTACATTTTATTTGACACTCTGTTTTTTTTTTTTGGCCCGCAGATACAGAAGCTTTCTCAGAAGCTCAGCAAAGATTCTTATGATATCAAATTGAACATTTTGATGTTCTCCAAAGTTTTTTTGCTCACAAATCTTGTTAAATGGCAAGAACAGCATTCCTTACTTTGTCTAGGAAGCTCAATGTGGAAAAGCATTATTAAATTTATGGCATTTCAATTTTTATCTACGATTCGATATTTTTTAACAACTGTAGAAAGTTTCATATGTTATAAAATGAGGATTTATTTCTTAAAGTATTTTTTTAAAAAAAGAAACATTAACCCTCTTTACAGTCTTTACAGAATTTTCGACTTTTAAGCAAATACTAAAACGATCAAGAATATAGTAAATTCAAAAGTTCACGGTTTTTATTTACGATACAGCGTTCCCTAATGACGAGAGGTTAGTAAATAATATTCTTTCATAAGCAAAAATATAAGCTGATAATAGAATATTGGGGATCTCAGTGGCGCAATATGCATGACCGTTAGCTCCTGGGCGGTGAGATCTCTGACTTGACTCTCACGCTTTTACTGTGTTATCACACTTGCACATTAAAATTTTAAGATGATTCACATTAATTGTCGCTGGTGAGAGTCCAAATGTGTAATTTGTGTGTTTGAATCATTTTATATTCAAAATTCGATCTATTTGTTGATATAAAGATAGACTTGGCCCGCAAAATTTGATATAAATTGATTTATAGCATTAATGCGAAAAATTAATGCGATTTTCTCTTTAATTTTTTAATGTGAAAAATATTTATGCTTTAGGTAAATTTAAACTTATTTTTGCAGACCAAGTCCACTTCTTTATCAATAAATAGAAAAACCCCAAATATTAAGTGATTCAAAGACACAAATAAGATATTTCGACACTCGATGAAATTTAAGATGGTTTCATTCCATAGGGGCTTAAACAAACAAAATTTGGGGCTATTCCAAAATGGCGGAAGGGGAACGGGTTTGATCTGAGATTAATTACTTTTAGCGGCCCATCGACATTAACCTTTTTGGAAAACCGCTATTCGATATCTCTCTCCGTTCTCTTCCCAGAAGTAGTTATACGACGAACGGACGGACGGGTCGACCACGAAAATCGATTTTTAGTGCACGTGATATTTGTAATCTAAAGCTGTCTACACATTATGAGCATTTTTTAAAAAAATTCTTTAAAAAATTTTTTTAAAAAATTTTTTAAAAAAAAACTGTTTTTTAAAATTTAAAAAAAAAAATGCCTCCACACTATACTTAATTTTTGTAAAAAATTTTTGACAGATTACTCTCAGCATTTCGCTTGGGATTATTTTTCATGAAAATTTGTCATTTGAGTGGTGGAAAAAGTGTGAAAAGTGTTTGTTGGAATTCCCTGGGATAGTTGTTAGTGAATGTTCGTGGAAAATTTTCCAAAATTGCAAAAGTGCAGTGTTTTTCTACAGAAGTTGTTCCCAGTGGAATCAATATTCCGGAGTGTGTGAACATAACCTCAAAATGTTGTTTTTCCCCAAAAATTTTGTGTGACTATCGCAGTTATTTATGTACAGAAATTGTTTTTCTTTGCGATAATCTGGAAACCAAAACATGCTCATCAGAAGAACCGCAGAAATTACTCGGAAGGACAAATTTGTTACCAGGAACAATGGGTAGAGTGGAGAAGAAGGTGTGCAGCTCAAAAGATCCTAGATTCCATTGATCAGCAGCTCTTTCTGGAAAAGCTTCAGGACTTTAGGAAAACTTGTGGATACGTTTGGATGAACAGGAGTATTTGTAACCAAGAACATTGACGTAAGTACTATGAATATGCTAAAAAAAACTCGCTGATTTTATTGCAAAGCTATTCCTGCAAAAAATTCAGGACTACAATTGGAAGAGCATGATAGTGGATGAGGGGAAGGACTTTGAGGAATAATTAGAAAGTGCTTCCCCAAAATTCCTGCAAAAAATTGATCCAGTGCAACTCTACAAATTTGATTCCGGATACTGGATGACACTGATTTGATTCCAGACACTGGTGATAATTATGATAAATTTTATGAAAAATAAATTCTCATATCTTGGTTTCCAATCCGAAATCTTTTATTGGTTATCCGGTGTACATTAAAGCCTTCTCCCTCTATCCACTACTGTCCAAGCAGGAGTCCCATGGAGGAAGCAAAAGTTTGTAGCCATCTCATCCTTGTGCTTCCGGATGGGAACATTTCCATCGTGGTTGAAAAGGAGGAATGATGGGAGGTGGTTCTGGGGCTTCAAGTGATGGGCTGTGGTAACTACGGATGACTCTTGCATGTACTAGGATCTCCTCAGTGGCTCTGAATAGGTCTATTGTCTTGATTGATTTACCAGGTTCATGTTCCAAAATTCTTCAATTTCCTTCTTTCCATTCATATTTTAATTTGGTGCACGAGGTTACTGTACACTGAGAGAAGGTCTCAAAATAAATGAGTGTTGAAATAAGTGTTGAAATAAGTGTTGAAAGAACTCTGCACGGAGTGAGACTTGCTGTTACACTCACACCCCACCTTAAGTGTTGAATAAAGATTTTTTTTTTTTCAATTGGTGTTGTGAACAGACTCAATAAGGCTTGCCTGAACGCTTGTCATGCCTGAGCGTAATGTGTGTTGGCGCAAGCCTCATATTTTTATGATTAGTCTAACGCCAACACTCAAATAATTGTATATCAAGTGCATAATGAACACTCGTGAATGTTCAACGAAAGAATTGTCAGTGCGTCACTTCAGTTTGCGCAAATTCTTCTCTGCAGTGGATGATTTTGATTTGCTTTGTGGTAATAAGCCGGTTTGATAAAAACAGTTTAAAGTTTCAAGTGAAAATATGAGCGAGAATAACAGTGATATTGATTACTTTCATGAGGAAGTGGATGTAGAGGAGTTAGTGTCATCCGTGTCATCACAGGAGCCCCAATATGTGGTGCATTGTGTAGAGACTGCCGCGGAGACGTTGAAACTTCTCAAGGAGTGGCAAATGCCCTCTTCTGTGGTGCACAAAATACTCGGTAAGTACAATATTTTCATTTTAGTGTGTAAATTTGCCACGTATAAGCTCCCCAAATCTCAAGTTTTTCATTAAACTCAGAATGGACTCCATGATGACATTATTTGTCTCAAATCAACCCAACAGTCTTTCCTCACCCGAACACGGTTCTTCTGGTAATTGAAACATTCTACACTGCTTGGTTCTTTGTTTTTGAAATGTAAAGACCCAAAGATTGCTCCGGCAATGGTCATTCAGAAAAAATCTCCAAGGATGGAGTAATTTTCAAGGAACTTCTCATCAGCATTTTAGCAGCAATTTTCCTTGGCTTTGAAGTTTTGGTTATGATGCTCTCAGTTGGTATTTACGTTTAGAATAAAGAACAATTCCAAAAATATGTCCAGAACCCCTGAAAAGTGTTCTAGTTTAGTCATTTACGTGGAGTCTCGTGTATACAAAGAAAAATGTAGTTAATCTACAAACATAACCTTATTTTGTCACGCCATAAGGAAAAGGTTCTGGAAAAAAATCCAGAAAAGTTCTGGGACCTTTTAACATAAAAACCTTTTTATGTCGATAAAAATATTTCCTTTCTTGTCTTTACTAGATATTTCTTAGAAAGAAAATATGGTGTGTGAAGATATTGTGTGAGCTCTTAAAAAATTGATATCATTTCAGCCTTCCGGAACATTTCTATTTTCAAGAGAGCACACTATTCTATATTTAATAACCTCTTTTTCGAGTTTTTCCTGATACTTAAAGGTTGCCTTTGAAGAATCTAAATAACTGCTTCATTTTAGGAAAACTATACATAAAAAATATTACTTTCTTAATAACATTTGCAGGTCTAAATTTAACGGTGGAAGACATCAGTAATTTAATTGAGAGCGATTTGAACACAATTTTTGCACCAGATCAATTGCGGGATAAAATCAGGTTCCGCACTTCATTAAATAATTGGCGCAGACATCTACCCACCGGAGCTGCTTCCTTAGATTGCTGTGAAAAGGTGGTATCAAGTGACCAAAGTGCAAGCTCTCACCAAATTGAAAAGGTAAAATCAGGAAATAATTTTAAATAAAATTGTGCAGATTTACTATTTAATGTGACTTTCCTAATAGGGGTTCTTATGTGCATTTGTTTGTTTTTTGTTCTGATTTGGTTTTAAATTTTTATGTACAGTAGACTCACGCTAATTCGGTTCTTTTAAGATCGGGCTACTTTTTAATTCGGGCTGCAGTTAAATTCAAAAAAAGTTTGTTGACATTTTTCAAGTTTGAATATGATTCTCAAAGGAAGCAAATATGTTCAAATTTGTCATGGTTTTGATGTATTTTTGCAATATTAAGGAGTTTTCATGAAATTTACCATAAATATGAATATGTAAAGTCGATATGTGTATGCAGATGAACAAAAAATCCTTGCATTTCAAAAAGTTTGTTGCCTGAATTTCTCTCCAAATCGGGTTACACTTCAGTCCCAAATGCCCGAATTTGAGAGAGTCTACTGTATTCAAAAGCATGATGTATATTACATTCATTGTAGAGCTTTCATTTACACCATACTTTACTGCTTTTTAATAACTTAGACTGTAAGGCAAATACTAGAGACTACCACCAAGGGAAAAGGGTTACTGAGCAATTACGAGAAATCAAAAAAGCTTAATGTTGCACAGCAAAGTGACCTAGTGACTGTTCTGGTGGAGTTCTTCCTGGAAAGGGATATTACATTGGGATTGCAACAGTTGAACGATCTGGCTGAACAGATTGTGGAAACGTTCCCAACTGAAATTAAAGTAATGTGCTAATATTATGGATTCTTATTGTTTATAATAGCCTTTTCAAGACCTTTTTTTGCGTAAAAATCCTCAGTTTCAAATTTTATTTTCAAATCTTTTTTTCTAAAATTTTTATGTTTATTTTAAATTATACATTTGCTTTAAGTTAAAAATTATAGTGGATCGATTCCAATATAATCTAAACTGCATTAAATTTTTTGAGATTTATTAAGTGTGACATTTAAATAACTAATAAAAATTGAGTATTACTTGAATGTTTAGAAACTTTCATTGTCCTGCTTTCCTAGTTTGCTTGTATGTGAATAAAGTATTATCTTGTCATTTCTGTTTTAAGTTTATTTCATGCGCTTACTGTTTTTCAGTGCTAAATTTGGCTTGAAAGGAGTTATGCTTTAAAAATTCTTAAAAATATATGTATAATTTTGGTTGTATTAGATTAGTAAAATCCGAGGTTTTATTGTTTATATTATTTTTAATACATATTTATTTTTTTCCATAGGCTACCTATTACATCCCTAGACCACCGGGTGGATATCCTCGAGGAACCTTTTATGATAAATATAGAAACTTGCGACGCAGTTACATTAAGAAAGGTTACATCAATAAGAGAGCAAGAGTGAAGTCAGTCACTTATGAGATACATGAGAGCGAAGATTCAGATCCTGGTATGATTTTTTGTTGTTTTATTTTACGTTTATTTCTTATCATAATTTTAATTTCTAGCTGTTGATCAAGGATCCTCTTTACATGATCTTAAATTGTGGTTGTCTTCTAATTTTGAGCCACTCCAGCAGGTACAAGAAAATTGGACTAACACTTTTCCTCTGAGATGTCCAGCTGGACAGAAGCACTACGAGTTAACAATCTCTGAGATTATGAGCGAATGGCCAATTCTCAAAACGGCAGTTGCATCAATCTTGGTAAGTGTTCTGAACAATACGTTTACGAAATCAAAATTTCATTTTAATATTTGTTTTCAGATTAATTTGGATTTTGCAATAGTAAACCCTGTAGCAGGATCATTGGAAACACATTGGGAAACTTTTTGCGGAAAAGTTCTTAATCATGTGTCTGGAATTGGAAACAAGCACAATGCTGAAAATCCAGGTAAGATTAAGAAAAATTATAATGCTTAAAAGATTATAAGGTGAAAAAATTCATCTCTCTCTTTATCTATTTATTTATATTTTATTATAAAAATCTTTTAGGTTTTTTATTAAATTTATTTTATTACTGT
Organism: Phlebotomus papatasi; assembly: GCF_024763615.1. Classification (NCBI taxonomy): domain Eukaryota; kingdom Metazoa; phylum Arthropoda; class Insecta; order Diptera; family Psychodidae; genus Phlebotomus; species Phlebotomus papatasi. Next base: position 44,261,876 of record NC_077224.1, read on the forward strand.
TTCTAAGATTTAATGTATTTACGTAAAAAAATTACAGATTCGTGGGACATAGAGTGCATGCTTGGACTCCATAAATTACTGCCTCCCAGTTTCAGTAAAACCGCAGGCAAGTCTGGAAAAAAAAAGTGGACGATTGCAGATAGCCAAAAGAGCCAAGTGCTCTTTATTCCGGTTTTAAATGATCTTGAAACGGTTATGAATCAGCGCCGTCAAGAAGGTAAAATACAACCGTTCGTCGTGATAATTGGGACTCAAGCACAACCAACTGGATTTTTCGTATATTTGGACGGCCATTTTCTAAAGTTCTCGAAGTTTGTAGAAGCTGTCGACATTTGCTTCAAGATCTTTCATCTGTTCAACGTTGAGTACCCCGATCAAAGTATCACAGTTTGGGAATTTATATCAAGGTATTTCTATCAAATTAAATCTACAACTAAACAAATTCCTAAAGTTGAAAATTTGCTGAACAAGTTCCAAGTGAATTAAAATGGCTTACATTTGTTTCTTGTGCAAAAATTGTTATTCTACAGTAGATATATTACTTTGGCACATAAAATCTAACCATAATACCTACAAAAAGAAAGACTTCAAATTTTGCCAGAACAATTGTTCACAAATTTTTAATCAATTACGGCTGCTAGGAAGGCATATGAAGGTAACACACGCTATAGAAAAAAATCAAAGTAATGCAACTGAAAATGTTTTTGGAAAAGAAAGTGAAAAAAATCAAAGTAGTATTGAAAAAGAACTGGAAACGATTGAAAACAGTATTATAGTTGAAGAGATTGAAGAAAATACTGCAGAAACTGAAGAAGTAAATACCACTATACCGAATGAAGAGATAATCGAATTTATATTAAAACTGCATGATAAAAACAATATTACCAGAAAAGATGTTGTCTGGGTCTTAGATATAGTTTTAGAATTGTTATCTCAAGTCTTTAAAAATGCTCCTAGTAGTTCTATTTTTGATAGTTATATTAAAAAAATTGAGGAATTATTTAAATCCGTAAACTCTGAAACGAAGTTTTTAACATACCTTAAAAAAAGAGACTTATATCAAAATCCAGAAAAATATATTATCAACCAACAAATTAGTGAAATTTCAAGGAATTATCAAGTTGAATTACAGGAAGAAAAAATAACAGGTGTAATGATGCCAATTCAATTTCAACTTAGGAAGTATTTAGAGTCCAATGATGTATTTGAGAAATGTATGAACACTATGGAAAGTTATGAAAAACAAATAGATATAAAAAATATTGTGAATGGGCAAAATTGGAAAAACAAAAAGGCTCAATTTTCGGATAAAATACTTTTGCCAATATTAATTTATTTAGACGATTTTGGAATCAATAATCCTCTTGGGCCCCATGCTGCTTCTATTTGTGGTGTTTACTACTCAATACCTGTAATACCTGCTCAGTATTTGTCGAATACGAATCATATATTTCCGGCATGTTTTCTAAATGCAAGTCATGTCAAAAATTTCGGGAATAAGAAATGTTTTAAAAAATTAATAGAGGAATTAACTAAATTAGAAACTAGCGGCATTGTCATAAATGTGAAGAATGAAGAAAAAAAGGTCTATTTTTCGATAGCAGCTATATTAGGTGATAATTTGGGATTAAACACTGTACTTGGATTCACTACCAGTTTTCGAGCAAATTTTTTTTGCCGCGCATGTAAACGTCATAGGGAGAGTGCAAAGGTTGATGAAATGGAATATACGAATTACTTAAGAAACATTGATAACTATAATGTAGATTTAACAGCAATTAATAGGTTAAAAAACACAGGTATAAAAGAAGATTGCGTTTTCAATGAAATTCCATCTTTTCACGTTGTAAACAATTTTGTATTTGATATAATGCATGATTTGCTTGAAGGAGTGTGCCATTTTGATATTAGTAAAATTTTAAAATTATTTTTGAATAAGAAATATTTCTCTTTAGATGAACTCAATTACAGAAAACAAAACTTTGCTTACGGTTTCTATGAATACAACAATAGGTCAATTGAAATAAACATGAACGATTTAAATGAAGGGAAACTTAAAATGACGTCTAGTGAAATGTTGACTTTTGTGAATCATTTGCCATTTTTAATAGGGGATTTTATTCCCGTTGAAAATGAGTGCTGGAAACTTTTCTTAATTTTATCACAGATCATTGAATTATTATTTCAGTCGACTTTTAATAATACTAAAATTGAAAAACTTAATACTTTAATTTTTGATCATCACAGATTATACAAAAAATTGTTTGGTGACCTAATGCCCAAACACCATTTAATGGTTCATTATAAAAGCTCTATAATTAAAATGGGTCCAATTAAACATTTGTGGACAATGAGGTACGAGGCGAAACACCAAACATTTAAATCTATTGCTAAAAATATTACATCCAGAATAAATGTCAGCTACTCATTAGGCGTCAAAGCTTCTCTAAAATTTACAAATTTCATGAAGTCTGAAGAAATATTCTCTCCCAGCATAATCTATCATATTGAAACTCCAAAAAAGAAAATAGTAGATCTTTTTTCGAATATTGAGAGCTGTGACTTAGATTTATTTTCATTTGCTTTTGGAATTTCAGGTTTAAAATATAATAATATTCCATACAGAGAAGATCATATATTACACATTACAAAGGATCAGAAAACAATATTTTACAGAATTATAGATTTCCTCATTGATGAAGATCAGCTAGAAGTCTATGTAGTATGTCAAGAAATAATCACTTCTTTTTTAGAACATTACTTAGCGTACCAATATATTAAGCCAAAAAACAAAAATGTTAATATTTTATCAATATCAAAATTTGACGGGCCGCCAGTAAAAATTGCTACTTTGCCCAGAGGAGAAAAAGCAATAAAGAAGAAACCATACTTTTAAATTTAGTTAAGTTTAGATAAGTTAAGTAGTTTAATTTAGTCAATATGTTCACAATACAATTTACCAAAATAAAAAAAAACAATTACAGAAAAAATGCGTTATTATTTAAATATTAAAAAACAATTTTTTTAACGAAAAGGCTTCTATATACGCACACTCTAAGGTTTGGAACAAGCCTCACTCCACCTCACACTGGATGAGGCTTGGGAATACCCTCAATGAGTGTTGGAATAAGCTTCACATACCCACACACTCGATGAGACTTGCTAATAACCTCAATGAGTGTTTGAGCAAGCCACGAGCGTAATACCAAGCCTCACCTGAGGGTTGGTTGATTCGAGTGTTAAATTTTAGTTGAGGCAACACTCATTTTGTGTCCAGGTAACACTCAACCTTCTCTCAGTGTACCATAACAATCTTCAAGAATACACAGACATCACAACTTTCGGCAACGTCAAAAGAAAAATCAGCGAAAATGTTCCTCCAAAGCTGGCTTTGATTCCACTGGGAACAATTTCTGTAGAAAAACACTGCACTTTCGCAATTTTGGAAAATTTTCCACGAACATTCACTAACAACTATCCCAGGGAATTCCAACAAACACTTTTCACACTGTTTCCACCACTCAAATGACAAATTTTCATGAAAAATGTCTCGAGTTGCTGTGATTTTTTAAAAAATTCTTTAAAAAACTGTTTTGTAAAAAATTGTCCTTGTGTGTAGTGGCATTTTTTTAAAAGAATTTTTTTAAAGAAAAAAACTTGATTTTTTAAAAAAATGGGTCGTTTTTTTACAAAATCGCCTACACACTATACAAATTTCTGTAAAAAATCCAGATTGTTTTAAAAAAATTTCACTAGTCTGGAGGCGATTTTTTTAAAGAACTTTTTTTAATGTCATTTTTTACAGAATTTTTTGATAATGTGTAGACAGCTTAAGAGTGTCTAAACGTGTAAATCTAAAATTTGGGATCGATTTAACGAGATCGCATTTTACCTTGGACCACAAAAGCTAGAATTGTAAAGAATAACAACTAAAATAGAATGGTGATTGCAACTGCCTTACTAGAAAAGATACCATTCTAGTAAATTGCATAGTTTCCCTAATGAAAATTTTGGAAAACATAATAAGGGACTTAGTTACGTAAGAGAGTAGTCTAAATTCAGAGTTACCCTAAGACGTTTTAATGGTGCGCGAATAAAGTTCTCATGATCTAATTTATCCCCTAGTCAAATTTTGCTACTAGGGTACTACTTGTGGAATAGCCTACACCAAAATTAAAGTAACAAAAACTGCTTATCATCTTAACACTAAATTTGTTATTTTTATTGTGTAAAATGCCATTAGGAGCATGTTGACGAAACTTTAAAGTCAAAATTGTGTCTTAAAGTTCAAAATGAAATTTATTCTAAACACAGCTTGATTGGCCTCTATTGCAATTGCTTATCACTAAGTTTATGATGAGCCTCCTCGACTCTCATTTCCTGTAACCTAGCGAATCAAAATAGCTGCCAACCACCATCTCGTTCGACACGATAAAGCATAGTTTTCCGTTTCTCGGGGGCTACAAAGTTGAAACTATAAATCAAACACATTCCTGAGGTGGTTTCCTCCACCTATTTGGTGTCTTCCAGCATGGTCAGAGGAGGATGTGAACACAAGTCCTACTTCAATGTGGCCAGCTTGCAAAATACCTTTTGATTTTGGGGCGTTTGCAAAATAACTTTTGCGCCACATTTCTCCGCCTTTTTGCCACCCACTTCACTGTCTCTTTGGTTGGATAGTGTTGCGGGTCAGTGTGGGGTGGATGGGTATGGAATCCAAGGCGATTCTTCTCATGTCACACAGTCAATGTACACCCAAGGCACACAAAGAAATTCTTCTGGAAACTCACTTGCTTTTGGTATTTGAATATTTTCCAATATGCTAAGGTCGAATGGTGTTATTTGCATTTCACTGGCGTCCAGGAAAATGTCTTGCAGTCCAAGGCGAGCAAAAGGATGTGCAGAAAAAAAGGGTATAACAACAATGTATGCAAATAAAATAGATTATAGTTCAAGTTTCTAACCAAACACACTCTCTCTCTCTGCACATTTCTATCACAAGTGAATTTTGCAAACACTGAAAGAACTCCTTATTTGTTGAATTACTTTCCTTATGGGAATTCCAATCACTCCCAACACCATGCCCTTTCCCCCAAGAAGCTTCCTTATCGGCAGCACTTCTTCCTCTCTTTTTACAACTTCAGCATTCTCCTTCAGTTCTGTAATATGTGTCAGATGGTCTTTCTTGCAAGTTTTCTCTGGAAATATCGAGAAACATCACCTCAAAAACTTTTCTTTCGCGAAAATCTACCCATTAAGTTGGAATATTTTCACAAACTTTACATATTAAAGAACTATTTTAAGCTATTGAATGGATTTTTGTAGTTCACTTTATTGTCTTGGATCTGAGATCAAAAGAGGATGTTGGTGTAAGAAGGCAGCAAAATAATTACAACAAAATTACCAATTATAGTCAGTAAGAAAACTAATTAAATGTAAGTAGAATGGATTTCAGTGCTCATTTTCTCCTCTATTTTCTAAAGTATAATATGCATTTCAAAAGAATTCCTCAATAAATGGGAAAAGTTTTGATAAAAATACAATAAGCAGAGAATGAATTTGGCGTCAAGTATCAGTTTGTAGAGTTAAACTCGTTAGTAAAGTTTGTAAGACAACAGAGTTAATTATACTGAATTCTCAAAGAACAAGGAATGGCAACATATGCTGCAGGAGGAGCATGATTACAGTTTTTATCGTTCACTCAAACATTAGGAAAAACTGTCATACTAACTACTTATGAAATGAAGATAAAACAGTAATTAAGTTTTTATCCGTTTTTACCAACGGCAGAACAAGAACTAAAATTTCACAACTAGAGAATATGTTTTTTTCATAAACATTTCTAATCATATAGGGTGAAAGGAATACCTTTTAATATTTTAAGCACTCGTTTCAGGACTTATTGACACCCTACTCTGTACTATTTGAAGTACGAAAAACGAATACTTATCATTATCAAAAACGCAGATTAATAAAAAAAATATATTACTTAGATTTTATAAAATGCATGAAATAAGTTTCAAAATTTTGATAAAAGTATCAATAGGGGTTCCCTATCGAAGAGGTGTTTCCTCGACCCTAGCACATTTAAACACAAAAACTTTATGTAAAGAAGGTGACATTATAAATCATTTTACTTTCTTTTTAAGTATATAAACATTTGTGGTCAGCAAAGTTTTCAATATTTATAACTAAAAAACGTAAAGTTGATTATAAATTATTTTAATCTGTATCTGGGAGATGTCAAGATGATCCACAACTCCTTATTTTATTAGTGTTTTGTTAACAATATTTCAATGATAATTTTTATCATTTTACTGCCCAATCAACTGCAGACCTATTTAACCTTTTAATAATGGTCACAAGGGTTACTGAAAATGGGTGGAAAAGCGTGTCGGGCTTTGCGAAGTGCTCGAACTCGTGACTTAGATGCTTTCAAAGTACTTTCACATCATTTACCGTTTAGTTAGAGGATCTCAACCGATTTAAACTGATTTATAAATTACTCAAAAAATTTCACAAAATAGGTTTAAGAGTATAAAAATTATTTTAGGGAAAAAATAGTTACAGGTTCATTACCGGTTTAGAACATATTGATCCAATTCAGACTTGCCAGAAATTTCAAGTCTAATGGTTCTAATGGTAAAAGCTAATAGTCCCTGAGTCGACTTATGGGGGATTCCCTACCCGTTTGGGCTGTAGGCGTGCTAACGGATGGACATGCAGACGCACAGAAGTCACAGCGTGACGTCAAAAAACTTGAAACTTCAGATTTAGGGCACAATCACATTGACAGTAAAATACTCACCGTAATTCGTTAACTTTTCATTACAATTGTTATGCTAATTCTCCATTACCGTATTACCTTATCTCATACTCGGTGGCACTAAGTGAAAATAATATAAGAAAATTTAAGAAATAAAACGAAAATACGATAAACGGTGAGCAAAAAAACTGAATGATTAATTTCTCTTACAGTTTTTTTTTGCTAACCGTTTATCGAATTTTCGTTTCATTTCTTTAATTTTCTTATATTATTTTCACCTAGTGCCACCGAGTGTAAGATAAGGTAATACGGTAATAGAAAATTTGCGTAAGAATTGCAATGAAAATGCGTAAACTAACGAAATACGGTGAGGCTACGGCGAGCATTTTATTGTCACTGTGATTGTGCCCTTACAAAATACGACGAAACCTTTGGGGGGGGGGGGGGTAAAACTCGAAATATATGTATAACTCAAAATCGAGGGATTATATCCACCGTTCTCTCCATGCAGTTCCAATAACAACAAAAACGCTTTTACGAAAATTTCCTTGAAATCTTGTTTTTAAATAATCATCTGAATAAGTAATAAATATTTCTTTCTCTTTCAATTCAAGCAATGAAACTAATAAAAAATATGTTTTTATGAAATCTCTTCTTTAAAAAATAATTTCACTATCTACATTATAGTTCAATGCGGAGTTAATTGCAATTTCAGTATAAATTTTGAACACTTCACAGTTCATAAAGAATATTTTACTAACCAGTTCGAGTGTTTTCCAGGTTAATTCTAATTTATAGTAATAGTAATATTTATTGAATCACAAATATAGGGTTCATCCCTCTGATAATTGTGATAAAGAAAAAAAGAGAACAACAAGTAAAAAAAAACAGCAACAAAAAAAGAAAAAGAAAAATAAAAGAAAGATTTACAATAGTATAGGAAAAGGTAAATGAAAATTAAATAAGAGAAAAAAAAGGTCTAATAAGTGCTTCCTTAAGATTCAGCCTGCAAAAGCGTCGGATGCCATCTGCAGACCTACGCAGATCACTTGGAACGGAGTTCAAGATAACTACGCCCTTTACAAATAATGACCGGTAAAGACAGTCACTAGCCAAAACCAGTCATTTACTAACCAAAAAAGTTCATATAAAGCTTGATAAAAGCTCCCAACAAGCAAATCTTGTGAGAAATATACAAATAAATTAAATCTTGTTGGATCTGAGTTAGAAAAATCAGGCAATCGATTGATTTAAATTGATTGATTTTAAGTCTGCGACGAAAAGATTAATTTAATATATTTAATCCTTTTATGCCTGGCTTTCTTTCAACATTTTGGAAATTGCTTTATCCAAACAGAGCCTTTAAAAAAACCCTCGATAGCAGAGAGTAGTAATAAATTCTGGGTACCTGACGAAAGTGTTTTATGTTCTGCACAGAACTTGAAGTAAGGCACGTCGATGGGTAGCTTCCTTTACAAAAAAAAAAACTCAATGTGTGCACTGCCTGTTAAAATTGAATTTTGCACCTAATTCACATAGAGCAAGGAATATCGACTGTCCCTTGTAATTTGATTACATGGGGACAGGTCTTTTTTTTGCCATCCTGAATGAGAAGTTTTCCGTGAACTCTCACAACTTGACTTTCCTGGCCCCACAACCCCTCCTCCATGGCTTTTTCATATACGAACGGACTGTGAAAAAGCTGAGAATCACGTATAGCAATTTAAATTTGTATAGTTTAATGGTGTGAAATAATTTGCAAAAATTCCAAAGTTATTTACGTGAAAGGAAATTTGTCGCATATTTCTAACGAATGCACAAGATGAACTTTCCAATACATTGGTGAAATACTGTATGTTTGTGACAAAACTTTGGAAATATTTCAGCAAAAAGCTTTTAATTTTGAATTATATAATAATCTTCATCGACCACAATCGATATTGCAAAAAAAACGGCTTTCATCATCAACTTCGTATCAGATTTTAGATTAAAATGCAACTTCCCGATGCGATTTCCAAATTTATTCCATCTGAATGGCTTCTCAATGGGCTTTTTGCGTGAAAGCTGGAGTAAAATGGAACAAGTGGTGTGGAACTAATGAAGATTGTGATGAAAATTTAATTAGAACAGATTTCGATTAAAACTCTCCACCCTCACCTTGAGAGCTTTTTTTTGCTAATCTTCACCCTCACAGCAAGAGGCACCACGGCTTTTCTCTGACAGAGTTTTTTTTATGCTCATTAGGGGAAAATACCTATTCTTTGCACGGTCTCAAGCTTCATAATGACTGAATTTTCTTATGTTTCTGAATATATTTTAAAAACAGGACACTCTACCTTAGTTTTTAAAATTTGGATGCAATGAGTCACATTTATTGCAAATTATAGGAAAAAAGCTTGGGCCAATTTTGAGAAAAACCGAAAAAACATGGTTTTGGAGGGGTTAGAGGGGGGTGGGGAGAAAAAAAGGTCGAGAGATGTTGTTTTTTTTATTGGGGGTCATCCAAGAGTGGAAGTCGATATCTCTTACCGTTTAAGCTCCAGATCAATGACAAGTTGAAAAAAAGACGATTATATAACTGCTCTCTCTTTGAGTTCGAGCAGTATAATTTAGCCATTGTGAAGCTTGGGATTGTGCAAAGCCTGGGTACTTTCCCCTACATTTTTTTCTTTACTCATCAATTGAATAATATCACCATGGAGGTATTGTTTGATGGCAAAGAACCTTTCAGGATTGAAGACGTAGAATAAAATAAGGAATGTAAAATTCTCCTTATTTGAATTCTTGGAAATGTCAATTGGACAAAAGATTTTTCCGAGATTTCCAATATTAAATTTTATTAGAAATAAGTGGAAGTCTTTTATATCTAAACTACTTAGAACAGTCTTAAATTTCTTTAACGGTGTAATCAATTCTATGACTTCAAACCAATATAAGTTATCCTGATGGGTCGTGCGAGATTATTTATTCACTTTTTCCGCAATACACAGGTTGATAATACCATTTAGTCACTCCAGCCTAGACATTAACTATTTAACGTTTTCGTGCAGTTAGATAGCATACGATTTATTAAAATCAAAATAAAATGTACTGATTAGTCCGAGGTCCAAACAGTGATTCCAAAATACAGACTATGGGTTAAGGCAATTACTCAAGTCAGTGTGGTTTTCTAAAGAACGTGGCTGTAACTTTTTCTAGATGTCCAATTCTAATCATTTAAATTGTGACATTAAGATTAAAACTTAGAATGTAACAGCATCCTAATGAAAAATTAAAATTGGTAAAATTTTATTTTTTTTAATCGTTACGATCAGAGCAAAAACCGGCTATTTTAATAAAGAATTGTGCAAGCTAAAAATTTTGGAAAATATACAAAATTAATATTATATTAAGGAAAATCTTCTTGATTGCTATATCAAGCTTTCATCTTTCGGAATCCACCGACAGATTGAATTTGAATACTTTTTTTCAGTTTTTTTCACCCATATAAAATTTAAACGGTAAAAGATATTGACTTCCGGTCTTCGATGACCCCTACTCAAATGATATCATCTCAAAGCTAATCTCTTTGTTTTTCCCACCTTCCCCTTCATCCGTGCCCTGTTACCCTAAAATACGTCAAAAATTAGGTTTTTTTTTAATTTTGCAAAAAATTGGCCCTGACGATATCGTTCTTTTTTGGAAATGTTTTGAAGGTAGTTCAACCGAACATTTCGTACTTTGACAACTATGCCCGGGAAGATCGCCATCTTGAATTATTCAAGGCCAGAAGCCTAATTTTTACTAAATTTGGTCAATTAACCCATTCCTTATCATGGTATTATACATCATACGCAAATTGAGTGATTTTTGATGATTTATTTCTGGGCATTTTTTATCCGAATTGCTGTCGGGAATGGATTTTTACTTGAGAAAAATAGTCCGACAGAGATGAAAATACATTTTGTTATTATTTTCTTTCTTCGCGAAAGGTCATGCAAAATTTTTGCTCAAAATGGCGGACAGAAAATACGACATCCCGTCGAATTTGTTAAAATTGGCCTCATTCCTCTTTCCTGTTTTGAATTCTAGTTCCCAATTGGTGTTCTTGGATAGTCACTCTATCTAAAGCAATAGAGTTTGTAATGAATTAATGCACAGAATTTAAATTCAGTGACCGTTAAGACGTATGTTTGACAGAGGCTCCCCGCGCCCCCATATGAGATTTTTTTTCTTTTCAAAAAATTCATCTATTAATCTGTAGGAAATTAATCCTAAAATATGAACATTCTATCTCAAGTATTTCTGGTACATTGACTGAATGGGTTAATTAAATAAAATTTTGTTCATGTTCTTTTGATACCCTTTGCACAAAATCAGCCTTAACGATTTCAATGATTATCGGTTATGTTTAATTTTAAACACATTAAAGAACATTTTATTCCATATCAGGAATAACACTCAAGAAAAACCTATTTGGAAATATTTTAGACATTTTCAATATCTTCTTGTGGAAGCGTTCTCGTCTATGCAAATAATTTAAGACTATAGGAAACGAAGTGAAAGTTAATTATAGTGTATTTTAAACAGAAATCTTGTTAAAGTCTTCCTAAGGTAGTTTCAAATAAAAAAAAAACCAGTGATAAGCCTAGATAAGCTTATGGTAGCTGAGATTCTTTACAGGTGACCTCTAAATGCGTGCAACTCTGGGTGCTCGCAACTCAGAATGCATGAAAATTAGATTGTGAGAATTTTAAGGGTAAAGAATCGCATTGAGCCTATTCTATCAATTTCAACTGACAAAAACAGTTTACCAGACGCGAATCCTTACCCCAAAATTCGATTCTCAAATTTAAAATGCAATTTTCTCCATTAAAAAGCTGCACAGATCCATGAGAACGTTTTTTACCCCTTGTCTAAATCCGTTAAAATCGGCGTAGAAATGGAATAGAAAAAACAGAATTTTTTGATAAACAGTTCCTAAATGGATTTCTTTTTCAGGTCCTAATCAGGATTTTAGTAATTTTGAAATATAATTCCAAAAAATACACAATTTTCCAAATTTTCGGGAAAATTCTCTTTTTCTTTGTGTTCGAAATTTTTTATTTATTTTTTTTTTTATTTTTAGATAATATTTCAATTTCCCACACCTTCCTCTTAATAAAATCTTGGTAACACACTTGACAATCTCTTCTTCCTTCCTAAATATAAATAAAGCATCTTATAGAAATCCTGAAGCATAAGCACCCCAATCCATGTATATCGAACATTAGACAAGATGTAGCGCCCCCACCCCTTAACCGTTCACCATTTTGTTCGTGGTATTCTGAGATCTCCCTTAACCGTCTGCTGATCAGGCTTTCCATCCTGTATTCGTCACTGTATTTGCTAAACGAATATACACATACACTATAGTTACATTAAGTCTTGGTAGTTTCTCTATCTGGCTATCTGAAAATACACAATATAATCACTAAATTATTACCCTTTTTACCTATTAAATATCTCATAAAAATATACACTTTAATTTTAGTGCATGCGGGAAACTGCCCCACTTTTTCCTGTTTTATATATTTTCTTATTCATTGCTTGAATTCTGTAAAATAAATTTAAAAAAATATATTTAAAAAAATCAATGACACTTCAAAAAAGACTTCAACTGTAGACTGAAACTTAGACTGAATTAACATAATAATTTACCGAAAAGTCTCGCTAAAATATCGTAATTTATGGAACGTGCGACGTGCTTGACTATTGTTAACCCAGTTGACGGTAAAATCTACCAACCGTTATATCTGAACACAATTGTGGTTTAAAAGCTGTATGCTCTCTAAGAATATTATTTTAATTTTATACAGTAAAATTTTTCAAAAATAAAATCCTTAAAATATGAACAACGTTGAATTCAAAATGTATAATTTGAGGTTATGCGCAGAAAGTTTTGTGTGGGGTCTCAATTAGAAGTTTTCCTCTGGTGTTTCCTTAATATTATCGTATTGCGTTAAGTTCCTCAACAAATAAATTATACCGAAAGAATTCTCTGAAAGAATACCGCATTTTACATTAATACCGTTACGTTTTTGAAAATATTGTTCAAAATTGAGCAGTGATAAATGTCATCTATATCCCTCAAATGTTCATATTAGAGTAACTTGACTGTATATGGTTCTTAAAGCTCTAACGTGACGTAGTGTCAATGTAGGTGCTTTTGCTGTCCATTGAAGAAGACATTCTAAGAGTAGGGGATCTACGTATCACGGATAGTGTGCTATCTGAGTGAATCGTGAGAATACAAAGATTGGATATCAAAAGCAGTGAAGTCGTACAAGAAATGGGATTTGTGTAGAAATCGATGGAATAAGAATGGACGAGTGTATGAGACAGACATTTTGAATGGGTGAGGTGTTGAAAGAACCTTGTTCTCCCACCTTTTCAAACACTGTTGCTTCCGGATTCACTCAATGGACTCCTTTCCCGTTTGACGTGAAGCTGAAAACGAAGTTCCGATTTGGCTTTGGAGAAAGATATTTCACTATCATCATCACCTAGCTCCAATATATGCTGCCTGGGAAGACGTTTCATTTTGTCAGGGAAAAAATTCACCCCCTGATGTCTCTCTTCTTCACGTCATCATCATTTTGCCATATTGAATTGTGAGGAGTGTTTCGAGGGTGGTTTCCCATTGATGGGCGATGGAAACCAATAACCATTTGCTGAAGATGATGGTGTCTTCAGGCTTCGTCGTCCTGGCCTCATTCTGTGCCTCCCTCGGGAAAGTGCTGGAGTTTTTTTTTCCTGCCTCCTCCAACCGAAAGAATAATACCATGTGCTGTTTATTCACTTTCAAGTACCTACTTGTTCATTTCCTTCTCATTCGTAATTTTCAATCGATCTCTCCTTCGCAGCATCTTTTTCACACCTCCACCCCATCATTTTCTATCATTCAATTGAATTCAAATTGAAACTCAAGCCCAAATTGATTTTTCTGCTCCTTTTTCTCGTATTTTCTTCACGCACCACCAAATTTCACCTTCCCGCGAAAAACACAAACCCCTTCCACTCAAACCTAAATAATATTTTTGCGAGAAATTCCTCTGCGTATTTTTTTCTGCATCAAATTTTCTGCTCCTTACTACCACAGATGTTTCTTGGGTTAGCATTGAAAAAGAATCCATGATAAATATTTAAATTGAAAATTAATAAGCAACATTAATTTGTGATGTACCAGGTGGTTTAAATTATATACAGTACGGTGTTAGATATTAATGGTACAAGAGAAATTGTATTGTACTCAAGATTGTATTTATAAAAAATAAAGTCAGTGAACTTTACACAAAAAATACATCCTTTGATCATGAATAATGTTATGTAGGTGTAACTTTTACTGCAATAAATGTTGGAATACATTTTATTGAAAACATTTTAAGGAGAATGCAGTATAATAATTTTTTTTCAAAGTAAAACTGTAGACTTACTTTAAAACCAAAATAACCATGTACAAGAAAAACAAGAAAGTTCTTATTTCAATATTTGGTTAAAATTAATACTTACTTTATACTTAATTTAATTCATTTAGTAGAATTTAGTATATATTCGAGCAATTACAAAATATGTTTAAAAAACTGTCTCCAGGTCGCCTTTTCTGCCTTTTTGCCAGAAGAAGCTATTCAAAAAATCAGTTAAAAATCACATTCCTCATTAATAAATAATATCGAATTCGTTTTTGACGACGTTTTAGGGGATATTTTTCCTAACTAAATAATATCCTTTACTTCAAAGAAAGCCCAGGAACATTTGTTAAACAGAAAAAATAAATATTTTGTAAAATTGTTCGTAAATGTTTGTGAATTCCTACAAAACAATGACGAAATACTCATAAATCTTATAACCTCCTAAAAAGTTCGCAAATGTTTGTATTTTTTCACAAACATTGTTCGTAATAATTATCACTTGACGAGCATTTTCTGTTCTTTTACAAACATTTGTTCGTACATTTTTGTTTGTCTAGCAAAACTTTATGAACAGATTAATTACAAAAAAAATTTACGAACAAAAAATGCCCATCAAGTGATCATGTTACAAATAATATTTGTGAAAAAAGGACGAACTTTTACGAAATTTTTAGTATTTTGTAAGATTTACGAGCATTTTGTAAGTTCATAGTGGTAATCCAAAAACATTTATGAACAATTTTACGAAATATTTTTTTCAGTGCAGGTATTTGTGTGAACTGCCACAAAGCCAATTTTAAAATAATAGCTCAAGAAGCTTTCATTTGTGATTGATTAAATGTCATGAGAGGTATAACACCCATGTTTCCATATTTTCTTACGTGTTCTTGACTATTTTGTATTGTATTTTAATATTTCTCAGATATTTGTCAAACGTCAATTAACAATTTATTCAATAAAATTTGAAATTGTAAGCAAAGTTTGCAATTTTGGTTAATAAATATTTTAAAATTGATCGGAAAATATTATAACTTACTACAGTAAATTAAACTAATTAAAACCTGCTTCAAATGGAAATTTTGCGCTATTTCAAATGGAAGCGTCACTGTTTTCATGATAAATGCATTACTAAATTATATATTTATAAATTTTCTATACCTCAGTTCCATTATTTAGTTAATTTTGCTCCAAATAAAGTGAAAATCCATTCATATCCACAAATTTTAATTTATTAATTTTAGAAAAAATAAAAGTGTATCTTTTCACCATTGAATTTTTCGTAGATAGACCATGCTTTTCAATGAAAAACACAATAAAGTAACTGTTGTTTATTCATTTTGTTTAACATTTATGTCATATTTCTGACTAATTTTAATTAAATTAAGTGTTAACCTTTATTGTTAACAATACGTGAAGTTTTCAAATGAAATAATAACCTCTTTCGTGAACAAAAAGGGTTTTTCTGAAATGTCTGCAAATGCTTCAACAGGAAACCCCGGAAATATGATTTTTTGGAGAGATTTTCTTATTGTTTTAGATCGGAAAGGATAAAAGACCAGGAATAAGAACAAATCATGCAATCAAGAGCAACTCAACAAGGTTTTGAAAGCCTTTCGTTGCGGTTTAACTTACACTGTTTGTCTCCAATTAGAAACTTTCCCTTGTCTCCATTTGGATTAATTTGTTTCCAATAGCAGCATTTTACACTGGCGTATTTTTCTTGTATTTAAGAAGTTTTTAAATTATATCTAAAGAATTTTCACAGTAACATTCTTGAAGAGTCAAGGAGAAAATTTATGTAACTCTCTTCAAAAAAAATATGAACTTAATATGTTGAATCTTCTGTCAAAGTTAAAGCGTCTGGAAATGGTTTTGAATTAGGACATTTACCCTACTTAATATAAATTTCGATTTAATGCATGTATTTATTTATATTTACCTTCAGAAGAAAAGTAAATAAAACACTCTTCAGACTAGTCATTTAGCCCAGTTTCCGAAGGTCATAAAATCTTAACAACAACTAATTATAATGGCTTTTCAGAATCTTATTGGCCATTTACCATGGATATTTACATTATATGGCAAAGCTTTAGGTCTGAAACCCGTATAAAACTATTACTAAAAGTATACTCACGCAATCTTATATTAAACTTTATTATCGAAGCGAATGTGATTTTTGTGAAGTGGCTGTACCTCATGAAAGGATAACTTTCACAATTCTTTGGAAATTTTCAATATGCTCTCTTGTAGGAATATTTCACTACTTTCATACATTATGCATTTATAATTTTCTCTTCAAACCTTAAAATAGCTAAGAGTTTTAAAGAAAATGTAAATGTTTATTCATAAATATTGCAGTAGAATATTTTACAAAACTCGTGAATGTGAAAAAGGTAGGTTCTACAGGAATAATGAAATTTTTCCCAAGGGGATATTTTCCCTAGAATTCGATAATAACTACACAGAACCTTTAACAAACTGAATATGTTTTAGACTTGCTTAAGAGAACTTCACGAAAGTTAAACTTTTCTTGGGATAAACAGTATCTTCGGATTATAAATTATTACCTTCAGTAAAGCCAGAATCATAAATAATTACTAAGTAAAGAATCATAAGGGGTGAATAAGTCGCTCGCAGAGTGAACCATGAGCGATGATTGGCAAATTTGTGCTGAAATTCTGCGGAGATTCTGCGGAAATTCTGTAGAAATTCTTCCGAATCTCCAGATCGGCACGGGTCGACAAATCTGTGAGAAATCGCCAAATCGCCAAATTTTTTACAAAATATCGGTAGATCGACACTCGAGTGAACCGTGAGCGGCGCATTATCTAACCCTTCTACAATTCTCATAAATATAAAATTGGACAAAATTTAAACATTGAGATTTACTCACATTTTACATAGTGCCAATGAAAGATAGTAAGTCACTAATTTTGACATGGCTCTGTAAATCATTTTCCACTTTTGCGGTAAAGCACCATGGCTTTTAATCATTATTTTGTTGATTGCCCAGAAACAAGCCTCAAAGCAATGAGCTTTCTCTATGTTGCTATTTAGCAAATTTATCTTTAATTAATTCCATAAGTAATAAGCCTAATTAAAATTCATAGATATTTCATGTGTTTGGGAAGGAGTGGGAGAGAACCTCAGGAAAGCGTACTTCCCAGAAGTAAAAAAGAAAATTCTACCCAGAATGACGTGAGATTAGAGCTTGCCGCCCAGGGGGTGTTGGTTCTTTTGGGAGCTTGAAATAACAGAAAATACTTTGTGCATAATATAAATCTCACCCCTGGTGGACTAACCATGAGAATGGGAAAGTCCTTAGAAATTAAATGGAGCACACATAAAATAAATTGCTGCCTCGTCGTTGCTCTCATGGTGCTTTTTTTCTCCAGCATATAACTTCAATCCCCATTGGTCTTGACTCCTCTTCAGCATTTTGTTTTTATTATTGCCCAACCATGAATAATTATAGCTAATATAGAGATTTTTTTTTCACTGTGCTCTCTCAACTTTTCCTTTGAATTACCATTTTTTGCAACTGGTTGGAGGAGCATAAAGCTCTGCATGATCTCGCCGCTGAAGAATTTCCACGAAATTTTTGCTTCTCTTCTTCTGGTCTTGAAAATTATGAGGCATTTTAAAATTCTTAAAGAGTCACACAAAGTTGTGATTTTATAGCATAGTTTAACCGTAAAGAAAATTTTCATGTCTCAGCAGAAAAGAAACAAATTAAGGGTTATTTAACTAAATACTTGAGAGATATTTCAGGAGAATATACTTATAATGGATACTTAAAGAGTAAAAGTAAGATTTGAATAAATATTATCGTCAATTCCCGTAGGAAAGCTGGAACTTTTTACGTTAAAATTCAAATTGATATTTCCGTTGCAAATTGGCTGCAACATAAATTACTCTGCAAATTAGAATCAATGCAAATAACCATCCCGAAAATTTTGTAATTTTATGGGAAATCATGAAAATTCATTAGGAACTTCTCTACTATTTTGCATTGTGAAATAGAATATTTATTTGCTGGGTAACTCTCATAACTTCCGGGTGAACTAATTTGCAAGTTTTATGTATTACTATGATATACGTATAAGAACAATTATTCAGCTAATGGTAGCATAATTCACCGTGAAGAATATAAGCAAAATTGCATATCCTGAATTTATTAAAATATATTTTCAATTTTCACCGCTGGAAAATTAAAAATCCAGAAAGGATGACGGAGAAAATAACAAATATATAATTGAACTAAGTAAAGATAAGGGTTTCTTTCACAAATTGCTCGCTATTTCTCAAAAGTCTTTAAACTTAATTTTACTGCAGACCTTTGGCATGTTCAGAAAAGTTGTGAATTGATTCGTCTTTTAAGCTGGAGGTAGTTAGAGGAAAGTGCCCATGCTTGATACCTTTGGAAGCTCTGTAATGCCTAAATTTTCTATATTTCACAATATATTTATACATGACTCATCGCAACCATATTTTAAAAACTATGGGAAAGTGGCCAGTTTTTAAAATATATTGAAGAGTCACATTTATTGAGAAACATAGGAAGAATTTAGTCATTACGAAGCTGCCAATGGTATCAAGCATGGGCAGTTTTTCCTATTTAAAATAATTATTAAAATATAAATAACATTAGCAACTTTTAGCTGAAAAGCTCATCCAAATTGAATAAAAATGGCACAATTTTTATAAATAAATGGTAACTATTTTGTACAATATCGCCACATTTATTATAGTTTGAAAACGTAAAACGGAAAATGAAAAACAGGTGAATAAAAAAATTGACCAATGATAAATTTAGAACTTTGAGAGCTATGAAATCATTGAGCGAATTTTATAACCAGAAAACCGAGAGAAATTTTAAAAGGCTTCAAAAGACTATTTTAAATTAAACAAAGAGTTTTACATAATTAAAATTTGTACTAAGGGTGAGTTATTTTTGTCGGAAATGATATAGGAGTAGATAGGTTATAAAGAGCTGGGGCTACATTGAAAACGCTGTTTTTTGCGTATTTCTCAAAGACGCTGTGCAGTAAGGTAATTTAATTTAGATAAACAAAACAATTGTGACTGTAAATTAATTTAAGGCTATGCCCAACTTTATTTACAAATACGCGAAAATATAGAATTTTCAATGCTGATCCAGCTCAACTAAGCAGCCTCTCATTCTAAGATTTCAAAAGATTAGTATACTTGATAAGTATCTTTGACTTAATAATTAAAAATTTCTTAGTCCGATTTCACTATTGATTTTATTTTACATAATCTCTTCATCAAAACCGTTTATAAACTAAATAAGTACCGGAGTGAGAAAATCTTTTTTCTTATAAATTGATAAAATCATATAAAATATTACAGTTAAATAAGAAAATCAGCGCCGAGCTTTGAATTTTTAAATATTTATATATGACTGAAATTTCAAAATTTACAATAAAATAGAAAATAAAAATTAGAAAAAATCTACCAAATTCAAAAAAAAATACATCGATCAGCAATTTTATTTAAAAATATTGTTTTTAAGTTTTATTTCATGTTGCAAGTTTTTCACTTACAGTGGGTGCCAATAGTTTGTTGCCCAATGTATTTTTGAGAAATCAAGAGGAAAAAATAATAGAAAAAATACTTTTCCAACTTTTCTTTTTGGAAATAAAGTCCATGTAGTAGTGCGTAGATCTTCTTTATATATTTAAAAAAAATAAACAATTTTATGTCATATAAAAAAAATTGTTTTCCAAAAATTGATCATTTTTGAAACGTCCAAAGTTCATTGCCTCGTTTGAAAAACAGTGACAAAGTTCATATGAAGTATAAAGTGCAACATGAAGTGGAACATGAGGAACTTCAGATCAAAAAAAAAATATTAATAAAAGAAATGCTAAAATAAAAAAAACATAAAATTGCAAAATCTATCTATTTTGGATTTGAAAGTTATTTTAATTCTAAAATACTTTATTTTAACTCTTGAAACGAGTTATTTGAACTTTTAAAATGAGTTATTATCACTCTTAAAAAGAGTTATTTACACTCTTCTGTCATGTAAATTTCTGAACAAAAAATTTTAAATGACTTTTCTGAATATTACACATAAATAGAAGTAAAATCAACTTTAAAATATAGTTAATCGTAAATCACAACGAAAAGAAGTTAATTTAACATCGATTCGAGTAAGTTTTACTCGTTTATTCGGACAACATTTTCATCAATATAAACTATTAAAACACTATTTACATGTTTATTTATTTATTTACCATAAATGTGCGCCAACTTAGCATTACCGGTCTCCCGAGGTAAACGGCAGAATCCCTGGCCCAATAGATCGTATAGGTCAACTCATATAGGAGAAAGTGCTCACCGGTGCTCATGGTCTGCACGGTCCCAAGCTTCACAATGACTAAATTTTTCCTGTTTTTCAATAAATGTGACTCATCCCATCCCGATTTGAAAAACTATGGGAAAGTTTCCTGTTTTCAAAATATATTGCGGAGTCACATTTATTCTGAAACATTGGAAAAATTTTGTTATTATGAAGCTTGGGACTCTGTAAAGCATGGGCACTTTCCCTTAATCGAGCTAAGCTGACAATCAAAGCTTAAAATACTTTATTCAGAGATTTCGTAATTTTCTTTATTGGCTACCACATACGGGTTTGAAATGTGGCGGGAAAAATAAAAAAATACATCAATAGGGAGGATTGGCTTATGATTATTATTAATCATATCGAGATATATCTATTACAAGGTAATCATTCCAACAATACTATATCCCGTGTTGGAAGAATTTGCTAAGTCCTTTGTAGACCGCCCAGGAGGGGAATTCTGTAACGATATGACAATGTCATATGACAAATTTAAAAAGTTTTGTGTGGTAAATTTGGAAAAATTAATTGAAAATCAAATTCATATAAGTTACTTAAGAACCTGATAAAGCTCCTTGCAACAGTCATTCAATACTCACTGTATTTTAATGTTGTCCTGTCCTTCAAATTACCACGAAAATTTGTCATATGACATTGTCATATCGTTACAGAATTCCCCTACAGGAGCGCCTTCTCTTGATGTGAAATGCTTCTTCCATTGATATTTGCATTCACTTATAGTGGGGCCATCGACGATCAAATGTCAATACGTATCTCTTACGGTTTGATCACTACTCTGTGAATTTTTTAATATTATTTTTAATTCGAGCAGTGAAATGAATGTCTTTCCATCTTTTAATTACTTGACATAAATTGTATCTATAAAAATCTTTTTAAATAAAAATGTCATGTACTTTAAAACTCAGGGAAGAACTCTCAAGTGTTCAAGTGTCAGTGTTTCATGAGCATAGCTGCAGAGGGGTATTGAAAGAAAATTTAATATCCCACTGCAATCTGGTGGATAAAATGCCTCTCACAAGGGGTGGTGGAGAGTAGATTATAAAATTATTCTTTGGCGTTGAGCGCAGACTACCTACCCCAAAAAAAAAGACACAGAGGGATGGAGAACCGAAGGAGTGACGTAGGTTTAAACTCTGGGGGTTATCTTTTGTTGAATGTGGGAAGTAGGTCATTCAATTCATTGCTAGAGCATGACTTGGGCGTATGTATGTGGCACGAAAAACTCCCAGAACCAATTTATTTTGTATGCCACCCACACCCCATCTTCCATCCCATCCAGAGGGCCACCACCACCACCCTCCCATATCTGGAGAGTTATCTCTTTTCGGAGCCAATTTATTTTTGCACACTCACGAAAACAGCAAATTTTGTGCATGTAATCAGGAATATTAGTTTCCAGGGTGAAAATCACCGTTACAGAATCTCTCACAGACCCTTCCAACCAACGGAAAATTAAATTGCTGGAAATTAAAACAAAGTCCTATACTTAATGTTGGACGGGATATTAAAACAGGGGTGTAGAGGAGCAAAAAAAAACGTTCCAGGGGTGTGGGGAGGTTCCCTAAGCAAAACAAAAAAAAAAGTGAAAAAGAAAAAGTTCTCAACTTTAATGCTCACCCACAATTTAGCCCTCTCTCCCCGCATTTATTTGCTACAACTTGGCGATGGCGAGTGTTATTAACGTGCCTAAGACGCCCCAGAGTCGTAAATAGAAGTCACCCCGAGAATGGAGTCAGGGCGGAAAAAAAGAGCCCCATATTACCAACCCACATTGTCAAAAGTCAAGCAAAAACATCTTCAACTTTTATACGTCTCACCAGAGTGGAAAGTTTAGTGAAAACACCCGGAAGTCACAAACAGGAATTTTCGGAATGTATTTCTGGTGCTTTGGCAGAAGAAAAAAAAATTACACCCTCCCCTGCCATTTGGGGAGCCTCCAGTCAAGGCGGATTAAGTAGCGTCCTAAGAGTATGACTTTCTCTATTCAACTTTCTTGACTTTTTTTTTGTCCACCACACTTTCGTCCCGGATTAATAACTGCCTAAAGTCGCCAAGGTGTAATAATTCACGTTAGTCGTAAAAAGTCACTTTGGCAAATCTACATGATGGACTGACATCTAAATTTGCTCATTTTAACTCTAGCTCCTTTGGCATTTTTCTTGCTGGCTTTTGAACCATAAAAGAATGAGCCAAAAAATTATGCGAGATGGCTTAGCAAATGTTTGAGGGAGATTTAAGATTTTCACGTCTCTGACATCACTTAATTTTCCGGTGCTATGCTCATCATTGCACGAAGTAAAAATAAATCCAAAAGGATTATGTTGACCCATTTGGCCTTGTTTGTGAAAGTAAATCTTAACCTAATTTTGCCTGTGTTTTACAATTTTGACAATTTACTTTTATATAATATTCTATCTCAGCATATTTGCCACTGACTGGGAATTTATCTAGACAGAAGTATCTGAAAAAGCATTCCTATCGTAATATGCACTTACGATCCTTAGTGCTCTGCTGAAATCTTTGACAGACTTTCTCTTTTATTCCAATTTTAAGGAATAGTTCGTTAATAAAAATTTGAATTAACCGAAAACTTAAAATTTTAGTGCCTGGTTAGATTTGGAAATTGTGTAATTACATTAAGCCATCTCTCAGCCTAAGTCGTAAATGTGTCTAGGGCATTAAGTTCTGCAAACTACCGGTTGAATTCTTAGGTTGAAAGGATTGAGAAGGAATGGCCTCTTTTAAGGCAACTAGCCAGCACACCTTTAAGCACCCAGCGAGATTCCCTCGAGAGACACAAATCCACACGTCCTTCTTCTCTGACGTTCTATCGAGTTTTGTCTAGAATCTCCACAACTTATAGGTAAAGTGACAAAGACACAGAAAACAGTGACATCACGGCGGCGTAGAAGCGGCCTACGAACAGAATAGGGGAATAGGTTTACGTTTACAAGTCTTAATTAACAAAAGCAGTTTGGGACACTCAATGAGTCAAGTAGTAGAACACTCGCTCTATGATGCAAGTGTCCCGGATTCGAATCCCCTTTAGGTCATAAACAATTTTTCTGGCGTTAAAGGTGCTCAGTGAGCTTCACTGCACTTTTTTCCACAGAGACTGACAATCCCATTCTTGTACAAGAAAAAATAATAATGGATGTTCCGAACTCCCCTTGCGGGAAGGCCTTAGTTCCACAATGGAACGTTGTGCCATTATTATTATTATTATTATTTATTAGTTTAAAAATGCTACATTTTCTTGAGAATCTAACATTTTTTGAAATGTTTCTTAAAATTTATAGAAGTTGAAATTATCTTCAGTCTCTTCCTGATGACTATTCATGAGTTATTCTAGTCTTATTCTGAGCCATCGATTTAATCTTTCATATCTTGTTCTTTTCAAATTTTAACCACGTCATTTTAAATATAATTGACAAATTTTTAAAAGTATCACTTCATTCAATTTCATTTTATTAAGAGATTTCTGTTACTTAACTGACTTGATTTATTCAGGATAACTATTTAAAAATATAACTCGGTATGAGTTGAATAAAGGACAATTGGCAAAACGGTCCAAACCTTTCGCCAAGAATGAGACCTATACCATCGAATAGGTATTAGCAAAGGTAACAACTTTTTTTCCAGGACCAACCTCAAAAAATATGTAGGAAGAGCACTGAAGCATAAAACATATGTAAAAGAATTGTAATGATTTTTTTTAGCAAAACTCATTTTATACAATAACGGGTGACCGTATATTGTTTCCCTGAGCCTCGAGATATGCCATTATCCACCTTCTCAGACCCAGGACACGGAGCCACATGCGTCCTCTTCCTCGCTTTGACCCAGACTGACCTCTCTCTCGCCACGAATCCTCCCCTCTCCCTTTCCCTTCTAGTAAGGGAAATTAACTCGTGAATTTTAAAAATTATGACCGCTGCCATTTCATAGAAGAATTGACTTGTACAATATTAGCCCTTTTTAAGAATAATTTGTAAATAAGGACTCAAAGAAAATTTTCCTAGAACAAACCATATCTTTATCTCTTCATTTTTTTCTATTATTAATAAATATAAATATAAATATAAATTTTATTTTTTTTCACGATTAATAAAATTTTCCTTGCAATTTTCCAGATCTTCCTTATAAATCTTTTACAATCCTTCAAATTTATAAACAAAGGATTGCATCTAGAGAAATGTCTCTTATGCAGTGATATTGTTCTTGAAAAAAGAGTTAAAACCTCTAAATATCGCAGGGTCCTAAAAGTTACCGTTATTGAAATACTTTGAGTAACAAATTCAGAGAAAAAAAATGTTTTAATTAATTATTCTGAGAACATTTTGTTAAAATTCTTTAGTAACGGTACCTTTACAACCCCATGAACTTCAGTAATCCTAGCTCATTTTTTAAGGAGAACATTTCTCTAAAGATGATAAAAGGATTCAATCGAGGCAATACTTCTAACAGAATTAAAGAATATTCGAGGATATTTGAGGAAAATCTAGATACAAGAAAAATGAAGGGATAGGAATATGGTTTCTTTTAGGAAATTGTTCCTTGAGTTCAGTTTTGTTTTAGAAAACGTTCTTTGGCGCCAATAAGTAACGATATGCCGTTATTTAAAAACATGCAAGTTTCATAAAAATTGTTCTACCAATTTCTTAATAACCCTTAATTTAAGTTATCTGAAAAAGTTGATGTGATGGACCATAAGTTTCTTCGGATGATATATTCAAAATACACCAAGGTCTCCGAAAATACCTGTGATTTGTTATTAAATGAAATAGGTTTTCGTTCTGTTGCCCTGTAATGTGCGATGACTTTAAAACATGGCTAGTTTGTATGGGAGCTACCAGATGGATCAGTCAGAGGGAAAATCTAAAAGTATTTATTTAAAGCTTAAGTCATAATGTCGACTTTGGCCCGAATTTTATTAAGATCGGTTAACCCTTTAAGGACGAGAAGCTTTCCGTTGAGCAGAATTCAACGAAATCAAGTTTCCCTCGATATTTTAGACAAAATAAGAGATTTATGGTTAAAAAGATATTTTCCCATCCCTAGGAGTTCTTGAAAACTATGGGTCATATATGACCCAATCGTCCTTAAAGGTAAAAAGCACAAAATTAATAACTTCAGGTACTCAGGAAAAATTATTTTCTCTATGAGTCACGGGTAACCCAGTCATCCTTAAAGGGTTAAGCCGTTTTCGAGTAATAAATTGTCGAAGTTGCGAATTTTCAGAAAGACATCGTTAATTTCCCAAGAATGGACAGTCCTTTTTGACTTGGGTCTCGGTAATTTTTAAGCCATACACCAATACCTACAAAATGGGCCTAGTTTCATCTCTGGCGAAGGGTTGGACCAGCTCCCATACATTTCTGCCCATTGTCCTTTTAAGGTCATTTTATTTCATTTGATCATTCTTAATAAAATAGCCGGAAAATAATATTGATTTTTCTAGCTTATAGTCCCTATTGTATTATCAATTTTCATATATTATTGTCCTGGACTCTGCGATAACCAATTCTTCACTCTTAAAGACCCAGAACACGGAGCTCTATGCTCCCGATTCCTCGATAGAATGCAAACTGACTTCTCTGTCCACCAATAATACTCCTCAGTCGATCCGCTCTTTCAAAAATTGACCGTTGCAATTTTAATAGAAAAACCAACTTCTACAATAAAATTTCACCATATTTTATTTTTCTAATGTTGATTTTGTAAATTGAAGTCGCGTTTTGTATAAGCAAATTTCATAAGAGTTCCTTTCATAAAATAATAATAAAAATATTCATAGAATTCAAATATACTACTAAAACAAAACTTATTTCTATTTCTCTAATCATTTCCAGGTTCGAAAGTGGTCCAGATGGGCAGATAAAACCTCTCTGGAAAAGGTCCAAGCACTGAGTCAGTTTGTCTGGTGAAATGTAGGGCGAGAACAGCTCTGCAGAATCATCAAATGATTTGAAAGCTTGTTGAGAAGATTTTCATCGGAAAGCGGATGATCTTGTCATACTCAGCATTAAATCTGACTTTATGTTTGAACAACCACTAAATACTAATAAAACTCATGCTAACTCCACTCCAAACGGGTGAGTTGAATATGAAAATATTTCCGAAATTATTTCTCTTTTACGAGCAATATTTCTCACATCAAAAGTATAAAACAGCATTGGTTATTTCATGCGGTTTAAGGGATTGGGATTTTTTTTCAACACAGTGGATTTGTAGACATTCTGGCATTTCCTTTTACTTCCTGCCATGGTATATTTTTGGGCATGTTCTACGGGCAAAGAATAAATTGGGGGTGAAAGCTCCAACGGTGTGGGCTGAATGAATTCAACGCTAAAAAGTTCCAGTGGGAAAACTTTGAGTTCAACATTAATTTCACTGGTGAAATTATATTGTTTCTGAAAGCAAGAAATATTCTCGATGGAAATTCTTTTGGGGCAAATACACAAATTTCACATATTCATCTGACATTGGGTGAAGAATTTATGAAAATTCCATCCATTGTTGAAGGTGAAGTAATAAAAAGCTCCTCTTGGCTTTGTTTCAAGCTCCTAGATCTAAAATCGCAACATTTCCCTATTCAGGTATGGTGGATTAAAGGTGAAAGGTGTTGGCAAAGAGATCTCAATGGGATTGTGAGTATATTCAATGGAGAAAAAAATGGACAAAAGGGTGCAAAAGCTTTCCATCTCTCAAGTTCTTTGTGCTTTTAGCCTATAGCATAAATTCTTTTGAGTTTTTTCCTCTCCTCTATTGCTACTCTTTCTCAAAACCCAAGAAGCAAAAAGATTACCTTTATAAATGAAAAGTTTTAAATCATTTTTATAACAATCTTTTTGTAAGATATTAATGAAAGGGTTTTAAAGAAGTACTGTAAAATCCTGAGAGGAACCTACTTATAAAATTAATTTCACGTTGACTTTTTCTGGAATAGTTTTTTTTTAATGTCTCTTATGGAGTAATATTGTTCTTGAAAAAAGAGTTAAAACCTCTAAAGATCGCAGGGTCCTAAAAGATACCGTTATTTAAATACTTTGAGTAATAAATTCAGAGAAAAAAATGTTTTAATTAATTATTCTGAGAATATTTTGTTAAAATTCTTAAGTAACGGTACCTTTACAACTTTTTGAACTTCAGCAATCCTAGCTCATTTTTTAAGGAGAATATTTCTTTAAAGACGATAAAAGGATGCAATCGAGGTAATACTTTTAACGGAATTAAAGAATATTCGAAAATATTTGAGGAAAATCTTGATACAAGAAAAGTTGAGGGATAGGGATATGGTTTCATTTAGGAAAACACTCCTTGAGTTCAGTAGGGGAATTCTGTAATTTTCGTGGCATTGTCAGGCGTGAGTTCGAAACCTGACAATGCCATTGGAGCTTTCTTTTGTCATATCCCAATCAACATTTTCTTTCCGATTGGAAAGCTGCCCAATTTTCGTCGACACAGTGTCGACAGATATTGGACAGATAATTTTCCAAGCGATTGGAAAAATTTCTGTCCAAATATTTTCCAATTGGACAGAAACTGGACAGATTTTCGAATTTTTTCTTTCGAAATAATTTCGACAGAATCTTTCGAAATTTTGTCGACAAAAATTGGACAAAATCCTGACCATGTTCGTTTATTCTTCTTCTTCTTAAATTTTCTGTTCAGTTTCTGGGATTCTTGATGCAAGGTAGCTCTTTCCTTTGTTTCTCCCGCTGAGGATCCCACGAAAGATGCAAAACTGATGGAAGAGTCTCATGTAGCGTAACATCTTCCCATCTAGATCATCATAACGCTTGCCCTACGCCTCTTCAGAATCAATTTGAGTCATAATCAGCTCAATACCCCGCAGTTCCTGACATCGCATTCCCCTCAGTATTGATAAAGTGATAAGTGCTCACTGGCCTCGATAAATTGGTTTAAATTGCTCTTAGTCTAGTTGGTGAAGCCTCTGAAGCCCTACGTCAGGAGAAATTCCTGCTCAACTATAGTTTTCCCTCAGTCAGCATCCTCAATGATCTCCTCAATCGACAATAATAATTCATTAATTACACGTAATAATTACTCCGGACTTTATTACGTTCATCGTGTAATTTATTAAATTAAATAAAAAAAGTACTGTATCTGGCATTGGGGCTACGATCTGGTTAATTATATTGGAATATAATATTGATTACTATTTTATTGGATATGGCTACGATTATTTATCTAATATTAAAGTTTATTAAATTATTAAATTACCAATATTATTTTAAAGTCTCTTTTGGCTAATAAAAGGCTTTTTTGAATTTCAACATAATATATTTCACATAAAACTACTCTTTTTCAGCACTTTCACTATCTGATATCTTTTTGCACTCCAACAATTTAAAAGAATCCGATAATGTTACGTATGCTGGTCTGATTTATTATTAAAAAAAAAACATATTTTGCGCCAAATTTAAGCGAGAAATAAATATAAAAAAAACAGGCAAATATTCATTCTCAATATTGAATTTTAGAAATAGATTATTTAAACATATTTTTATTTTTTTTTTGTAAATTCACTTTATTTCTATTTTTAATTAGAACTTTTTCATATCATTTTTCTTTGACAAATTTGTAAGAGAATATGTGATATGGAGATAAATATTGTTACTAAATTGCTAAATCTTTGTAAAACCAGAAGACTGAAGTACTCGTTAGAAAAAGAAAAAAAGCGTATTGTCAGCCAGAAAACATCTAGAATACTCATGATATTAGGCGATATGGAAGCTGTTAATAAGTAAAGGTTCAGAGTATTAGCGAAATAGGGCAAAATATTAAATGTTAGCCTGGAAACGTCTAAAAAATCAATGTAATCGAACAAAACAGAGAGTGTTAGCGCATAAACATTCAGAATACCAGTAGAAAAGAGCAAGGCGGGGACTATTAGTACGAATAAGCCTCCGAAATAATATCAAAATATAGGAAGACATGGATTATTAGCCGGAAAACACGTCTAGAATACTTGAGAGATAGAACAAAAGGGAAACTTTAAGTTTGTAAATGTCCAGAATTCTTACAAGATATAGGGCAAAACGGAAAGTGCCGCTTAGTCCATAAGCATCTAAAACACCGACGTGTTAGGAAAAAATGGGAATTGTTAGTCCGAAAACGGGTAGAATACTCGTGATATTGGGAGCACTTCTCAATTAATGGTCTCTACCTAGAGAAATTTATGTCCAAATTGAAAAGTTTTCCTACGCAACCGTAGGATAGGGAATTTGCTTCAATATGGACATAAATTTCTATAGCGTGTAGTAGAGACCTTAAGAGTAGCGATCTTTCAATAAAAATACATTCTCATGATATAAAACGTAACAGGGATGTTAGACTAGAATATCTCCAATATAAGACAAAACAGAGATTCATAAATGCACGGAATACAAGCGAGGTAGACCAAAAAGAGTATTTTCAACAAATGAAGTCCAGAATACTCGTAAAATAGGACGAAACAGAGATTTTTGACCAATAAATGTTCAGAATACTCGTCACATTGGACGATACGGGGACTTATAGTTCGTAAATTTCCATAACACTTGTGAAAATCTGCAAAACAAGGACTATAAGTCTGTAATACCCGTGAATAAGGTCGAAACTAAGACTATTAGTGCACAAAACCACGAATTAAGGACAAAACTGCGTCTTTTACTTCATAAACCTCCAAAATACGCGTGATATAAAAAAAATGGGGATTATTAGTCTGTAAAAGTCAAAATTATTTGCGATATAGACAAAATAAGTCTTGTTAGATATGAAATGTACAGAATACTCGCTAAAGAAGACAAAATAGACATTGTTAGTCTGTAAATGACACTAGTAACATCGAAATAAACGTACAAAATACAAAATTTTTCTGCAGAAAACTTTCACTATTCTGTGTAAAATATTATAGAGACCCCTGTATCTGTAACCTAACAGTTCCTCATTTATTCTACATAGCAAGTATTCTAGACGTTTTGCGTATCCTTTCATCTCTGAACTAAAGATTTCCATTTGGATATAGTGGGTTTTGTACCCATTTCATTATATCTTGTAAATATTTTGCGCATTTATCGACTAACAGTCAACGTTTTGTTCTATCTCATTGGTATTACGAGAGTTCATGGATTTAAGTTCCCGTTTCGTCTTATATCTCGGGTATTCTATAGATTTGCTAGTTGATAAAGCCTCTTTTGCCCTATCTCGCTGGTATTTCCGGCGCCTATGAACTTTAAGTTACGGTTTCACTTTATACTGCAGATAATCTATGCGCTTGAGCCTCAGTGGATCAGTTGGTAGAGTAGTGGCTCTATGACTGTAAGGTCACGGGTTCGAAACTCGGCAGCTGCAGATTTTTCAGCAGCCATATCGAATTAGTCCAGTGAATGGATGAAAAGTAATGCCTAATGCATTGTCAATGAACCGCCTAAACAAGAGAGGCTGGTACAGCAACGAGTTCGGCATAAAGAGATCTGTGGATAAAAATACACATTCACTCCTACTGATCTAACTAAGGCTGGTCTGCCGCAATATAGAAACGGCACTGTGTGTGTACCTAAAGCATACAAAAGCCGAGATATGGAGCTGGAGGACCGCCTTCGGGGTTAAGATAGAATGGAGTAATGGGGTGTACATAATGGGCCCAAATAAGTGGCCCGGATGCGATAAAAGGTTTAAGTCAACCCATAGATAAATCCTAAATCTTAATCTTAGTCTACACGGTTTCCAGGGCAATCCCCGTTTTGCCCTGCCTAATATGTATTTTGGGCGTTTATAAATAGTCACGAGTATTCTACACAGTTTCAGTGTTAACAATCCTCGTTTTGCCTCATCTGGCGGAATTTGGATACACAAAATAATAGTAGATCTAAATAATATAATTGTAAGGGCCTGCTTCATTTAGAAATAAGCGGAAAACTCGTATAACAATATAGCCCCACAGCTTAAAATAGCCCCATTCTGGACGTTTATAGACTCAAAGTCCGTATATTTTTTTTATAATTACCGATAATCCAGATTAATTGTCACCGCTATGTCTTACATCGTAAGTATTCTGTGTTTGCCAGTTAACAATTACTGTTTTAACATATCTCACTGTATTGGGTGTTTAAAAACTAACAAATGCCGTTTCTTCTTTAGATTTAGAATTTTATAATCATTTTTCTGCCAACACTACATTGGTAGAATTTAGATTAGGTAAATTTATGTAAAAATTTGTGGACTTTCGGTAACGTCCAAGTTACAAATTATCTTACAAATTTAAATAAAAAAAAATATTACGAGAAATTCGTAAAAGAAAGCAAAAAATGTTACAAAAATGATTTATATAAAATATTGGATTAAGATATAATGAAACATTTTTTTGTTTTTGAAATACAAAAATTAAAACGAATGTTTGCTTTGCTTATTATTTAGTCTTAAGGAAAGATCTACAATATGAAACTAAAAATAATAAATTATTGAAATATTAGCCCTTTTACTTATTTTACCCCAATTATTATACCGTGTAAAAAATACGCATTCCGCATTTTTTCTGCAAATGGCGACATTTCAAGTAAATGAAATAAAGAAGAAAATTTAAACTATTTTTTCTCGTCTTCTGCCTGCTCCAAAATTTTAGTTTATACTTTTTATGACTCAATAAAAAATATAGATTTTTTTGGATGGGATTGGAAAAATAATAAAAATAATTGAATTTTTCAAGTTGATTTTTTCAGAGAAATAATTATTGTTCGTGTGAGGCGTGAAACTATATGATTCCTCACACAATTCTCTATCGGAGAAGCAATGCTGCAATTTCTAATTAAATATAAAAGTCATTGTATTCCTGCGATAAAGGAATCATAATTTCCATTCATTTTGGGAGATGGAATTATTTATCGCTTGACGTGGTTGCCAGAGGAATATCCATTTTGTATGTGGAATATATTTTTCACTGCTGGCAACTCGCTGTGGAATTTATTTTGACTTTTGTGGACTGGACAGATATTGGAAAATATTTGGGGAAAAAATTTCGAAATATTGTCGACAGTGATGTCGACGGTATGTCGACAGATTATTCCCCATTCTCGACAATTTGCCCAGCGTGTGCCCAGTATTCGCCCATTTCTTGACCTCGTTTTTCGACATTTTGTCCAATTTTTGACCAGAAATGTTTATTGGGATCATATGAGTTCGAAAATGCAATTCATTGAATTTTTAATGAAATCACTTTACTTGATGATTTTATAAAAGTATAGTACGGCTTGGTTGATTTGTTTAATAAAATTCATTGTGATTTGAATTGCCAGAAATCTCAAATATGTGACTTCTGACAATGCCACGTGAGCTGAAATGGCAATGTCAAGGTTACAGAATCGCATTTTCGAAAAAGCTCTCCCAAGATTCAAAACCAATTTGTCATATGACATTGCCAGAGTGTTACAGAATTCCCCTCCAGTTCTCTTTTAGAAAACGTTTTTTGGTGCCAAGAACTTACGATATGCTGTTATTTAAAAAAGCAAGTTTCATAAAAATAGTTCTATCCATTTCTTAAGAACCCTTACTTTAAGATATCTGAAAAAGTTAACGTGATGGACTACAAGTTTCTTCGGATGATATGTTCAAGATACACCAAGGACTCCGAAAATACCTGTGATTTGCCATTAAACAAAATAAGTTTTCGTATTGTTGCCCTGTAATGCGCGATGACTTTAAAACATGGCTAGTTAGTATAGGAGCTACCTGGTGGAGCAGTCAGACGTAAAATCTAAAAATATTTATTTAAAGCTTAAGTCATATATCGACTTTGACCCGAATTTCATTAAGATCGGTTAAGTCGTTTTCAAGTAATAAATTGTCAAATTTGCGAATTTTCAGAAGGATATCGTTAATTTTGCAAGGACTGATAGTCATTTTTGACTTGGATCTCGGTAATTTTTAAGCCATACATCAATACCTACAAAATGGGCCTAGTTCCATATCTGGCGAAGGGTTGGACCAACTTCCATACATTTCTGCCCATTGTCCTTTACATAAATTAAAATGTTGAAATTTCAGTTATTAAAAATAAAAAAAAATGAGGTGGCAAGGCATCCCAGGCTTTGCGAAGTGCTCGAACTCTTGACACAGATGCTATACTTCAAAAGTACTTTCGTATCATCTATTCTTTACCGGTTGTCAACCAATTTGATTTGATTCAAAAATCACTCAAAAACCCCCAAAATAGTTCTAAGAGTAATAAAATTGATTTTCGGACGGAAATTACTTATCGGTTAATAACCGGTTCATTCCCGGTTTAGAACCGTTTTGAACCGATTTATAAATCACTCAACACAGTGCTCAAAGTACACCTCAGAAGCAATATAATTGAATTTCGAACAAAAATTAGTTATTGGTTATGAACCGGTTCATTATCGGTTCGGTTTTATCGGAAATTCCAAGGTCTTTCAACAAGCCCAAACATGCCCAATTCGCTTGATAAATGTGCTTTCTTTAGGCTATCTATAGGTTACTAAACCTGTATGGAAAATATGGTTGAACAATATCGGATTTAGAGATCTCTATAAGCGTTCATGTAGAGTTCATGTTTCTTGGGTATAAATCCTCAAGGGTTGGTCTGGATTTTTGTATTCAATTTCCCATGAAATTTCTGGCTATTATCTAATTTATGGTGATCCATCGTCAAAGAAAAAAGAGACAGATATTCCGTGACGATTCACCATCTTTCGCCTTTTCATATTCCCAATTAATCCAATTTCGACAGCCATACGAATAAAAAGAACAAAGACTTTTTTGGGGTGTGGTGAAAAACCGCCCTTTTTATTATTCCATTCAATATCACCCACGAATAGGATAATATTTCATTAGGGCATTACTGTCCAGCAATTCTCCAGCCCAAACGGTGTGATATATCGAATACAATATATTGTATAATTTGCAATATTGCCTGGGGGTATGGTTCTGTGAAAAATGAAGATAAATTGCATTTTTGAAATCATTTCGTCACCATATGCAACACAGAACACGCCAATGAAAATCCATCCGCTCTGCAGATGTTGTACGAACTTCGGACTATGCAGTTTTAGTGGAAATATCCATTGTTAAAGCATTATTCATACTCAAATGTCGTTTATACTGGTATATTTTTACCTCAAAATACCCAAACCACTTTTTCATGCCCCCCATCTAAAGTCCAAAACCCCACAGAAAATGAATTCCGAGACGAAACCTCATGCGAACAGAGACCAAATTGGGTTTTGTGAAAGCATGGGAATGGAAAGGGAAGCACGAGAAAATGTAGCGATTTTCCGAAAGATCAACCAGTGGTTGTTGTTGCTTGTGAATTTTCTCATCAAAATGCGATTTTTATGAACAAGAACCATCATACCACATGGACTTGATGATACATTTTTAACACTCTTCTAGTGCCACATGTATTCATCCCATTTTCATTCTGTTTTTGCAATTTCTCACAGATTTTATCGGGAAAACTCTAAAATATGTATATTGCTTCAGATCATCTAATAATTAAATAAAATGACTAAATTCAACTTATTTGTATGTGATATTTTGTATTGTTATTGTTATTAGAATTATACGTGTTAGGCAAGGCACTTTATAGTAGTTTTCTGTCAGGACATTAAACGAATCTGGAATTGATTCAGACAGAGAGTGTTTCGAACACTGCTATTTTTCATTCCATAAAAGTTAATAACATGAATATGACCATGAGGCTTAGGGGAAAGCGCGCTACCTTCGAATGACTCAAACTTCGGACTAGATATTAGACTAGGCACTAAAATAAATTATTATAATACGTCCAATTTACTAAAATAATATTAAAAGAATGAGTTGCTCGAATCTTGAGTCGTCCGAAGTTAGTGCATGTTTCACTAGAGGAAGAATAACCTTATTAAATTGGGATACCTCGGAAATAGAACCTTTTCACTCATTGTTAAATAGAACCGTACCTTATCATGATGAAATTTTGCTCCATGAACTTAAAAGTAAAAAAAAGTTATATTTAAAAACCTACTTGAATTCAAAGTTGCCCCCCTAACCCCTACAGAGAGTTCCGCTTCAGTAACATTTTCTGAACCGAGAAAAGCCCACAAATTCACTTCAGTAACATAGAAAAATTGTATATGAGCAGGAAACATCTTCAAAATAATTTACAGGAACGTTATGATATAAGCAAAACATTTTCGGCGGCAATGGTTCATGATAAATGCATTTACGACGTGAAAAGAACTTAGACATATTTAGAGACATTTTAAAAATGATTTTATAAATTATCTCCCAATATCAGGCAATTTATATGAAAGACATTCGATTCGTTGTCACTAAATGCGGAACCTCCTGAATATCGCTTCTAATCACTTGATTCTTTGACCCATTTTTTAATCAGGGACATACCTTTATGTTCGTTCGCCTGCCATCTTACCGTATTGACCAGAAGCCAAACGGTTAGCAATAACGGGTTGGTATTTTCTAGCACCACTACAATACCCCTTTAAGAACCCTCTCTATAAGTAAATCTTCGTACTGAACCTGCACTGAATTTGTCTACGGATTTTTTCTTTTTAGACTAATTCAAGACATTAAAAATTAAGATTAACATAAGAAATATTTAATTTTAGGCCATTTCTACCATTGACATGTAAAATATATTTTTGGGATTTTTTTGAATACGAATTACATCTCTCCATTTCTTCTAATCGTTTTTCCATGTCAGAATTTAAACGGCTACTGAGAACATACTTCTCAACCGATTGTAAATAGTATGGATTCATTTGAAAGGTCTTTGAATCTCGGACTGCACAAGGTGCAATTCTTTTCGAACAAGTAAATTTAATTTTATCGATTCAAAGCAATTTAGGATAAATTTTGAAAACTCTTATATTATTTTCTATAATCCAAATCGGTTATGAGTCAGTTAACCTATAGAGAAATCTCATAGTTATGTGTCAAAACATTTCGAACATAAAGAATCTTAGGTATAATTGGAAAACTTGTCATTCCTTATTGATAGAAATCAACAAATTGTAAAAATTAAAGTCATTTTCAACCAGTATTAGTTACGATTTACGAAAAACAGGATTGAGATGGTTTATACGTTTGTTCTCTGTTTCATTCAATTAACAATATTAAAAAGATGATGATGTGTTATTAAAAAAGTAAAATCGTAGCCGCTTAAATTTTCCCTCAAAATAATATTTATAATTGCATCTTTTTGGACACTTTATGAGAAAATGAACGTGGTGATATACTTGAAAAAGATGAATAAATTATTCAGGTTGAGAGTTAAAAATTTGAGAGTTTGATGTTCGATATCGAATTTTCGAACATCAAAGTTTAACCATTTTGGAGGGCCTATTTTCAACCGATTTGCTTAAATTTGAATTTTCTTGAAAGATCTTAAAATTTCCAACTCAACTGTATCGGACTTTATCGGTGATGAATCGGTAATATATCTGTAAATTATTTACCTTTCTCGGATTTACTTTTATTTATTAGTATTCTTGTTTACTTTTGCAAAAATATTTTAAACCGTACTTTTCTTAAGCGGTTCCTTTATTTCTTTTTTTTATATTTCCAAATAAATTCTAGATTTATTAGTGTATAAGAGAAAATTGTGTGAGAACTAATAGAGTGGTATTAGATTTTACTTTCCTTTTCTCAATCCAAATCTGAATTAGACTAACCAACCGTAGCAATTGTGCTGATTCAAACCGTAAATTTATTTAACCCTTTAAGGACGATTGGGTCACCGGTGACCCAAAAATGAAAGTTTTTCTACGGTCATCTAAAGTTGTGTGTTGCTCTGTCAGAAAAAGTGATTTTTTTCTGACGCCCGATTTTTGACCCTCTCGTTCTTAAAGTTTAACGAAATATTTCAATGATTTTAAAGATATCTATAAATTTACTACCTCTATTTTTTTTAATTTTATCATTTTTAAATTAACTCTTTTTTTATGATAATCAACTTATTTAAAATTAAACTTTTGCTAAAAAATATTGCCTAGTGAATAACAGCATACTGAATTTGCCTTAGTATAAAAAAAGAAAACATCTTCGAAGCTTTTAAAATTTATTACAAAAAATCCCGTAGTGCCGACAAATGCGTCATTTTTGGGTAAATCATTAGTTTAGAAAAAAAATTCTTCTTGAAGGTCTCTACATATTGGGAGTATATTTCGACAAAAATTGCATTTTTGACAGAATTATGACGTTTTCACCTGCAACATTACAGACAATTTCCTTCAAAATAGCATTTTTTGACGAAAATTTATCCCAATATGTAGACGCCTTTATTAGTGAATGAGTATTCATCTTTAAATGCTGCAAAACATATAGTTTTATAACCTATTGATATTTTAGAAATTCGTTGAAAAATTTGCGTCCTTTAACGGTATGCTTTTGACGAAATTAATTATTTTTGATGAAGATTTAAAACACGGATTATGACCTATGTTTGGATTTATTCACTTTTTACTTCACACGACGTTTCGGAGATGTTTGTCTCCTTCTTCAGGTATGGAAATAATTGGGATAAATCGGGTCACAAGGGATTTCTGATACTACCACTTTACCAAACTCAGAGCACATGAACATCATGATAGTCAAATGCAGTCTGCATAGTAAAAAGTTAATAAATCCAAACATAGGTCATAATCCGTGTTTTAAGTCTTCATCAAGTATAACTAACTGACCGTACCACTCCAAAATTAATTATTTTTACTGCTCGAACCACAAAGAGAGTATACTGTAAGTTCTAATTGAGCTTACTCCTAAACTATTTTAGGAAATATTTTGAATTATTTATAAATCGATCAAAATCAATTATGAACCGGTAAATTTCAGAAGAAATTACCCAGAGGGAAAAATTCTGCGAAAGCTTGGAACTAGTGAACAACATCCCTTTCCTCATGGTTTGAACTATACTAAAGATATATTTGAAGATGAAATAAACCTATAGTTCCGTTTTAGGAATAAACAAAAAAAAAACATTGTTTTGGAGGGGATGGAGTGGGGTGGGCGGGGAAAGCAAAAGAACGTTTGAAGATAATATTTCTTTTTATTGGGTATCACCGAAAACAGGAACTTAATATCTTTTACCGTTTAAGCTCCAGAGCGGAGACAAGTTGGAAAGCTCTCTCTTTGAGTTCGAGCAGATAAAAATTGAAAACCATAATCTCAAAAAATACTTTGTAATATCGTATTTACAATAAAATATTTTTGTAAATCTATCCAATATTACGAAGAATATTAATATAAAAAAAACTACAAAAAAAAACTTTACCGAATGAGTTTTGCAGTCAAATAAAAATTGAACATATTTTCAATCATAAAATGCTAAATGAAAATTATAGCAGAAGACCGAACAAAGTACCAAGCGCAACATATTAATTTTCATGTTTTTGCATTGTGTTTTAATGTGACTCTGCAAAAATATATAGCTGGTGGCTGGCAAAAAAAACTTGGCTCTGGGAGGTAAAAGCTCCCATTCAAATATTGAGCTTTTTCATCCGACATTACCTCGAAAATGGGGTATGAGAGAAATTCAATTGAATCATATCTCTTTGAACAGATAAAATCGGGTATAGTTATAGATTTTCAAAGGGAGGTAAAATGGTTAAATGGATGAGATTCCACGGGGGTTGGATAAATGGGCAAATGGGTTATGGGGATGCTATGGGGAAATTATATAAAATCCACAAATCCAGTGTAGTTGCAGAAGCCGCAACCTCTCCCTTTTTCTGGAATCAACCCAAAACCACACACCACATATTTCATTCAAATCTCATTTCAATTTCACATTTTCCAAAATGGTAATAACTTTATAACTGCACAGTCAGAACATGCCTTTCCCAACTGTTTTCCAGTTTATCCCTCCAACCTTACACAAAAATTGGGTGGAAATGATAAATTTCCAGGGGGCCAGTGGAGATTTTTAGTGTCAGGAGAAAAAAAAAGGTTTCAGTATTTGGTATCGTGTCACAATTCAATTCGTTATAGTAACAAGCTTTCACATAATTTTCCCTATAATCGAATTTTTGGTACGTCAAAAATATCCATATAACAAAGACTATTGCTTAAACTAAAATATATTTTTTCTCCTATAATATATAACAAAATTGAACCTTTGAAAAATTGCATCAAATGGCATAATTGACGAATTTTGCCAGATAAACGAATTCATTTAAAAAGTAATTGATAACAGCAATAGAGTTCTATTGATCCTCTTTTTCACTTGACTTCATAAATCGCGATAATAATGAATCTAGAGAAAATTAATTCATATTATATTTGCATAAATGTTAAATGTTATCAACATACGCAATTTAAATTAATGATATTTAATTAATATTTTGTATACATATGAAATACAAGACCAATTACGCAATATTTTAATTAATTTACATTGCGTGGTCTATTTAATTTACTCGGAAAATTTTAAAATGAAGTGGGATTTACCAGATGCGAAAAAAATATTTTTTTTTATTATTCTTTATGTTGACAAACAAATATTGCAAATTTCACCAGTATATAAAAAAATTTAATGAAACTTTTAATCCAGCAGCTTTTTACAGAAATACATATTTTGCAGATAATACAGAGTGGCAAATAAAATTAACGAAATATAACCCAACGCAACAAAGTTCTTTCTTACTGAAAGAGAAGGATTTAATCGATTTATTGAATTAATTTGTTTTTCATTAAAATTTTATACGCACTTTAGAGATATTATTGTATCAGTTTCGTTTTTTTTATAAATATTCAGATGAGCGATATTTATCTTAAATGAGGAAAAGTTTTTAAGTAAATTTGGAAGTTTTTAGCATAATTACGTACTTAAACTCTGTAGAGCAAACTTAGTATTAACCAAATATATATTTTATAGTAAATATCAAGATTGGGATATTATATAAACTGTTTCTATTTGATTTTTTTTAATTCTTAAAGCGTAAAATAATATAAAGACTTTGTAAGGAATCTACACCAAAAAATTTTAAATTCAAATTTAAATTTAACCATTTACGTCCGCCAAGGTAATAAATGTAACAATCACTATTGCAATATTTTTCTTTTTAATTTTGATGTATCGTAATATTCAAAATGTATCGTATTATTCAAAATTTAAATGTTTGTAAAGTTACCGTCGTTGCGGGTGACTTTGCACTCGGGGGGTGACTTTGCACTCTGCTGTTCGTGAGACTTTGAACAATTCTAACACTTATTGATAGTCTTCGCCGATCCGGTCTACCATGTCAAAGTATATAGGGATATGTTAAGTACCAAGTAAGGTACAATGATCCTCAAAAGGATTCTTGTAGTTTCAGTAATAGTCAATGAAATTCTAGTATAGGTATTTTGTCAAAAAACGACTCCGCGAAAAAGTTATCTGAAGATGCAATTCCAAAATCGATTTCAGAGAAGTAAATTGGCCAAATCTATTCTAAATTCATCTGGCTAGAAAAATCCACTTCGATTTTGTTCATTATTTTTAGTAAATTCCTTTTTTTCACTATAGTCTTCCTAAGAACGCATGATTTATATTATAAAATTGCTTGTAATGGACTTTCTTAAGCTTTATTATAGAAGTATTTGGCTAAAAATTATCCAATTTTTTTATAATTTAAGATAAAATGACCGAAATCTACAAGATGGTATAGTCGCCATCTTGATTTGACGATTCTGTCCGCCATTTTGAATAACTGTCAAAACAGAAAACTTATACGATTGAGCTGAAATTTTAGTATGTTCTGGCTGATGTCAAGACCTTTTCAGAACATATATAAAATCCGACCTAGGTCAAGCGATTGTCTGGATACTGGGGCTCTAAGTTCAAAATTTTGACATTTTCATTAATACAGAACTACGGAGAGCTTCTTTTATCGAAACCATCACAAAACAGGCAGTATTATCGTTAGGCGATGAGATCTAAATAACAAACAACAAGAAAAGTAATGTTTTTCTTTATAACAGCATATTATTTGAAGATCTGAAAAACTTTTGCAAAGATGAAAAAAAAATACACTTTTCATTTATTGTTTTTTAATTATGTAAGAGTAAATAAATATATAAAATAAAAGCCTCAACCATTTCTAATGGTTACTGTGGCATTTCGTTTAGGTTTCAAAATTCAGGATTAGAAAATAAAGATCGCCAAAATATGAATATTTCAAATTTTCAAACTTTGAGCCTCTGTATCAAGGTAAATACTTGACGTAGACCGGAACATACATACGTTCTGAAAAGGTCTTGATATCATCTACAACATACTAAAATTTTAACCCAATCGAACCTGTTTTAGATTTTGACAGTTATTCAAAATGGCGGACAGAAACGTCAAATCAAGATGGCGATCATGTCATCTTGTAGATCTCGTGCATCTTACCCTTAGATGTGAAGATCTTCAATGTCGTTTATTATCAGAAATTGTTGATTTTTTAGTATTTATTAAAAAGTGCAAAGTCACCCGCACCTTATCCCCAGTGCAAGCTTTTTTTCTTGATTTTTTTAAACATAGTAAAATTTTATAAAATTAATGCTAGTGGCACAACATCCATTCATTAACAACTGAATACAAATAATTTTACTCAAAAACCCCCCTCCCTTCACTTTAACTATCCACTTTTAGAGGGCAAAGTTGAAAAACAGCGAAAAAACGTGCAAAGTCACCCGCATCGACGGTACATAAGTTACACGTTTATAAAGAATGTTATGTTATAAATATTGTTTCTACTCATTCTGTTTCTAAAATAATTTTTTTGATTTTCTTCGTCGATTTCCTCAAGTTAATAAGTAATTTTCAGAAAATCATATTAAATATACTGCTTTTTGTTGCCAATCCATTTTGGTATTTTCTAATTGTATAGAAGTATATTGTGCTAATACATAAGAAAAAAAATAATACGACTTTCATTTCAAAGAAATGTTTTTATACTATCGATGAATCTGTAGAAAATGCGCTGTATTATTGAGATAACTCACGTGATATATCGCTACTGAGGAATTTAATTAACTGATGGATAAACACCCATTGATTTATAGCCCAAAAATTCTCTTTCCAAACCCCTCCGATTTAATGGTATTTTCGGGTGTGCCTCCTTGTCGAAGAAATCCAGCTTGTCTCTGAAGAAAATCTCATTTGAATTTTGGGATACAACTGGAAAATGGGGATAATCTCACGTTCATTCTAAGATCTTGGGGGCGAGCGACAAAAAAAATTCAGCTGAATGGGATGGGCGGAAGACCAACCCTCCAGTCTTGATGTTTGTAATTGAAAAGAAAGGGATGGCATGGAGGAAAAATTGGCTGTCCCTCCCCTCTAAGACAACTTAATGGATTTCCGCAATTCTACGTGATTCTCTGTCCAGCAAATGCATCATCAGGTGCAACCCCATGGAAGGCCTGAGACAATTTAGCCTAGTGGATCCAATTGCACCTGTCTCAGGAATATCCAATAAATCCTCGACATATTTTCCACCGAGAACTGTTGATTGACAGACAACGTGCATTGACAATAAGGTAGTTCCCATACCATGGAAATGATGGAAAATTAATGATGAGATAAATCATAGTTGAAAATGTGAAAATAGATGGGAAAATACTTGGTGAATGGAAGAAGAAATTTTCTCCACCACGTTACCCTTTTCACCAACCTTGATATAGAATTCAGAAGATATTTTGAACAATGAGATGACATGAACAATTTTAATTATATTTCCAAGCCCATGAAAGAATTTCACGCTTTGACATTTTATATTCCTTACAAATGATTTTTTTTTTCAGAATACCATTCGTGTGTAGTCGATATTTTCCACCTGATAGCGAAATAGAGCCCGGCTGGTGGATTCCCTTCCCTGTTCGCGGGAAATTCATATTTCCCGCCTCTCGCTCCAAGCAAGGCCTTTTACTGGTGGTATAGTTCTGTTGCCCGCCGTGTGGGGGATTGACTGACAGGCGACACTGTTAGTCAGTCGGTAACATGGCCTGGAAGAGTACGGATGGGGGCACAGAGCTGGGTCGCTGCCGGGCAATTGGCCGCGATAAGCCTTGGTCTCCCTAAGGAATCTTTCAGGGCTAAAGCCCGACAACAAGTCAGAAGTGGGATAAGTATCCTCCCACAGGTGTAGTGTGGAAATTTTGTGATTTTCCAATCAGGAGGACATCGGAGGATGACGTCGGAGCAGTCAGATAAGTACAATTTTTGGCTTTATATTTCAAGTAAAAGACTAAATGGAGTCGGCTTTGGGATGCCAGAGAGAGCGTAGAGGAGTCTCTGGATATTGGGGGGGCTTCATTTGGGGGCCCGATGAGTTTTTTGGCTGCAAAGAAACATGTTGAGACATGTGAGGAAATCCCAAAATTGTAGGGGAAATAGAGGGGAAGTGTCGTAAAGCTCGCGAAGATTTTGTATAACAGCTTATTGAGTTGAGTAGATAGATGGCGTTTGGAAGCAGTATCGATTAAAAAAAATTCAGTCGATGAAATTGAGAAATTTTTGACGTTTGTGGAAGATCCCCGAGGTTGTTTTGTTTTTAGTGTGGCTGTTTTTCTTAATTTTTTCCCATAAAAGAAAAGTGCGAGTTGCAATCAGAAGCGAATTGAAACACGTACGGAACTGTGCAGAGAAATCTTCTAATGGGAATTAGTTGCGAAATTTGGGGATTTTTGTAGAATGCTGCAGGAAGTGGAGGATCACGCAGTAGGCATGGGGATCCTATGAGACTGGATTTGGAATGATTGCGCAAGGAAAACGGGATAAATTCGTGGACAGCTGGATCACTATTGGAGAGACGTTGCACAACCGTGGAAGCCGATCTCGTCGAGCTAAAAATATGGTATCCAAAT
Organism: Phlebotomus papatasi; assembly: GCF_024763615.1. Taxonomy (NCBI): domain Eukaryota; kingdom Metazoa; phylum Arthropoda; class Insecta; order Diptera; family Psychodidae; genus Phlebotomus; species Phlebotomus papatasi. The sequence continues at coordinate 44,306,313 of NC_077224.1, forward strand.
TTCACTCTGGCCAATCTGTCCACACAGAACTATGAACAGTTTTATCCACACTTTGGATGTTTCCTTCAGAAGAGGCTAAATTAGTTCCTACACTATGCATGCATGAGGCTCAGGGGTGTCGTGTATGATTGGGATGAATTTAGGAGGACAGAGTTGACAGATTAGTAAGTTTTTTTTTAAGTGCAAAATTTTGGAGAGTTCCCTGGACAGGCGATTGGACGGAGACGCAATGATGTGATGTCTTGGCCAAGAGGGGAAAATGAACCCATGGAGGATTATGTGGATTATATGGGGTTTCATGGGGATTCCTAAAGATGCCAACTTCATATATCAGTGGAATAATGGGGGTGGACTCAGTTATGAAGTTGGTGATGAAGCTCAAAGGAGCGGGATCTGTGGTGGAGCTGGAGGATGGCTGGTGTCATTTTTATTGAATCTTGGGAGGAGGGGAGCCGAAAATTGGAGCAAGAGCGCGGAAAAGGTGAATGCCGCGAGGAAATGAGGAGGAGAATTGTCCGGATGAGGAATGAGCACAAGGAGAAATCGGAAGTTTTGAAGATCGGGGTTATGGCTATTCTTTTGGCAAGTTGGGGGACGCAACAAGATGTGGTGTGTTTCCGGTGCATGAAGAGGGAGCCATATCTCTCGGAGGTGCCTAGGGACCAGCTACGGACTGCCTTCTGAAGCTGATGTGAGTGAGTCGCAAATCGACAAAACGAGTTGTATATCTTGCCAATTGGATAGAGAGACACATATATTGAAAAGGAATTGGCAGAATTAAAGTAGATTTTTGTACTGGTATGTATTTTCCAATTTGAGACATTTGTACAGGAAACAGTCACAATTACAAAAAAAAAAAATGACCAGTTAACTGAAGATTTCGGTTATTTTGTGAGCTGACCTAGTTAAGTAGAATTGAACTCTTCTGAATATGAAGATTTTGGCTGGTTTTAAAATATCAATTAATCATGCTAAGTGGAATTAAGATGGAGTTTCTTAATCTCATGAACAGGGTTCGAGCATATTGTTGTGTGCCGGAGGATCTGGCAATTCAGACATTTACTCGTTGCAGTTTTGTTGGACAGTAAGAGAAGTGGATGTTCTGAAGGAGTGAAGGCGCTGCGATGAGCCGGAGGCTGTCCTCCGGTGAGAGTTTTAGTCCGTCACGAGTTGGTGGTGGGTTCCAAGTCGAATGGTGAAATGGGTTTTCGAAAGTAGCATCATTTATCTGGACTTTTTCGAGGGTAGCAGTGGCTTGAAGAATTGTCATTCGACTGATTGACCAATGTCAAGTTGCAATTTAAACTTTAAAGTTCCGGTGTCATTTAGAATGAAGGACAGCTTGAAAGGAAGGTTAGCTCGAAGGATGGAATGGTATTCAAGAAATGATTCCGGAATATTTTGGTATGATTTGATCACTCAAAATGAAATTGATTTTCAAACCAGTCTGTGGTGTCTGGAGGGTCTGGTTCCTGGAAGAAACTTATCACTCTTTCATGTCAGGGAATAGTGTATTGTCATAGTAGTAAGAAATTCGTTGGGTTGGCCGGGGTTGAAGTCAATCCAGAGTATAAAGTAATTGGACATAAAGTTTTGAATATGTGGATTAGAGATATGTCATAAATCATGGTGTATCTGAGATGGTGTTTTATTTTAAACTAATGCTGATTTATCAATACTTGACAAATGCTTAGGATGTCATGTGCTTGGATTCACAATCAGTATACAGAATTGAGGCTTCCTGACCAAAGAATAAAGTCATGGGAATCTGGCAGAGGATATTTTAAAGGTAGAAATGCTGATAGACGAGTATAATGGCTAACTGTAAAGGCAATATATAGATAGGCTGCGCCGATAGATGGAGCAGGGAGCGCTAATGGATTGTTTCGAAGGCGTATACGAGTCGGCTCCTAAGTTGGACTTCAGTCTTGAAGACGTGAGGACGCCTGATTCGTGACTCTTGGAATGGTTCCATGGGGACTTCCCTTCGGGGAGGCTAGCGTGGAAGGGTGCTTCAACATGTTCCTATGTAGGGGTTGTAACGTTCGCGCTACTTGTTGGGGTGTCGGAAAAGTCGAGAGCCATCTGCAGATAATTTGGTTCCATTTGGATGTTCCGAAAAGAACTTCAACGCAAATTTGACCGATTTGTAAATGGTTGTGCCTAAACAGATATTAAGGTGAACTGAACGTGGAGGTAATGGTGATTTCGCGATGGTATGTACAATGCACTCTACATGTTAGTGGATGTGGAGACCTATTGGAAAGGTGGAGAAATTCAAGAATCTCGAGGTGATATTCACGAGTGATAGTAGGATGGACACCGAACTGTCGTCGTGAATCGGTCAGGCTTCTGCAGTAATGAGGGAGCTTAGCAGAAGCGTGGTAAGGACGGCCGGGCTTAGTCGTTCGGCTAAATTATCAGTTTTCAAGGCTGTGTTCATTCCTATTCTCACCGATGGTCATGGGATTAGGGTAATGATCAGAAATCAAGATCATGAGTACCAGATGTCGAGATGAGATACCTCCAGTTGGTTAAGGGAATTACTCGTTGAGACCTAGTGAGGAACGTAGCTGTTCGTGAGGAATTAGGAGTCCAGGAGTTGCTTTTTCGAGTTGAAAGATCACAACCTCGATGGTATGGGTATGTTCAACGCATATATAGTGAAAGAATCCCCAGAAGAGCTATGCAAGCCGTTGTGAGGAGGCGTCGATCTCTGAGCAGTATCTCGGAGGACAAGGTGGCTGAATCAAATTCAGGATCTTGCCTTGGAGCGCCTTGGGATAGACAGTGAACGCCTAACTAAAGTGGCGGAGAATCTGCTAGCGTGGTGCTGCTAACCTAGGATGACCTAAGCTGCAACCCCAATAGGGATAAGCGATTGAAAATATGGTGATACTGATGGCGTTGAATTTAAAATCCAGATTTTATCGAATACTATTGCCATAATACACGACAGGAAGTAGTACCTCAGAAGATGGTGAATTGATTAAAATAGGGTGATAATGTTACAAATGGAGAGGGCTAGCAACACTATTTGGAAGTTGTAGGACCCTAAAATAATTTAAAAACTGTTGATCGAATTAATTTCACAAGTTCAATGTTCAGGTTTAATAATTGACTCAGAAGGTACCAATCCAAAGTTGAGGGGATTGGTTAATTGTTGAAGTCAATCAAGAATGTCTTAAATCAGGTAATGGGTTGTGAGATGCAGTATTTTGCTCTAAAATTGGGATTATAAACAGTATGAAATTCCAGCGAGCACGGTTAGCTGAAAGGGGTAGAGTTTTCAGCTTATTTTTGCTGAATCGGTCGGAGAAAATGTGCTGACCGTTCAGCGGTTGTCGAACGGAGGGTGCTAGCTGGATGTATGGAAGTGGTACTTTCTAACAAGTTTTGTTGAGGATAGGCAGAGTTCAGCTGAGAGTGTATGTGTTTTCGATTGAATTGGGCTCGGTTAGAATTTGGTGCTCTCTGGGATATCGTTTTGAGAGGTTTGGAGTTATATATGGGTATCTATGTATTATTCCAATTGCGGTGATTTCCTAATTATGTCTAATTGAGTATCTTATATTTTCTTGACACATTAAAGGTAGATACTCTGGAAATACTGGATTAGGATTAGACTTAGTGCAGGAAGTCCGACCGAATCTATGACCAGAATGTTGGAATTGGAGAAGCATAATGAATGAGCTTTGGATCTGAAAGATATTCAAATTAGAACTAAATGAGGATTCCAGCGAGGGTAATGGTCAATATCACAGAGACATTTCAACTCTGTACTAACGGACTAATAAAAAGTACGTGGATGAACAAAATGGTAGCTGCTGTAGAAGTCTCAAAAGAGAACTGTGGGTCTGGTAGGAATACCGGACAGGTCCACAATTCAAATGAAATCCGTGTAAGCCGTTACGGATACAGGGGTGCGGAAGGACACAACGGCTTATGCCGTAAAATCTTCCAAACTCAAAACAGTTCTGTCGGTCTGATAGACGTTCCGGACAGGTGTACAGTTCTGCTGAAGTTCGGGTAAGCAGTTACGGACAATATAGTACTGTCGGTCTGGTAAACGTTTCGGACAGGTGTACAGTTCTGCTGAAGTCCGGGTAAGCAGTTACGGACAAAGGGACGCGGGAGGTCGCAATGGCTTATGCCATAGAAGTTCCCTGGACAGTTCTGTCGGTCTGGTGGGCATTCCAGACAGGTGTACAGGTCTGTTAGAGTCTGAATATGCAGTCAGAAGAAGCGGGGTGCGGACAGTCGCAATGGCTTATGCCATAGAACTTGCCCGGACAGTTCTGTCGGTCCGGCGGGCATTCCGGACAAGTGCACAGTTCTGTGGGATCCGTGTAAGCAGTTACGGATAAAAAAAGGGGCATGTCTCCGCATGTTCTGGTGTGCAGTTCTGTTGGTCTAGTGAAGGTCTAGGCAGGTATACAGTTCTGTTGAATTATGAAATGCAGTTATTGGGTAGAAAGACATGGAGAAGTTCTTCCCCATCACAATTCTGTGGGTCTGATAAATCGTAATTTCAGATAGAGCACAGTTCTGCAAAATTTAAGAAAGACGTAACTGATAGAAACGCGGAAGATGGTAGTGGATAATATAGAAAAGACCTTGACATAATGCTGGTTTGATAGTCGTATAAGACCAATGGAGGTTGCTTATGCATGGAAATCAGTCCGGTCAATATGTTAAAAGTTATTGGGGTCGATCACACTAATACAGGAGAAGCATATTGGTTGTCGCATTACAAAGAAGCGACTCTACCGGCTGCTGAAATTGTTTCTAGATTGGAGTTTCTATGGCCAGTGGCAGTCGCCTTAAGGGTAATTGGATTTGGAAGTAGTGCTTTGGCAATAGTACTACCCTTCCCTTTTGGCACTGACTACACCGAGGACGGTGAGTCGTCGGATGGCCGAATTGTAGTCGATATTTTCCACCTGATAGCGAAATAGAGCCCGGCTGGTGGATTCCCTTCCCTGTTCGCGGGAAATTCATATTTCCCGCCTCTCGCTCCAAGCAAGGCCTTTTACTGGTGGTATAGTTCTGTTGCCCGCCGTGTGGGGGATTGACTGACAGGCGACACTGTTAGTCAGTCGGTAACATGGCCTGGAAGAGTACGGATGGGGGCACAGAGCTGGGTCGCTGCCGGGCAATTGGCCGCGATAAGCCTTGGTCTCCCTAAGGAATCTTTCAGGGCTAAAGCCCGACAACACGTGGAATGTAGAAAATGATATTGATTAATTTACATTTACATCAATTGCTCTAATTAATGAAAAATTCTTAGGAAATGTTTTAGAACATCAAAGAAAATTCGAAAGATATTTTGTTTGTGTTTGGTTTAGGTTACACATGAGGAATTGTCATGTGGGAATGCTAGAATTTTTAATTTAACAAGAAATTCGAATGTAACAGAAGGAAAGAAAGTACCATATCCACAAAAATATCTGAAGAAATATAATACGAGTAATGGAATATTTCAAGATTCTTTTAAAATAACTCTGTGCCACAAAATCTACCTCACTGTTTTTGTATTTGACAAAAAAAAGTTAAAACGTTAGAGGGTTCTTAAAGGATCTTAGATCTGAAATGCTCATGTCGATTTTTAGATAATTCAATTTTCAGATAAAATCGTATATTTTTCTTTTATTTAAAATTTTGTCATAATTTTCCAGAAATCTAAAATTTACATCTCCGATTTTAATTATCCAATTTGAATAAAATTGAGCTAAAAGGACTCTGAATTTCATCCTTATTAACTATTATTTACATTACAAAAAAAATCTGAGGTAAAATAAAAAAAAAAAATTGAAGATTTTTTTGAAGATCTACTTAAAAGACCAGCCTGAGTGCAAAGAATGACCTGATTATGATACTAAGAAATAATGACCATCTACTTTTTAATGAAATTTTGTTTAATGTAATCCGCTTAAGTTAAAATATTTTATCCTTATTTGTCTGGGACAGAGAATTCTGAGAAATAGGTCACTTATCCTAAGTAACTATTTGAGGAATATCGGTCCGATGAAGTAGAGGAGACTGGGGCAAAAAGTCACAAATCGAAAAATTCAAAATTCAATATCTTCCAAGATAAAATAGATACCGGCTCAAAATTTTTTCTATAGATACCCTCCATAGACCTTCTACAATGTCGTAAGTTTCTTAGAATTAAAACAAGGAATTTAGAAAATAAAAAATATTGAAATTTTTAGGCCTGTTTTTGAAACATTTTCCTTACAAGAGATATTAATTATTACCTACTTATTTTCCAAAATTGATGCACTGGCGAATATTTCTTAAATAATTTGGATTCTTTGAATACGAATCTCCTATCTATTTTAGAATTTCACAAAGGTTCTTTTCTCAAGAAATCCTTTTATTAAAAATGGCCACTTGGGCTAAAAAGTAACAAAATGTATAGAACAAAAGGTAACAAAAAGCGAAGCAATTTCTGGTGTCTCACGGCGAAAAGAAACGTAATTACCATGTCTCGCCGCTTGTTGTTTGCATTGGTCAAACGATTTGCAGTCTTTTGTGTATTTTTTTTCTAAAATAGCTTAAAAAGCGTTTTTCTCGTTCAGAGAGAAAACGGTGTTTTACAAAGGTGTAGATGAATAAATTTTCTATCAAAATATGTCCTGTAGGTATTTTTTCAAATTTACGGAAACCCATAATGAAGCGAATCAAAATGTGATAATGCCCCATGCCTGATACTATTTGCCCCAGCATTTTTGAAAATGGTCACAAAATTACCTTTTAGAAATCGGCTCAATAAACGTATTTCCTTACAAAATAGAGGAAAATGACTTTCACAAAGTTGTAGAGCGGTAAAAAAAATAAAATATACATTTTGTGACTTTTTGCCCCAGTCTCCCCTATAGTAGAATATAGACGGAAGAGCAAAACCTCTCTTGACTTTCGAAATTTTGTTCATTACGACGTTTCGAGGATGAATATTCTCTTAATGACCTATCGAATATTCTCAATAATAACGAACAGTGATCCAAGTCCAAGTACAGTCTAAGCATTTTTCGATTATACGTGATCTTCTGACTTATGCCCCCATATACATTTGAAACTTTAATTTAAGTGGAATCTACTGAAATAAATTCACTTATCCTGGCTTTGTATTCTCAGCGCACAATCCAAGAGCGGATCCGGGAAATAAATGAGAACTTAATACTAAGAATAGTTCTGAAAGCTTTCAAATGATCGACTTCCGTTTTTAAGCTTCCAATGAGTTATTTTATTTTACACTCTTAGAAAAGTTTAGACATGATTACTAATGAAAATTAGTTGTTCGGGCGATTATTATCAAATCTATTTAAAATAGTTCTTATATTCTTAAAACATTATACTCATAATAAATTTATTAGTAGTGAGAATATAAAACAATATTTACGTGGATAAGTTGCGGCAATTATTTCATAATGCTTTCATACAATTATATTTGCTTGTGTTAATTAAATGAAATCATTATCCCAACTAATATTGGTCACTAATTCCTTTTAGTTCTCACAACCAATGTAAATAGATGGGCCTATATTTTCATAAAGTTATGACTACTTTTCCAATAGTAAAGAGTGGTTCTTATTTTAGTAATGCGTTGAAGCTCTTTCGAATTTTAAGCAACTAATAAGAAATATGCATCACAATGAATGCTATATAGTAACCACAACTAATATGATATAGTTATTACAGCCAATAAGATGGGTATCAACCCCATTTATTTAGTAATTGGAACTAATATGTTATAGTACCCATTACTATTTTGATTTAGTCGTGATAACTAAATGAAAAGAATACTTTAACTAACTGTGGTCAACTATTTCATTTAGTTACCCAAACTAAATATATAGTTGGGTCTATATTTACTATATTTTATAGTTCTCATAACCGCATATGAGCTTGTACGAACTAATTTTTTCTAAGAGTGTACATTTGCATAAAGCCCTATACATATTAGGAGCAATTTTTGTCAAAAAGAAAAAACGTGTTTTTGATAGAATTTTGAAGTTTCCACCTAAAGTGGTGTAGACGAGATCTTTAAGAAAACGATTTTTGGCGAAAATTGCTCCCAATGTGTAAATTCTACAATAGAAAATTGGTTCAAAATTGAGAATGTTATATTTTGTAGCTCGTGACTATTCTCACTAATTTCTTCCTGCAACAAGTTGCACTTGTCAATATGTAAACTTCCGGTCGGATTCTTAGGTTGGTAGATTGATAGGAAATGGGCTGTCTTAAGCAACTAGCCGCTATACCTTCTAGCACCCTGACAGATTCCCCCGAGAGACCCAAGTCCACACGTCCTTCTTTTCTCACGTTCTAGATCGAACTGACTATCGGTTCTGACAAGGACCTAGAAGACAATGATAACGTAACGGATTTAGAAGTGGTCCAGGAACGGATTTGAATAGTAACGTTTATTAACGTTTAAATTGTATTAGGTTTACAATTATGTAGTTTTCTCAAGTTCTTAAAAGCCAGTAAGAATTACAATCCTAATAGTGTACTCAATTACAAGTGCAAAAATTTCTAAAAGTTTATTTTAAGAAGATCTGTTCTTATACTTATACTTCTATTCCTCGGTTTATCTTCCAGGTGTGACAATTTGCAACCAACTTCATGTCAATGAAACAGGGCCATCACACAGTTATTTCTCAAATTTATGCAAAAATGATCCATATTGATTTTCCTAATTGCATAATGCAAAATAATCTTCTCTAATTCAATTATTTAAGTACTCTGTAAGTAGGAAGTATGAATAAAAGACTCATTTTCCAAGGTCAATATTTGAAAATGTAAATCAAGCGGAAGGAACAAGGAAAGCAAACAAGCAATTAAAATCAATAGAACCCCTTTTCCTTGTTTTTTTTCTCGTTCAGAATAATTCACTCACACTGTTTCCCTTGCCCTTACAACTTTCTTCGTTCAAGTGGAAAAATATTTGGGTTCAGAGAAGGGCTGGGTTCTGTGGGGGTAGTGAATGATTTTTCTCAAACATCATGCCACTTGCTGTATTGACATTTTGGCCCGGGGAAAAAAAGAGGAGTTAGAGAGAAAGCTTGTATGGACTCCTTTTTTTTCGTGAAGGTCTATAGGGGAAGGGATATTTGGGGAGAAAAAGAGTTCAACCCAATGTATGTTGGCATTTTGCAAAATATACAAAACAGAATTGTTGGGGATTTGCTGGCATAAACATAAAATATAATTTCTAGGCTAGATTTTTTGGCCGATGGGTGAAAAGCCATTACCAGGCACAAATGGCCATCATCGGGCTGACAAAAACGCCCACATCGATAGCAATGGCTCATCGACACCCTCCAATCTATATATTAGGTTGATGCTGAAGCCATTGGAAAGGATGCCAAGCCGACGAAATTGCAGATATTGAGCACACTCGAGTGTTATTGAGGGATTTTCTGTGAGTGGGTGGTTGAGGAAGAAGATTTAAGAGTGATTTCTATGACCGTCCACCACCCATGGAGATTTTTCCTTCGTCGACCTGACACTTTTTTCCAGCACCTTCAAAACCCAGCTGAGCTGTCGGAGCTTTTCTATGGATTAGCAAGCATCACATACAGCACCATGGCCCTGAGCAACAAGACGAATTGAAAACGCAACACTGTGTGTAGCTGGTTGACTTCGGGTCAAATCAATTCTAAAGTATTTGGTCCCCTTCAACCAGCTGTAGCAGTGATTGAACACATCATTCAATTTCATCTGCATCACACGTTGAAAAGTTGTCGCCAAGTGGATGAAAATTTAAACTTAAGCCATCAACACTATGCACATTCAGTTCAGGTTAAGAAGTGATCCTGATTTATGCAAGATTTTATTTATTCGTGAGCAAAGTATCATTCACCTTCATAAGGATAATTGACCCTTTTAGATTGCTTAAAACCTGTGCTTTATGGTTTACTTTTGTTTAAACCTTTTAAAATATTGATTGCGAATAGTACCAAAATTTCTATCAGGATATTTAAATCATAAGTTAATAAATTCTACAATATCATTTTGTGTTAAAAGTGCATTTTATTGCAATTTAAGGTACAGTGCCCTCGAGTCGACCGGTTCCTCGACTCGACGGGTGTGTCAATTTTTGAATGTTTGATGGTGAATTTCTGTAAAATTGTCACTGATTCGTAATTATTTATAAAATAATTGACCTATTAATGTTAGATCATACGCCATATATTAGTGCAAATATAAATAAATAAACCGGTCGAATTGAGGAATCGGTTGACTTGAGGGCACTTTACCTTATTACACGTGAAAATATCTCTTCTTGGATATTCAGCTCTGTGCACCTGGCGGGACTTGAAGTCACTTCTTTGAAAGTCGAGCTAGGGATCTTACTACCAAAAAGTCGACTGACTCCCTTACCAACTGTGCCACGAGATCCCTACTTGTGATAGAAGAATAAGATCAACTTAACCTTAACCTTACAATTTAAATTACGTAGTTCTTTTTGTTTGTTTGGAAATTTAAAATCTTCAGAAACAGTGTTAAATTAGTCTAAATTCCATGATAAGGTGTGTTCACGATAGAAATGTTCCTAATCATGTAAAATTTTGATGAGAAATGTCACTATTTGCCCATTTTTCATAATGTAAATACTATAGAGCATGTCTGTAACTTTCTTTTGGTAAAACTTCTATCAAATTTTGTGCATTTTTTACTAATATACTAGAAAATTATGGAGAACAGAAGAGAACTTATCATTAATTCGTGTATTTCCAAGATCCTTGCACCAATTATGCAAGCCTTGAAAAAATAACAAATATTTTAAGCCTGACCGCCCGAGGGTAATTCTTCAATTCCTCGGTCAAAGCCGGAGTATTTTTGATACAATTTTAAAGAAAAAAGGTGACTAAACACTACAGGCTGCTAATAGTTCTATATTTTAGTATACTGGGACCTACCCCTTGGCAAGTGGCCTTCAAAGTTGAAGCCACTTTCTCACATTCACATACAGATTCGTATGGAAATTTTTCTTCATTCGTGACCGTTACACGATATATGTCACAATTGAGGTGTTCTTTGTACCCAGAACTCTGTGCCTTGAAAAGAGGGATAAATACTCTATATTTCCGTCTAAAAAGTTTTTCGTAACTCGAAGTGTAAGCTGAGTTTGGAAGCAATTTATGAGTTGGCTTCCAACAGCTCCTTATAACGGACGGCAGACTTATAAGAAGATATCATTTCAGAAATGCAACAAAAACTTGTCACCAGTCAGTCTTAATCTAAATAGACAAAAGTTCCGAACTTAAAACCCAACAGAAGCGACTGGTCTGGAAACGGAAGTACCTGATTAAAAAAAACACTACCCTAGAAGGACAGTAAGTTATATTGTGAATATGTTCCTTAAGAGGTTAAGCTTAGAGAAGTCGTGACTCTTGCAATCGCTGATGATTGATGGTAGGTAGTCGATTATGGAACAGAAGTACCATAAGTTGAAATGAGTCGCAAAACCCACAAGAATCCAAATAAAAGATTTCATTGGTCATATTTTATTATTTAATTCCTTATAATCAGAATCAGGAAAATTCAAGAAAACTGGTCTCGGTCAAAATCCCGAAAGCCAAAGGCCCGAACGCCAAAATCCCAAAAACCAAAATCCCGAATTCTTAAGAAGTGTTATATAGGTACTCCCACGATTGTACCCGCGCTTGATGGAGGCAAAAGAAAATTTTCCGTGTCTTGGGAAATTATTTTACACATAATCACACAGGATTTTAAACATTCGGGATTTTACCTTTTGGGATTTTGGTCCTTTCGGGAATTTGGCTTTCGGGATTCTGGCTTTCGGGATTCTGGCTTTCGGGATTTTGGCTTTCAAGGCTTTGGCTGTCTCCGGAAGAAAACAAGTTAAATTGAAAGCTTTTAAGCTATCGTAGATGCGGGTGATTTTGCAGAAAGGGGGTAACGGGGTAACTTTGCACCCTTACTTATCGTAAGCTTCTTCGTAATTCTAGCACTTATCGAAGATCTTTAGACCTTCCTTATCCTTAAATATCCTTATTGGACCATCCTTAAGTCCCAGGATTTTAAAAAAAGCTGACAAAAACCAGGGGTATAAAGTCACCCCCGCCGGAGTGAAAGTCACCCGCATCTACCGTATAAACGTCATATACTCGAAAATGAAAGAAATCATAAGATATGTTTTCGAAATAAACCAAAAAAACATAGTGTTGTATGGGAGGAAGGTGATCAAGGGCAAAAGGAAAACAAACGTCTGGGAAAATAAAGTATTCTTTTTATTAGGGGTTACCGAAGACGGGAACTTACCTTTTCGTTTCTACACTGAGTGAGAGAAATCCGAAAAAGTTAAAATAACATTCCAGAAATGTTAATTTTACCCTACCGTATTGATCCGAAATCGGTGTAAATATTAATCTTTTTTGATGTATTAGGGGTTAAAGTTACCCTTTTACGTGTTAATTTTACCCTTAAAAAGGTGTAAAATTAACATTAAAAAATGTTGATATATTTTTACACCTATAAAGTGTTAAAGTTATGAGGAAAAAAAGTTAATCGCACCCCCGTTTTCTTCTCAGTGTAGATCAATTTACAAATCAGAAAAAAGCTGATTATACTGCTCTCTCTTTGAGTTTAGGAAGTAAAAGAAGGGGAATTGTGTGATTGATGTGCTTTATCGTCCTAATAAAATTTTCGAATTTGGGATTTCGATTTGTGTGCTTTTAGTTGTGGTCTTATGAAGTTGAAATATTTTGAAGATTCGTAGCATAGCATTTCATAAGACTATTCCAGATCTCCCAGAATTATTAAATTCTGACAACTAAAATGAAAATTGCAAATATTTTATATAATTAAATAAATGGATTATAGGAGAGCCTATTTTAATTGTTACCAAGCGGTTTTCTCCTCCAGTCGATCCAGCGGTCCGGGATTATATACTTAGTGACTTAGGTGTAGTCGTGAGTGTTAGTCTTATTAGTATTATTTAAAACGAAAATCATAAAAGTCAATGTATTTTACTTAAGTATATCAAAAAGGAGGAACTTTAAAACAGATTTCCTCTAAGTAAAATGTAAAGTAATCTTGTTACTTTATTGCACTGTTGAATATGGTTGTAACTAGTAAATGCCACAATGAAATTGACTTCTCACTTTTCTATCTATTTATTTCACTCACTCAGAGTCCATAAAAAGGACATAAAATCTCGTGTAAATCTTTCGTGTCAGAATGCGATAACTTGCAAAATAGATCAAATGGCTTGTACGTAAAATCTCTCAAGTATGCTACCGAGATGCTTTTCTCTTGAGATAACTTTCACTTTCACTTTTTACGACTATATTTTTTTTTGGAATAATTTTATTTTTTTCATAGGGACGCCAATTTTCTGACTATTGTCTGTATCATCTCTGAATATTCTTCTTTTTTTTCTTCTTACTGTTCATCTTGTTCACTTGTCATGAGATTCCGGATAGACGACAAACAACTTTGTGAAAATCAAGATATATCATTTGTAATATTTTCCACCCTCGCAAAACATAAAAACAGTGAAAAACATCTAAGACGGAGGACAATAAAATCAAACTATCAAGGGTAGAAGATAGAAGAATAAAAATTTCATACAATTCAGAGAAAAAGTGCGTGGCGTATTAAGAAAGTGAAAAGCCAACTTTTTGCCCATGATAGGGGAAGAGAGGTCAACACATGAACAGCTTTTGACAGAGAAATTTCTTTTTTATCTTTCAGTTATTATAAAGAAATTAAAATTAACGCAACACGATGTTTTTAGCCAGCCTATACAGAAACCATTGAGTGTACCAAAGACCTTAACCCTTTAAGGACGATTGGAACACCAGTGTCCCATAAAGAAAATATTTTTTTCCTGACTACCTAATCTATTTTTCTTAAGTTTGTACATAATTGTAAAGTAGAAGGTTGAAGGAATCTAGAAAATGTTTTGCAAGTCTCTAGCTATTTGCTATATAGTAAATATTTAAGCTCAAAAATGGCGAATTTTTAAATTCTCAAATTCATAATTGATTTTATTTATTTTTTATGCTTTTAATTTTTTTTAAGCAAAACCCTTCTGACAATAAAGACTACAATATTCATGTGTAATATTTTTTATTGAAGCAAGAAATATTATTCATTGGTATTGTCAGAAAAATTATTTAAATTTTTGGGCTATTTTTGTCCCTATCGTTCATAGAAGCACAAAATACTCCGAATTAGACCCTGTTGGACTTTCCATGGTTAGATGTAAGATTTATCATTGATTATGTTTCTCGGTTTAATTTTTATTGTTGATTTTCAGTCCATAAAAAAGTACCTCGTTGTTAACCCTTTAACGACGAGAAGGTCAAGAATCGGCGATCATAAAAAATCGCTTTTAGATCAAAGATAAAAGATCATCTTTTAGAGCAAAGCATATCTTTAAAAGATCGTAGGAAAAATTTCATTTTTGGGTCACCGGTGACCCAATCGGCCTTAAAGAGTTGAAGGGTTAAAATGTAGAGAACGGCAAAAGGTGAAAATTGCTGTAAAATATATCTAAAATTGATGAAAAAGTCCCAAATAAATATTAAAGTGGCAAAGTGTAATTGTTAGCAGACGAAAGACGAAATTTTAAATTGTAAGGCGACTGTAATTGACCCATTGAGGAAGACCCACACCGAGGGTCGAAAATTCTGGTGAAAATTCGAAGTCTTTCAATTTAAAAATATACTAATTTTCTGGCGAACATCGAAAGAGCTGCAACTACGTAGAACTCGTTAGATATCTTCTGAATACAAATTCAGGGTCTTGCTTTGGAGCGCCTTGGGATTGACCGTGAACTCCTTCCTGAAGTGGCGAAAGATAAGCTGGATGCCCCAAGCTCGTGACCCAATTAGCGGATGAAAATTATGATGATGCTAATTATATTATATCGCTATATCTCGTATTAGGAAAAATATTCTAGGCCCATTGTAGACCGCTCAGAAGAATGTTTCTTCCCTACCGGAATTTTTTGGATTCATTATACGATGCATTTTTTAACGCATTATCATATTCCAAAATGTCTCTTTCCACACATTTAGTTCGAGCCTGGGATCTCACCGCCAAAGAGTCCTCTAACGCTCTTACAGACTCATCCACAAGATCTCAAAGGTACTAGTAACGAATTACGTTCTGAAAAAGAATTAGGATTGGTAAATAATTTTAAAATACTGTCGGTAGTTTCTGTTAATGATGTACTTAAGGTCTACATTACGTTAATTTAAATTTTGCTTAAGTATAATGCTTAACTTAAAACATTTGTTACGGATTAAAATTTTGTAATATGCGCAAATAAATTTACATGTGCAACTATATACAACAAGTCCCTCCCCTATGGAACTTTTTTCTCGCTTTTCAGCGACAATCAGTTTCTGACGCAAGACAGAAAGTTTTTACAGCAGCACCAGTGTCAAAGGCGATTTGTAATATCAGAGCAATTCCACATTCCAAGGCTGATAGCAGACAATAAGAAGACATTTGTGGGTGGAGAGGTGGGTACAAGAACTACCACAAAAGCTCAACAAGACAACAAAAACAAACACTTGAGTCATATCAAAACGGAAAATTAGCTCTTGTAGTGAAGGAAAATTTATGTAACAAATGTACATATTTTTTTGTTGGTAGAATGAGGATATTTTAGCCTAAGAAATATACTATGAGAATACGATGTAGAAATGTTATATGTTGTAATATGATATTTTCCACCAAGAAAGAAAATATAAACAGCACAATTCAACAACAATAACACAACAAAACATTGGTGAAGGAGGAAGGAAAATATACATTTTCATCACTTGACGGTGAGGGTAGACAGAAAATTGGTGCAAAGGTTTGGGGATCTGGGTTATGGTGGATGGAGTTTTGTTAGAGGAAAGGGGGTGGTATGTGAGATAAAATGCAGTACAGATAGAGACAGCAAGGAAGGGTGAGTTAGCTATGGCATCATAATACAATTGATGCTACAAAGTGTCTTTTTGGGGTGGTGAATATAGAACAGAAATCCCCTCGCTTCTTTATCTTAACAACTCGCTTTTTCTCACAAAATTTTATTCCCTCTTATCCGAATTCTGCTTAATCTTCTAAAGTGAAGCTTATTTTGTTTTGCCACTTATTTACTGCCAGATAAGTCATTTTATTGGAAAACAACACACTTTTGGAACGACTCGAACAAAAGTGGTGATTGAGTTGTATGTGTGTGAGAAAACTACTGAAAAGTCAATTTTCAGAGTGGCGTATACTATCGCTTAAGTTTTGTTACTCATATCGTAATGATCATAAAATGATCGTGATAATAGATTCTATTGATTAATCAACGATCATAAGATGTTAACGGTCCATTGCGACCAGAAAGGGAAATTTTTTATTGCAATTGATTAACGATGTTGCTAAAATCTTGTTCTTGTTTTCCAACAAAGCAATTTCACAATTTTTCGGTAAGTCAACTTTGACTTGAAGTATTGGTAGTTCAAGATAGAACTGTTACCGTAAGTACGAGTGACTTTGACGCTCTCCTGTTCGTAAGCTTTTCTTTCATTCTAGTGTTTAAGAACGGTTCTCACCGATCAGACATGGTAGATTGAATCGGTAAATACAATCCTTAAGAACTGAAAATAAAGAAAAGCTTACGAACACAAGGGTGCCACAGTCACCCACAGGACACAAAGTCACACGCATTTACGGTATGTATTTTTAAGATTTAAACAAAAGATTGTCAACAAATCGGATTTGCACTCTTTCACATCTAATCCTTAAAGAATTGCATGATACTAAATATATTTATATTTATTTTTAGTCCCAGAATAAATCACTCATCGAAATCAAACAAAGCATATAATCCCGTAATTCTAATATGTAGACAGGACACGAGTGTCCCTTCCGGAAGCGTCAGTGGAGAATGATTTTCAAACTCAGAGAAAAAATCTTATCAGTTTCCCATAGCTTCCGGCGTACTGCACGCCTTCCAAGCAGAGAGACAAAGAACTCTTTGTCTCTCTGCTATGATAGATCCATGTGTATCAGCTCTCACCCCCTATTCATTTTGGTATTCTTTTTCCATATTTTAATAATGTAATTCAGAGATTTAAATTGTATTCAGCGACCACTGAGGAAGGCGTGTGGTACGCCGAAAGCTATGGGAAACTGAGAGAATTTTTTCTCTGAGTTGAAAATCATCCTCCACTGATGCTTCTGGAAGAGGCACTCGTGTCCTGCCTTCATATTATCTTCACGTCAGTTTAACTACTTCCTTAATTCTAATATTCTAATGTAACTTAATATGTATGTATCACAAAAAAACCCGTTGATTTTGGACGTTAGATCTCATGAGAGAATGCCGATTGGTAGTTTCGAAAACATATTTATAAAGCAAGTGCTTATGATGCGTTGGGCATTAAACTGTTCCATCGTTCCATCTTCACAGTAACTTTAAAAACAAATTAAAAAGAAAAATAATATGTATACTTATACGACATGAGACTTGCACGTCACATTTTCGTTTAGGGGAATGTAGGCATGGATCGCACACAGTGAACCTTAATAGAACTCAATAGACGAGATGATAAATAATAAATCCAGATCTTTGTAAATCTATCTTTGTAAATCAATACAAAGATCTTTGTAAAGATCTTTGTATTGCAATTTCGAACCCGGCTGCATCGGTCTTCATCAGTAATGAACCGCTTAAGTACCGATTTTTGAATAATTTTACAACCCCAAATAATTAAAATTCCCTAAAAATAATGTTGTTTCGGTTTTTCTCAAAATTGGCCCAAGCTTTCTCAATGATTTTTAGATATGTTTTAGAGCTAGTCCATGCGAGCATTTCGCCCAAACATACCTATGACCAGAAAAATTCGCTATTTTGAATTATTGAAGGTTAATGGTCAACCTTCAAATGAAGGCTCATTTTTTAACTGATTTGGTTAAATTTGGATTTTTTGGAAAGGTATTGCAATTTCGAAGCCGACTGCATCAGTAATGAACCGGTTAAGTATCGATTTTTTGATTTTGAAATGCTTTTGGGATTTATGAATCAATTTGATCTCTAGATCAGTGATACCAAAAGATTATAATAATAATAATAATAATAATAATAATAATATATTTCTGATTCATGTCCCTGTACAAATATTAGTACAATAGTGGGGCTGTACATCCCCACAAACTGCAAAAAAACTAATTCACAGTGATTCTATCTCGTTAGTTCGAGCATTCCGCATAGCTGGGATGCTTTGCCATCTCTTTTTTAATTGCATACAATTCTAATTGTATTATATTGTAAACCGGTTCGATACCGGTCGAAACCGAATCACTCTTACAGCTCAGCTCATGGGGGTCAGGGGGCGATCTAAAGTTTTTTTTTTATTGGAAAGCTCTTAGGTCCAGGTGTAATACTAAAATTTGAGACCGATCCATGCCATAACGGCTGAATTATAGAGAAGAGTGAATTCTGTTACATCTCAATAGAAGGTTTTGATCTAAAATATAAGATATCTGAAATAGGAATTTTGGCCGTCTGATCTGGTCTGATGCGCTTATCAATCTGTGTGACAGAAACGGCTATTCAAGGTCAGGTGGCAATCTACTTTAGACAGTGTAATTCTCAATCGGTTCAAGATAATTATAAGGGATCAATTTTTTTTGACATGGCCATATGTCTGGTTCTAATTATCAGAATCGGAACATCTTGGGTTTTTTGGAAAGCTCTTGTTAAACGCTACAACTCTTCTAAACACCCCAAATACGGTCTAATCAAAAGTCTGATTAATCGAAAAATGGAGTTTCGAAAATTGAGTATCCAATATCTCGGAACTTCCGATTTCAGATTTTAGTATGTTACAGCAGAGGTCAAAAGCTTACCAATGACACATCGCGCTTTGCCCTCGCAGTTCCCTGACCCGAGTTATAAAAAAGTCACGTATCAGGACAGGACTATATCTTCTGGGTTTATGAAGCGATTTCGATGATATTTTAATATATTATATGTGGAGAATTTCCCGACAATAGATCCGAATCCCTTTCTACTATACCCCACTGTACTCCGACCCTTACTAAATCGAAACTGCCGGTACTTTATCTTTAATGTTTATTAACCGATTTTAAAAAAAGTTTTGTCTTTTGTTGGCCTATACTGTACTCCAACTATTTAGAATAGAAAATGACCAGTGATAAGTTCAGATAAGCTTATAGTAGCTGGAATTCTTTACAGGCAACCTCGTAGTGCTTGCAACTTAGAGTGCCTACAAATTCGATTGTAAGTTGAATTTTTCGGGTAAAGAATGGCGTTATACAAATTCTTCTCAGTCAAAAATTCACTCACAATCGAATTTTTCACGCATTACGAATTGTATGAATGCTATGTTGCATGCGTTCCTGTCGCCCGTAAGGAATCTATGTTAAGCTTATCTGGACTTTTTCGTGTGAAATGTCATTTTACACCGGGTATTTCGGTAAAAAGCAAAGTCGAGTCCTATCCGAAATGAACGCAAATATTTTAGTAAAACGAGCACTCAGTGGGTCAAGTGGTAGAGCACTCGCTCTATTCTGCAAGTGTCCCGGGTTCGAATCCCCTTTAGGTCACCAGGAATTTTTCTGGCGTTAAAGGTGTTCGGATTGCATCCAGTGAGCTTCACTGCACTTGATTCCACGGGCATGGAACTGACAACCTCATCCCGTACAAGAAAAAATAATAATTCATGTCTAGAAATCCCCTTGCGGGAAGACCATCTTCCTTCGTGGAATATTGTGTCAGCATTATTATTATTATATTGGATGAGTTCATATATTCTGTCAGTAGAAGAGGTCGAAAGTTTGGAGTGGTATATCTCAGCTCCTGATGAACATAATTGGATGGGTGAACTATTGTTGGAAAGCTTGGCTCATTAGCTTTTAGAATCTGGTATATGTAGTCTGCTATGAGTAAACCATGGTCATCCAGAACCATTTATGTCGAAGAAGACACTTTTTGCAACGTCTTTTTTGGCCATCTACTGCTGGGACCAGGAGTGACCCACTTTTCTCGCACATGGACTGTTCGTTAGAGGAACTCAAAGGTTATAATTTGTGGAAAAAACTTTTTTTTTGACGTGTTACTTTTTTTATTCATCGACTTTTGCAAGAATTTTAACATTTTATACGCATAGAAAAAAATGACAGAAATCCTTCTATCTCATTTTCTGGACAAACTAATGAAGATATCGACTTGGAATGTTCTAAGTACTCCCCCATAAGTTGATCCAAGGAATCCAAATATCATATCAATTTCATCCCCACGTCTATCCTTCCCCTCCAGAAACCACTCTTTTAGGATTTTTGTAATTTTTTCCTTGCGTGTAAAATGTTAAAATTCTTGCAAAAGTCGATGAATAAAAAAAAATAAGATGTCCAAAAAAAAAGTTTCTTCTACAAATTATAACCTCTGAGTTTCTCTAACGAACAGTCCATGTGCGAGAAAAGTGGGTCACTCCTGGTCCCAGAAGTAGATGGCCAAAAAAGACGTTGCAAAAAGTGTCTTCTTCGACATAAATGGTTCTGGATGACCATGGTTTACTCATAGCAGACTACATATACCAGATTCTAAAAGCTAATTAGCCAAGCTTTCCAACAATAGTTCACCCATCCAATTATGTTCATCAGGAGCTGAGATATAACATTCCAAACTTTCGACCTCTTCTACTGACAGAATATATGAACTCATCTAATATTATTATTGTAGTAAAACCGTCGCTAGTTATCATTCAGTAACACGCGAAAAACGTTTCCAAAACTAATTTGCACACTTTAGTAAAATTTTGGTATTTGTAAATTTGCAATGTCAATGTAGAATTTAAATTAAACTATAAAAAAATATATTGTTCTCTCTCTCTTTGAGTTTCAGCAATAAAAAAGAACTAGGAAAAATTAGTTTCTGTTGTTGACTTATTGTATTTTTTGTGAACGTGTTGTCTCGTTAATTAAAAGGGTTGAATCTAAAAATTAATTAAACATTAAAACGGAGTGTGAATGGTGAGGATATAACTATTAGTTGTGAGCTTTTTATACTGCTTGTTGCAAATTTGAATAAGATTCTTCCCATGAAAATCTTGCAGATTTTCCAAGATTAAGGTACAATTCCGTGGAATGGTTGGAGTTTTAGGAAGTCTGCGACATGATGATGGATTAAATTTAATGAATTTATATCACAGAAATGTCACAGAAAATCTCGATTTTGTGAATCTTTTCCATTAAGGCGGCAAATTTACATAAAGTCATTAAAATACATGTGAAGTAACATTTATTTAGCTCAATATTGAAAATTATTCCAGCAGATGTTTCAGCATGAAAAATTACTCTCGTGAATGGGAAATTCTGTGTGTGGGTGGTATTTGGAATTGGTTGAAAAATCTACTGAGAATGTAGATGGAAAATGAAACATGGAGTTTCTCTAATTTGTCTCATCATTGCAACTCATCCTTTTTCCCAATGGTACTTTTTTTATCTTTTGTGCTATATGCTGAACTCCAACATACGTGACTCCTTTGTCAGATGGTTCTGAGCTAAAAAATAACGCTTCACACTGTTCTATCTTCGTCACATTTTGTGAAACAAGCCGGCGATTATGTAAACTTTGTGCAATTTAATGAGAAAGTCTGTCTGAATACCATCAAAGAGCGTGAAGGAGTTGCTGACTAATAAAACAAAGAAAAGTCTTTTTCTCACACCATCTCTGGCAGCTATAAGAAGGAAAATTCTAAATGGGGAAACAACTTCTCAAATTCTTCTCAACATAACAATTAAGTCTCTACTCGGTGAAAATGAAGATGACAATAAAAGTTAATTAAATACAGGTGTGTTTGTGTATATAAAGTTTAAACACGCACACTCACTACGTATCATAAGACATCTCCTGCAGCAATTTAATATTGTTACTAAAAACACTACTAAGCAAAACTGAAAAACTACTAAAGTTTCTGAAAGCTTTAATTCTTGTGTGAACCATTCTGAAAGTAACTCTTACGACTTTACAAAATGGGAAAGGATGATTGATTTTAGAAACAAAGGATTATTTTACTTTTCTATAATTACCTTGATATTATTACTGTTAATAAGTTGAGACTGATTTTTTTTTATAAATAATGTCAAAGGCGGGGTGTCAATATAATTTATGCTCTGCAATTTTATTTTACTTTACCAACGTATTATTCCCCGAAGAAGATCCCAAACAGTATCAAATTGTAAATTAGTCCGTGACCCCGCCATCATCATCATCATCATCATCAGGTTCAATCGGTTATCCCGCTTATCCCCGTTACGGTTACGGGTCCATAACATCAAGATTAATAGCCCACGCCTGTCGATCTTTCCCCACCTCAAAAGATGTTCAGGATCAATCCCAAAGCGCCCCTAGGCGAGATCCTGAATTTGATTCATCCATCATGTCTTAGGTCTGCCTCGAGGTCGGCGCTTCCTAACAATGGCTTGCATAGCTTTTCTGGGGAATCTTTCTTTATTTATGCGCTGAACATGATCATACGCTACTCACAAATGGCTACGTTCCTCAAAAAAAGTGTTCTTTGAATACCTCCTTGGGGTTGTTGGACAAGAAAATGCAGTAAATTTTTCGCATTCCTCATTTAGTTTCAGTCTATCGAAAGCGTCCATTTGAAAAGTGGTGTGCGCCCGAGTTTTTTCCCTGTGGTTTTGTGATAAAATTGTGATTTCGGGAACAAATTTCTGCGTAGAAAAGACGGTAAGTGTGCTAATTTCTTTAAAATACAGTTAAAAAGTAAAATATATGTGCCAGAACGGGAAAATTTTGTGGTGCTATATATGGAAATATTGATGCTATGCTGCTTGTGACTTTTTGTTTATTTGTGTGTTAAACTTCCATGCAACTATTGCGCATTTTAATTTAGTTATGTGATGGGGTTATCAATACCTGCTATCAGTCTCGAAATTGTCTTTATAGTGTAGAGGAAGGGCCAAATGACCACATAAATGGTGATCACACGATCACATGTGTTTTTTATGCGCAATCTAAAAAATCTGTTGAATTTAGAATTAAATATCATCACAAGCAGCATATCATAGCACCTGAATTTTATACGATTTCTTTAATCTTTTGTTACCGATTATTCCTCTTACTAATTTTACAATTTTATTTACAATTTTAGATAACAATTCTCTGTTCGAGTGAAAGTTGTACCTCAACGTATTACATTTAATACAGAGAATAAAATTAAAATTATGGTAGTAGATTTCGAGGACAATATCCAGGAGCTGCTGCGACTGTGGAATACACTGGACTTCATAATTGAAAAAAACTTTATGGGTACGTGATACTTTTCCGAAATTTTCTCTCTTTGTTTTCTTTATACTATATAACAACTATCAAGTTAAAAAAATACTAATAGAGCATATTATTTTATTTCTATATTTTAGAATTATTTTTAATTAACTTTTTTTATTTTAAGTTTTGTTCTGTTTTTTTAAATAACAGTATAGTATTATATTATTTTATTTTTTCAAATTCATGGATTATTTTAAGTCTTTATGGTCTACACAACATTTTTCCCGTTCACATTTTGCGACTAAATAGGACAACGAAGGAAACTATTCTAGACTCTTCGGGAAGTCAAATTCTACTCTCACCAGACTTAAACAACCTCGACAAGATCTTGCAGCAGTGACAAAGTACTGAAGATCTCTAACTGGCTGGAAAAGAAGTAAGACGCTATTTTTTTCTTTGTACAAATCAGTTTAACGCAGCCGGCAATTTAATTACATATTTTAGAAATGAAAATTCGAAAAATAAATGTAAAAAATAGAACTTTTAAATCTACGTTATGAAAATTATGATTAGATATTCACTCTAAAATAATCGTTGAGAAGGTATTCTAAAGCTTTAGAAATTTAATATATTTTTATAATTTTTCTTATTAATTATAAAAAAAAGTTAAATTAAGTTATTTTTTTACCGCCTTACACACTGTCAATATTTCTTAAAAATTGTATTGCAAAATTTGTTCTTAAGACTATATTCAATTTTAACGTAACTTTTGTTATAAATTTGGCATTATACTTCTTAAAAGTCTTTGTGTAAGCCTTAAAAACATGTCTTTGATTTATTTCCAACAGAAAATAGTATTTAGAATACTTGGAAAAAATATAACTTATTTTAGAAGTTTAAATTTTCTGAGTCAAGCAGAAGCAAAAAAGCAAATTAGAAGACGATAAGTTTCGTGGTACATTTTCAGAAAGAAGAACATTAATACAGAATATATTTAAGCAATAATGTATTGATATGTACAAAAATATATTGAAAATTAAATAAAGATTTTCTTAAAAATAAATATATATTTTTTTAATATGATGAATGGAAAAAGTACACCTTAAAAAGAGGGGTAATATGTCCACTTGACAAGGTTTAAATAATTTTAATACCATTAGTGTGAAAATAACCCTTGAAGGGGGTTTCAGATTCTTTTTATGGCGTCGGTGTAAAATTTACATTCGATGGGGTTTGATTTTTCTACTCAATCTTTTTAACCCCCGCCTGTTACCAAATTTACTACCGGAGAGGTTTGGTTGATTCGGGGTTAGAATTCGGTGTGAAAAATAACCCCCGATTTGTGCATATTTCACACTCGTATTTCTCTCAGTGTGTGCATTAAACAATTTCTACAACACATGACATGAAGTCAGTCACATTAGGCTTTAGTTTTTGTTTTTTTCGTTAGTGTCGTTTTAAGAGAATTTAATTAGCTTTCATTTGGTGAAATTCTTGTTAAAATATATTGATTTTTGACTGATTAATTACAAAAAGATGGAGGGCATGCAAAAATTAAAAGTTTACAATAATCTCAAAAATCCAAATGCGAGTTATGCCAAAATCGCGAAATTGACCAAGAAATGTTCCGCTCCACTGCCCAGAAGATTATAATTCAGTTCAAGGAACTCAAGACCGTTGCTAAGAAGCACGGAGGAAAGGACAAGAAGCCTGGGATTCAGGACAAGGGATGAAAAGATCATATTTTCAAAGGATCCCAAGATTATGGGAAAGATGTTTAACCCGTCCTGCACTCCTGAAGATTGAGAAATACTGGGGAATTCTGACGACAAATCTCAGGAAGAAGGGCCGCCAGACAGCCAAAAACTTTCCGGATTTTGTGAGGAAGTGGAAGAAAGCCACCCGATGTCGTGGAGATGGGTTTGTCCGGTGACAGACAAAATCCCGAAAGCCAAAATCCAGAATTTTCAAAATCCTGAAAGGGATGAAATTATATGTAGGAAAATGTTTAGAATAATTTCCTAAGACACAGAAGATTTCCCTTTGCCTCCAGCAAGCGTGGGTACAACCGTGGGAGTAGCTGTGATACTTTTAAGAATTCGGGTTTTTGCCCATTCGAGATTTTGTCGTTCGGGATTTTGGCTTACGAAATTTTAGCGTTCGGGATTTTTACCGGGACCCGGGTTTGTCAACTCCTTAATCAAGGGAATTAAGAAGAAGTTGTTAGAATTCGGCGAGAAGCCATTGGACTAGAAACAAAACAACCAAAATCCCGGAAAAATCACAATAAAATTATCTTTCCGAAAATATTTTTGTCTCTCTTTTATATGCTGTGGTTAATTTTTGAGAGCCATTATTTAGTCAAGAATTTCGGCGTGCATACGTTTTACTTTGGATACTTTCCACTAGTGTCTTGGATAAAAGGTAAATGCAAGTCTATTTTCATAAAAAGTCGTTGATATTCAAAGAATTCAAATTAATTTTCGAATTTTCATACTAAATTTTCGAAAATGGTGGGGGAAATTTAATGAAATATTGCTCCAATCTCGCAAAAGTTACTCAGTGATTACGGAGTGATTAAAAAATGTGATAGAAACAATAAACGTCATTGCCTTGTATTTTTCGCCACAACAAAATGAAGACCCACATTTTGACAATTTAGCACTTCGAAATTCGAACAGCATATACTTCAGCCACTTTGCGAACGTATTAAGATGTAAGATTTTTTTTTTAGTTTTTCAAATAGATCTTAGAATTTTTCAAGATCTACTTGTGAAT
Organism: Phlebotomus papatasi; assembly: GCF_024763615.1. Lineage (NCBI taxonomy): Eukaryota > Metazoa > Arthropoda > Insecta > Diptera > Psychodidae > Phlebotomus > Phlebotomus papatasi. The sequence continues at coordinate 44,332,378 of NC_077224.1, forward strand.
GATATGATTCAGGTGATTTTAATTGGGTTATTTCGACTAAATCTACTTGCCCTTCTCGTATTGTAAATTAAATACGGCGGTGTTAGGGAAAGGTTTTAAGGTTTCGCACGCACTCTGGCTTCGGACATTTTATATTTTTCCCATATTCCTTTAATTAATCCCTCCTATTTATGGCAAATTTTAATAACTAGCCTTAAGCTACGCATTTCTGAAAAAGTTAGGTCATAGTCGTTAAAGGAAAATGAAAAAAATATATATAAAGGGTTCGACGCTAGATTAAGTGCGTAACCTAAAAGCTTGGCCCTGATATTTTACTAATTTAAATTATCAGGGGCATAACCCTAACGAAAAATCTACTTATTTCACCGAAGACCTACAGCAGAGGCGTGCAAGAACCGTTGAAACCGAATAAATGTCAAATGAACCATGCAAGTCAATGTTCAAAATGCTACCAGAACAAACTTATTTTGATGTTTATTCGGTTTCAATGGTTCTTGCACACCTCTGACCTACAATCAACATTTCAGACCATTTGGCCTCTAGTCTTGGAGCTCACAAACAAAAAAAAAACGGAATGATAGACAAACAATACCACATGAGTAACTTACAAATCCGATTCAGGTACAGTAGAGTCTCGCTATAGTCCATATTTGGTTTCAAATTTGACACTTGGGTCGCACTATAGTCCATGTAATTTTTTAAAATTATCAACGACTTTTAGTATTGAAATTCCTCGACGGCTTCCACTTTCTTTGCGATTGTGGTACTTGTCCTCGCTCTCTTCATTATGGATCGCAATTATCACTACTCAATCAACTACTCAATTAAGTTTGCCAAAAATATTAAAATAATTATGACAACATTGCATGTCGCATACTAAAAAACATAATCTACCTTAAAATCAGTGTTTTGAAATCAACGGTCGATAAATTGTGGACTATAGAGCGATGGCTTATAGCGAGACTCTACTGTATTGACATTATTTTTTGAATTACACTAAACTTACAAAAGCTGTGAAACTTTAGAGAAATCTCAGATAAACTGGATGTTTCATCTAAATTATATCTCGAAGGTATATTTTTCTTGCAATTTTCATTCTTGTTTGCACAAATTACACTTGTTCCATTTTACCGCACTTGCAAATTTCCCTTCGCTTTTTTTTCTCAACAACTTTATAGTAATATTAGGTATAATATAACATCTAATTGCACAAGGTATAACTTTTAAAGAAGATTCTTCACCTTCAGCATGCAAATCACTCATCTCTCTCGTGATGCATTTTAAAAGGATTTTTCTTCTTCAAGATAAAGTTTTCTCCAGCACTTTATATCAAGTAATATATGAAATAATTTATTTTCTCAACATGTGTGAATACGATTTAATAAGTTCAACTTGTGAGGAGAAGTTGGCTTAAGAGCTTTCCCATAAAACTTTCCAGTGAAAATATGAAGGAAGAAGGTTTTGAAATTTGAATCTAAAATACTCTGTGAATTTCCCTTATAACTTCTGCCAATATTCACTTGATAACTTTCAAATTGTGACAAATCAAACATTAACATTGAACACAAATAAAGTGGAAGGGGACATTTTCCGCATGAAAATTCATCAATTGAAATCAATATATCGGTCAAAGGTCACTCTTGCCAATTAAACATCAATTAAGGCAAAGTTTCGTGGTTTTCACCACCCTTTGAAATGGAATCTTTTTGTTATTTGATTCAAAACATTTTCAACTAACCAATTTTCTGTTCAAGGCTATAGAATTTCGAGTATCTCATGCTCGATTGATGTATACATGTAGTTTTTTTTTTCAATTCAGACTGATTTTATGAACAAAAACTGAAGGAACTAATGTAATTAGAATAATATAATAGAAAACACGGGATGAATAGTACCTACTCTTAATCGCCTTTCCTACAGCTTTCCCTTTCTCTTGGGATAAATTTTACCCTAATTAGGGATGAAAGTGAGAAAAACTACTTCATGGTCGGTTATCACTGCATATTTTTCTTACTGGTTGGGGGTGAGCAAAAACCTGATTAAGGGAAAAGTGTAGCATCTTTGTGATATTCCATGGTTAAGGGATATCAATTAAATACAAGGTGAGAAGATATCACGGATGTTTGTCCAAATTTAGAGAGATAGTCGTGCTCTTGTAAAAGATTCCCTAAAAAAGCTAGGTAAGTCGTGTTGTGTGGAGGCGTCGACCTCGGGCAGACCTAGGACAAGGTGGCTAAATCAAATTCAACATCTTCCTGAAGTGGCGGAGGATCAACAGTAATGGGCTACTAAATTGGAAGTCATGGGCCGGAGACCCAAATAGCGATGAGCGGTTGGAAATGGATAAAGATGATGACCGTGTTCTTATTTTTCGATAGCCACTTTCTATTTAACCTCAACACATTTTAAAACGCAAGTTACAGAAAAAGGAAGACAAAATTTGCAACAAGCAAAAGGATATTAAAAAGACAATTGTAATTTCTGAAATAAAGAAAAATATATTGGCTAATTTTGAAATCACACATCAGGGTACAGCAAAAACTAAAATATTTAGTAATAATCCCAAGCTTTACCAAATTGCTCGAACTCGTGATTTTAGTGCTAGATCTCTCAAAAGAATTTTCGTATCGCTTATCATTTATCGGAACTGATTTGAACCTTATTATAAATCATGCAAAAGATCAGCAAAATAGCTTGGGAGCAATAATGTTAATTTTCAAATAAAAATTACTTATCGGTTTATTACAAGTTCATAATCAATTTGAACTTGCTTAGACCAATTCCAAGGCCTTTCCAACGAGGTCAAAGATGACCCTATTTGATTGAGAAATACATTTTACAGAATCATTTTGACTTTTGCCTTTGGAGAGATGAAGCATCATTAAGCTTTAACTAAGAATTGAAATCTTAAATTCTGAAACTAAATATTTAACACGCCGTCTTTTAATATTCTTAATCTCAGGTTTATGAGTGTCTTGTCTAAAAGATATGCAAAAGACTTTCTCAAATTCGGGAATTTGGCACCAAAATGTCACCCGAATTATGGAGTGATGAGGGTGTGAAACTGAAATACTACTGTTGTCCTCCAGGCCCTGAGACGACTCAATCCCACTCCTTGAGGCCCAGAACTCCGAGCCTGACCTTCACCCTTTCGTTGTTCTTTCCCGACTAACTTTTCTCCACCCATACTGTCTGACATTTCTTCCCCTCGTGGAGGGGAAAAGGCACAGACATTTTAAATAGTAACCGTAATGATTATTAAAGAAGGACAGCCGCCTACACTACTACTTTTGGTTTATCTAAATAAATTGTAAATTCAATTAAGAACCTCCAAAAAAAAATTATAAAAAATTACAAAAGAATTTAAAAGAAAAATCGATACCAAATTTAAGCATATTGGTTCATATCTCAACTATATTCAGATAAAATCCTCTTAAATTAACGGTCATTAACGGTGATTTGGAAGAAAAACTTCAAACGGCTATAGGGGAACTTGAACACTAGGCTCTGGAATTCGGCTTCTCTTTCTATACCTCCAAGACCAAAAGCATACATTTTTGTAGAAAAAGGAGCTGTGCTGCCCCCAGTTTCACGCTTAACGAGACAATAGAAAACGCCTGTCGAAAATCTTAGCTTTGATCGGCTCATTGTTGAAATTAAGAAAAGTTGCCAAAACCGGTTATATATAATGAAGACTCTATCCAATACAAATTGGGGATCAGATCGTTCCCAACTTCTAAAAATTCACCACGCGTTGATTTGTGGAAAGTTGGAATACGGAGTTGTTGCTTATGGCACGGCATACAAGTGTTCCCTAAGTAAACTAGACAAAATCCACAATGCAGATGTTAGAGCCTCTACCGGAGCATTTAGGACTTCTCCAACTTTAAGCGTCCTTGCTGAGGCCGGAGATCTTTCATTCTCAGTCAGAAGGGAAATCCTGCTCGTAAAATTCTGGATTAGAGTTAAAGATAACCCTAATTTTAAGTGTGTTTTCGGTCAAGGAAAATTGTTTCAAGAAAATTGTACACGGTGATGACCTTTGTTCTTTCTTCTCCTTTATTCTCTCATACGACGTTTCGGAGACAGATTTCCTCCTTCCTCAGGTCTACAAATGCATTTTTAACAAATTTTGAACAATTTTTGAAAAATATTTTTACAAACAATAATAACAATCTTAAAAAACACTTACACGGAAAATTCGGGAAAAAAATGTCACAATCTTTTGTTACCACCACTTGCACCACAGACTTCTCCAGTAACTCGACCATTGGCTTTCTCACCAAGAATGAATCAGCTGATCGATGTCAGCTTTCATCACAGCTGTAGAAGGTATCCTCTTCTCTGTTCCTCCTCCCCTGTCTCTGTCTAACTCTGTGCAACAGGGATGAGTAGATTCGTGCTGATCGCTTGTGTATCCGTTTTTTTGTTTACATTGTGAGATTTAGTCAGATAAATGTGCAATGACTCGAGAAATTCTAATTTTTTGTTGTGGTTGCACCTATCCAGTATCTCAACAGCCTCGAACCGGAATTTATGATTTTGTTCCCTTGAATGGGTGACCAATGCTGTGGCTTCCTGCTCCTCTCTGTTCCTCATAGCATGCTTTACACTCCTTTCATGTTGTTTCGTTCTATCTTTGAGCCTTTGTATGGTTTTGCCTATATAAAGTTTGTCACATTCACACGGGATAGCATATACTACCCCGCTTTCCATTAATGGATTTAATTTTTGTTTTGTGTTTGTGTGCATTCTAGAATTGTTTCGCGGGCATCTGAATGTGACTCGAAGACTCTCTATCTCTTTTTGTAATATATGTCGTATAGAATCGCTCAGTTTGGGAACGTATGTTAGCGATTTGTAGGTGATGTCATCAATTCTCTGGTCACTTTCGGGAATGTTGTCAAAGTGCGATGTTGAATGAGCTCCCCAGAGTGCATTGATAAGGCCCGGCGGATAGCCATTGACTCTTAACTTGCTAAAGATTATATTTTTGGTGTTTGCTCTACTAGTTGTTGTGAGTTTTTGCACCCGCTTTATTAGCCCAATGGCTGTTGATATTTTTTGTTGCAGGGGATGCTTAGAGTGGTAACTCAACATCCTATCCGAGGCTATGGGCTTCTTGTACCACATTGTTTCTAGTTGTTGGTTCTGTCTGATGACATAGGTGTCAAGATAGGCGATTCCTCCATCCGTCTCTGTCTCTACCGTGAATTGTAGCTTGTGATGAAAGCCATTGAAAGCATTCAGTGTGTCATTGACCTTTTCGTGTGGTATAAGGCAAAAAATATCATCCACGTACTTTGTCAGACATAGAACATTTTCTGGAATGGTATTCAGAATTGATGTAAGAGCATGATCCATCACCAAATCTGCAATAACTGGGGATAATGGTCCCCCCATTGGCATGCCGTCTATTTGATGATAATACTGATCCTCGTACACTGAAACCTTGAAACCAGCTATTTCGAAAGTGACCAGAGAATTGATGACATCACCTACAAATCGCTAACATACGTTCCCAGACTGAGCGATTCTATACGACATATATTACAAAAAGAGATAGAGAGTCTTCGAGTCACATTCAAATGCCCGCGAAACAATTCTAGAATGCACACAAACACAAAACAAAAATTAAATCCATTAATGGAAAGCGGGGTAGTATATGCTATCCCGTGTGAATGTGACAAACTTTATATAGGCAAAACCATACAAAGGCTCAAAGATAGAACGAAACAACATGAAAGGAGTGTAAAGCATGCTATGAGGAACAGAGAGGAGCAGGAAGCCACAGCATTGGTCACCCATTCAAGGGAACAAAATCATAAATTCCGGTTCGAGGCTGTTGAGATACTGGATAGGTGCAACCACAACAAAAAATTAGAATTTCTCGAGTCATTGCACATTTATCTGACTAAATCTCACAATGTAAACAAAAAAACGGATACACAAGCGATCAGCACGATCTACTCATCCCTGTTGCACAGAGTTAGACAGAGACAGGGGAGGAGGAACAGAGAAGAGGATACCTTCTACAGCTGTGATGAAAGCTGACATCGATCAGCTGATTCATTCTTGGTGAGAAAGCCAATGGTCGAGTTACTGGAGAAGTCTGTGGTGCAAGTGGTGGTAACAAAAGATTGTGACATTTTTTTCCCGAATTTTCCGTGTAAGTGTTTTTTAAGATTGTTATTATTGTTTGTAAAAATATTTTTCAAAAATTGTTCAAAATTTGTTAAAAATGCATTTGTAGACCTGAGGAAGGAGGAAATCTGCCTCCGAAACGTCGTATGAGAGAATAAAGGAGAAGAAAGAACAAAGGTCATCACCGTGTACAATTTTCTTGATAACCCTAATTGCTCTCTATATGATATGTTAAGAACCGGAGTCAACCCGGAAAATAGACTTAGCTCTTGGACAGAATCAGTCAACCTGTGGTATTGGAAAAATAACACTCCCCCTCACTCTGTAACATTTGCCAATCCTTATCCTTTTTGGGGTGTTAGGGAAGAAGTAGTCGACATGTCTGTTGAGGGTATAACCCCAGAAGGGCCTCATCTGCCATCGCAAACCGCCTCAATATTATTCTTAGCTCCCTTGAAGATTGGACTTCCATATATGTTTTTGGGGGAAAGACAGGAGACAGAGCGGGTTGCGGAATATGGATCCCATCTTGTGGAACGATAATCGAGAAAAAGCTTCCCGTCATATCCTCAATCTCGTTCAAGCAAAAGCCACGCTTGAAGCAATCAAAATTGGACTTGTTTTTCCGAAAGCAGCAGTAATTTCAATTAGTTTAAATGCTCTTCAAGCAATTTTCTCCCTGTCCCAAAATCGGTGGCAGCCAAAATCCCGAACGCCAAAATCCCGAAAGCCAAAATCCCGAGAGCCAAAATCCCCAATTTTCAAAATCCTGAAATGGATGAAATTATATGGAGGAAAATGTTTAGAATAATTTTCTAAGACATAGAAGATTTCCCTTTGCCTCCTCCAGCAAGTGCGGGTGCAATCTTGGGAGTAGCTATGACACTTTTAGGAATTCGGGATTTTGGCTTTCGGAATTTTAGCCCATTCGGGATTTTGGCTTTTGGGATTTTGGCGTTCGGGATTTTGACCGGGACCCCCCAAAATAACTGTTTCATTTCGGAAATTAGAAGCCTAATTGCGAAATATCCGAACAGAATTAGATTGATCTGGGACCCAGGGGTTTTAATAGGGAGCAAAACTGCTTTTACCTTTGCGAAAAACGCATGTTCCAAAAAAGATCTTCAGTTCCATAAAGTGCCACTGAAATTCTATTGGGGTAGAACAAATGAAGTGGGATCACATCTCTGGTAATAAACTGAAAGATCTCAGAGACTGAAAGATCTGTGGGAGAACCACAGAAAGAACCTCCCTTCCAGTCTAGATCCGAGAATATCAAATTAACTCGACTACGAATTGACTATTGCTACTTTTCTCACATTCACCTCATCAAAAGAATAGCTTCTCCTTTGTACGACCATTGTTGCCCACGTTCTAGTTGAGTGTGTGGTCTTCGAAAATTTCTGTCGAACCTGCGGAATTAGTGAACTCTCACTATCAGAATTACTCGGAGAAAGTGAAAATATGCTCAGGAAAACATTGGATTTTGTGAAACTTACAGATCTCCCAGATTTAAGCCCCCCTATTTTTGTCCTAAGTAATCCTAGTTTGATCTAAACCATTGATTATTAAATCTAAACTTAGGTTTCAAGTAGAAATATAAAGTTGGAATTCCGTTACTTTAAAAAAATTGTATTTTTTATTTATTTCTCTTTTTTTCCCAAAACTCTGTAAAGTGAAGCGAGTTACAAACTACTTTTGTACATGTATATTAAACCTTCGCGGCTACTATACAATAAAAATTTATTCATTCATTCCTCCACACATTGAAAATAATTTTCGTCAAAAATTGTTTTTGATGTTAGTCCGGTTAGTCTCTATAATAGTATAGACGATCTTCCTAAGAAAAAAACCGAAAATTGCTCTAAATGTGTAAAGGCTTTAATGAACTGTCATTTTCCTCTTACCCCAGACACTCTTTAAGATAATTAAATTTCAGCTGTGAACAGATAAAATGTTGATTGAGATCAGACATCCATTCACAAGTTTAAAGCCTAAAACTATTATTATATAATCGACCATTTTGCTTTTTAGGCAACGTATTGTTTATTTAGTATTTTAAATACTAACAAACAGAGTTGTTTAGTTACATGGGATATTATATATAAATTTATTCTCCATCAACTTCACTACTTGAATTTCATGCTAGAAGCTTCATAGTATTGTACATCATATTACTGGAGTTAATTGCCTTGGATTAAAATATACACTTTTATCACTGTACGATACAAATTGCGTCCATTTGCTGGGGGTAAGCGAGAGATTGAAGGGTATAACCATTGTGTACTCGACTGAGTTTTCCAGGGGTGTAAAATTTCATCTGTTGGACGAAGCAGGAAGAGTGCCTGTGGAGGGTGAAAATGTACATTCGGTTTTTTTGGAGTATGAGTGGGAGTTCAACTGGATAATGGTAACGAAATGAGAGAATCATTGGAGTCGGAGTCGAGGGAGTGTTTTAGCAAAAACACCTGCGTTAAACGATCTCTGAAGCAGTAAATGATGGGCTGTGTGAGAAGAATAGATGATGGTGATCCACCCTTGGACCAGTTGGACCAGGAAGAGGGGTGTGAAAGACGAATTGGATGAATTGAGAAAATCTCTAGCAATTTTGCTTGGATTTTCCGAAAAAAAAACACACACACACACCAAGCGAATCAGGGGGCCATCACCATTCTTCGTGGTGCTCTTGTGAAAATTCATTGTTCTTGGGGAATTGCAATGGGGCAAAAGTAGGAGAAGTAGAGTCGGAAAAGCTAGGACAAGTTTGGTGAATACAAGGAAAAAAGTAAGAGGTGGATAAATAAAAAAGGACTCATGAGGAAGCTTTCGCTGTTTTTAGCACCCTCGTGCTCCCGAGGAGAAAAAGAACCCTCAAATGCACGGAAGTATTTTCCCTAAAAGAATAGCGGGGTATATCATCATTCACACTCCATTGTTTTAAATATTTAGCAGTGGCTAATGGAGTGGTTCGTTCTACGGTGTTGTATCTGAATTGTTCTCTTTTCACCAGCAGCCAGCACTTCACCTGACGCTGTAAACTTCCCTCTTTTGCTTGGGGTGTATCAAATGGGGGATGGGATGGATTTGCAATTAATCCAGTTACAGAGTATGCGACAGAATAAGCAAATGTGAGAGGTTCAGGAACACCCAAAAACTAATTAATAATGCTAATTATCACAGTGAAAATTCTTCTCACCGCATGGGAAAATTATGAAGAAGGAACAGGAAACACAAATTTTCTGTCTCAAAAAGATGAAAAGGGCTCAACTTTAAAGTTGGTCTACGTGTGGGAACTTTCATTTATACTGTAACAATCCTATAGGGCTTTTCGGATGTTGATAGTGTTGTTAGTGATTTTAACTTTAAAATGCCAAGTAGTGCAAGTCTTTCAGACTGCGCACATACTATAGCTTCGAACGCTTCATTTTTTTCATTAGGGGCAGGTAGGGCTACTTTGAGCTGTAAGGCTACATTATTATACGATTTTTTCGCATATTTCTAATGGAAACTGGGCTTTAACGTTAAATAATTTGGATAGACAAAATAATTGTAATAATAATAATAATAATGCTGGCACAACATTCCATGAAGGAACTGGGCCTTCCCGGAATCAAAATAATTGTGGATCTAAATAAAATAATTTTAAGGATCAGCTTCATTTAGAAATAGGCAAAAAAGTCGTATAAAAATCTAGCCCCACAGATCAAAATAGCCCAACTTCCCTTACTGAACCTGACTTAATTTTTTTTCAGGAAATGTATGACTTTAGACTGGCTATTAAAATATGCCATGGATAGGTCAGATTCCTTAAAGAAATATGGAAGACATTAAGTGTTCGAAGGCATAGTGTGTGCGAAGCTTGAAGGACTTCCCCTATTCATATAATTTTGTTTATTAGTATAATTATAAAGCATGTACGCACGAGGAATTTGGAGAACTTACGGGGAATGCTTATCAAATTACTTATACGATACTGTTTGATGAAATCACTGATCAGAATAGAAGTTATGAAAACTCAAGAACAGTAATGAAAATAACAATTAGTAATAATGATTTAAAGGTTTAGAATTTCAATGGAATTTGCCTATCATTTCACAAAGATCATGCAATATGAGATTAAGCAAACTGTGTCACTGACTCCTTTAGAATTTTCTCATTAATCCTGTCAAATGATAATGTTTCTTTCACTCCCGCATTTTCAAGTGGAATTATCGAGGATTTAAAAAAAGTGCAATTCACGATACCAGAAAAGCGATAAGAAATGCTTAAAAACCACCCACTGGAAAGCTCCTCGACACTTTGTAAGAGAAAAAGTCTTACACTGAGAAAAAAAGATCCAATCATATTTAAATACTGAAGAAAGTTATTTATTTAAAATTCTAGGGGACTAAATTCACTTCTACCGTTTTCATTAAAATTTTGCCAATAAACTTTTCATTTTTTTTTTTTTTTTGAAAAAAGCATTAATAAATTTCTGGTAGGAGTGTGGGCTATACAAAATCGCAATATATGTAAAATGCATCATTACGACTAATAAAATAATACAAAATTAATCTGAAAAATATTTAAATCAACCTTCAGTTTTCCATGATTATTCACAGTTAATTCTTTAGTGTTTCTTTTTTCAAGTAAGGGAAGGGTTTCTTTTAATGAATATTTAATATTCTTTTAATGAATCTGTAGGGGAATTCTGTAATTTTCGTGGCATTGTCACGCGTGAGTTCGAAACCTGAAAATGCCATTCGAGCTTTTTTTATCATATGAATATAATGAATTTTTAATGAAATTCCTTTACTTGATGATTTTATGAAAATACAGGAGGTCTTGGTTGATTTGTTTAACAAAATTAATTGTGATTTGAATTGCCAAAAATCTCAAATATGTGACTTCTGACAATGCCACGTGAGCTGAAATGGCAATGTCACGGCTACAGAATCTCATTTTCGAAAAAGCTTTCCTAAGATTCGAACCCAATTTGTCATATGGCATTGCCAGAGCGTTATAGAATTCCCCTTCTGGCCTAATTTATTCAGGAAATATGTGACTTAAGACTAACTATTAAAATTTATTGCCACAACGTCAGATCAATTAAAAGAATTTAGGAACAATATTAAGTATCCGAAGCCAAGGTGTGTGAAGCCTGAAAGCTTTCCCCTATATTAAATTATTTTTAATATTTATAGTAAGGTATGGTAACCGGATCGCTTTCCGTAGAGTGCGACTTAAATGCTTGTTTTTGGACTGATGAAATTCTTTTTACTTCTTCTAAATCCATAGAATTATTCACTGTTTTATTCAGAAACATAATATAAAAAGATTTGTCAAAAATATTAAAGAAAGGAGAATGGTCAAAAGTATATGGGCGCTGGCCCCGGAATCGCCACAAACGAGAATAGGTGCATTTTGTAGGTACTGATATAAGATTGAAAAATTGCCGGGACCCAGGACGATAAACGCTGGGAGTCCTTGTAAAAATGCCTTTATCCTTTCGATAAATCGCTGTTTTGACAACGAATTACGCAAGAACGGCTAAAGTGATCTTGATGAAATTCGGTATAGGGTCACTGTATGACTTAAAGTTTTTATCCGTGCATATCACCCCCTCCCCCCACCCTCCATTCTGATAGCCCCCATACAAAATGGGGGCGCTTTACCTTATAACTCCTTTCTAAGAGGAGGTATAAAGCTGAAATTGGGTAAGGGAACAAAGCTTAGGGAAGACTTCTAAACCATGTATAATATCTCCCTCCAGTGGTCCCCTTTCTGGTAGCCCTCATACAAAATGAGAGCATTTCACCTTATAAGTCCTTTCTGAGAAAAGATAGGAAGTTGAAATCCAGCATTGAAACAAGGCTTAAAGAAGACTTTTTAACCATACTGACCAAACTCTTCCTCCATCACCCCTTCTGGTAGCCCCCATACAAAATAAGACTATTTTACCTTATAACTCCTTTCTAAAAGGAGGCAGAAAGCTGTAATTCGACTAGATATATATAAATGCATATAAAATCTAGAAAATTATTGTTAACGTTATTATTTATTCATTTTTTTTCATTCTTTTACAAACAAACTACTTCTTCTCAGAAAAGAGGTCAAAATGTTCTCATTTTGTATAGGATTACTAGAAGGGGTCGTAGAGGAGCGAGTTAACATGCATGGTTGAAAAGTCTTCTATAAGTATTGTTCCCTTGTTGAATATCAGCTTTCTACATCGTCTTAGAAAGGAGTTATAAGGTAAAGCGCCCCCATTTTGTATGAGGGCTACCAGAACGGAGGGTGGAGGGAGGGGATGGTATGCATAAATAAAAAGCTTAAAACATGCAGTGACCCTATACCGAATTTCATTAAGATCACTTTAGCCGTTCTTGCATAATTCGTAGTCAAAACAACGATTTTTCGGAAGGATAAAGGCCTTTTTTACAAGGACTCCCAGCATTTATCATCCTGGGTCCCGGCATTTTTCTCAACCTTATATCAATATTTTCAAAATGCGTCTACTCTAATGTGTGTATGAAGATGAACCAGCGCCCATATACTTTTGATCATTCTTCATCATTGTAAAAAATAGTTTTTATGCTCTAGAACTGTTCCTCCATGGTTTAGAACATTGATCCCAGAACAAAAGTTGTTACCTATACTAATGTCTATCCAATGACATAGGTCCCGTTCGTGGCGATTCCGGGACCGGATTTGACCATTCTCCTTTATAAAATAATAATAATACTGAAACAAGTTAGCGTTCACTAAATGGATCGCATGATCGCTAATTGGATCAAATGGCTTTTTAATTGGATCACTCAATTTACAAGAATATTCTCGACAATTCTGAAACTATTCCGTGAGAACTTCAGCAGGAACCGCAGCCTTTTCCAATGAGAAGGATTTTGGCTTGCGCATGCTGAGGTCTGGATGACGCTTGAGCAAATTTCTGAACCGAGCATTTCTAGGCCTTCCATCCGTAAAATAGTTTGGAATTTTGAAAGTATCGCAGATGATTTTGACGCTGTTCAGAATTTGTTCCTTGCCGATGGGATGCCAACTATACGCACATCCCAGGATCCACATGACAAGTTCTTCTTCTTGTTCTTTTGTAAGCGTCGTTGGCCTGCCATTAGGGCATTCTTCCGGGTATCTGCCAGACAATTTGTTGTACAGTGTCGCCCTTGGTAAATCAAGTGTTTTGGACGCAAAGGTTATGATAGAACCATATCGTACACACTTCAAGACATTCTTTAGAACAGAGTCGTGCAAGAACCGTTGAAACCGAATAAATGTTAAATGAATCATGTACGTCAATGGTCAAAACGCTACCAAAACAAACTTATTTTGACGTTTATTCGGTTTCAACGGTTCTTGCACACCTCTGCTTTAGAACTTCCCTAGAATAAGGTTTGTTCTTAGGAATCTTCCCTTTTGTTCGCTTCGGCATCTGAAATAGTACAGAACAGTGCTGAACAATACGATTCCCGGAAAGAAATATTTATTTGCGAAACAGAGCAAAATGCAATCAGCCACAAATTCACTAATTTATTTATAAAATATTATTATTTCATGAAAATCGATTTACTCACCTTGTAGGGGAATGATTGCACTTCACTTTTAATTAAACCTTTGGATTTAAAATATTTTTTTCACAAGGAAAAAAAAACAGTAAATGTTTTCAATCAACCAGCTGTCATTAGTGAAAATATCTCTGCAAGAAAGTTTTTATTACAGAAGCCAGCTGGCACGAATTTGAAATAAGTCGATTACACTCACTTATTTAATGGATAAAAATATTATTCTTGTTTTTTTTTTTCAAAGTTGAATAGTTATAATTATGTTACTGTAGTAACTATATTACGGAAATAAAAATAAAAATATTATTTTAAGTGGATTTTATCTAGATAGCGTAGTCATAAACGATCGACATAGCGAAGCGCCTAGAGTAGCGCACTTGACAGTAAGGATTAACCCTCTAACGGTGTTTTCTTTAATATGCGAAAAAAGTTCTAAAACAATGTTTTCTAGGATAATTATAGTCCAATAAAGTCAAAAAAACCATCCATTCTTCATTATCTTTTTTAGTTTAGGCGCTAGGTGAGAAAATATAAAAATTTTTTGAAACTCTTTTTGCTTCTAAAATTCACATTTTTAGTTTTTTCAAATTTTTTAAATAAAATATACATAGTAGAATGACATATCTCTCAGTAAAAAATAAATTTATTTTAGTCAAATAACTTTAAATCGGTATTTTTATGGAAATTGGAAATGATTTTTTTTGCACAAATATTTTTTGTTGCTTTTCTCTGACCTGTCACACAAAACTGGGAATAGCAACAAAACGACGAGTCAAAATGAGTTCAAACCTTTAAGAGATGTTTGAAAGACTATTACCGAGGACACTATAGCACTTTTAAATAAATAAAACCTTTATTGTCGCTGTAAATGTGATTTTTGTGAAGACCGCCTGGAGGCGATCTTACCCGTTAGAGGGTTAATGAATTAATAAAATTGAAAATTCTATATCAAATTTTTCTTTAGAAATTTGCTGACTCAATTAAGAGAAATGCTGATTTTTTTTATTATAGATCAACTTCCTGGCATGTGACCTGTAAAGTTAAAGCCACTTTTACTTTTATATACCGATACTTATGGGATTTTCTCTGCATTCTGATCGTTACGCGAAATATGTTAAAAGTCAAATGAAGATGAAATGATCCAGGGCTGGACTACCTTGGTTCTGCGATAATTGTTAATGATATTTTTAAATTGTTGTAATACAAAATCAGGGGCCGCACATTAAGGAGAGTTTGGCCTAGTAAAAGCTTTCTCTGTTGGGAATTTCTCAAATTCATTTTCCATTATTATACAGACTATCTCTGACAATTTATTGACATTCATGATACTTCGAAATTCGAATAGGAAATTACATGGGATCTCATGTTATCTAAATATTAAGTACATTGAGTAGAAATAAACTTCCTTTGGATTTTGAAACTAATTTTTGGCAGATACTTGTGAACACAGTTAATTGTGGCCTTCGTCAATTTAACAAAAGTTTGCCTCTACGTGTAGATTGTGAGAGAGATGAAAATTTCGACATGGTATACATAACGTTACATTATATTGGATTTCAAAAGACATAGCCCAAAAAGCCAAACTTGGTTAAAGTCAGTAACTAATGACTCGCAAGAGATCCGGCCCAAAATTCTAGTCACGCTGCTATTCCGCTTAAGGGGCTCTACCACACATCGTGGATTCGCGGAAAATTTCTCTGGGAAACATCTCCTGGGTGGTAAAGTTGTCTTTGGGGTGGTATGTTGTCTTCTAGAGAACAATAATCTATTTAGAGTTGAAAAGGCTATTCATAGTAACACAAAGTTAGATGAAATACTATTCTTGAAGATTTCTGAGAATACATTTGAAAGAGTAACCGGATGGAATGTTGTCTAGTTACTGTTTATGTAAGGGAGGGTGGGACAGTTCAGGCAATTTTTTTTTAAAGACTCATAGTATGGTAAGTTATGCACAATATTGTATTAAGTAAGTTAACTGAAATTGTCTATCCTCCCCTATTATGATACGAACAAGGCTTTTCGTTTCATAAAGAAAAGTCTAATCCGTTTAGTAAAGTATCTTGGATTAAGAAATGGTGTATTGTACGAGATAACGGGTAATGTCTATGATTAAATTTCCAGCTATAACCAGATAATTTCAAACTAGAATAGACATCAACTACCATCCATTTTTGTTAACTAACCTGTTTTTCTTCTTCCTCTATCAACACATTAACTTTGTTGTTTTATCACATTCACTGAAGGAAAGTTGGCGGAATGGGAAACAAGTAGCACAAAGAGTGAGAAAATAGAGAAAGTTTTAGCTATGAACGCATTTTTATTTTGCAATTTCAACAGTTAAATTGCCTTGGATCTAGGTACACCAAGAAGGTTTTCCATCTCGAAGGATGAGTGGTGTTATCTTATCTCACACGCACCTCCAGATGGGGAGGCTTTGGAGGGTTTAAGTTCTCCATCCCCAGACAGTGATAAGTAAGCGAATGAGATGAACGAGGAACTGAGGATTTACCACTGAAAATCTGTGGAAAATACGGCTCTTTCGATGGGGAAACCTCCTTGGGGAAGTTATAGTGAAAAGGTGTATACAGGGATCCTCGAAGGGAATCTACTGTCATGGTGATGGAGGAAAGTTTTGCGAAAACGTTACAGCTTCACGACAAATTGGATGAGTTTTCGCTTTTTTGGTGCAAAAAAAGGAAACTGAGTCTTTTTTTTTTTTGTGGACAAAGCTCTCACTCAGCTAACATTTCCAGTCTGTCTTTGAGTTGAAAAAAAACTGTCCCCTCGACATACTTTTATCCATTTTAAATCCTTTTACACAATCAGGCTTAAAGAGGAAAATTAATGAGAACAATTAACACTCCTAAGGAACTCATTATCGTGAGTTATTTCATCAAATTAAAGTGCTTTAGGATGGTTTTCCATTTAAATTAAAAAAGGATATTTAAACTCTTCTATTTAGCTTTGATTTTATAATTACAGTGTAATGCTCCAGCTCCATCGTCTTCAATCCAGGTCATATTCATAAGGAATATGCTTTGAATATGAACATAGGGGATGGTAGGTCAGTTTGAAACAACTCAAGTTTGAAGCTGAGTAAATCTTTGTTCATCTTGAATATCCGGAAATCAAGCATAACTCAACTTGCCGCACTATGCCTATACGCTTGGATATCTCATGTTCTATTTCTCTTTTTGAAGAAGCGAACGGTATTTCTCTACACTGTGAGATCGAAATAACCGAGGACTTTTAAATCGGGCATAGTAGCACAACTGGTGGAGGTGGTCCGACAAGATTACTCTAGTTAAGGATGTGTTGATGTACTCGTAGCTCAGGATCGACTGCCTGTCGGCTCAGAGCATTATACCATCGGAAGGCATGATCACTCTCTGCTTAAAGATGCACATCCTTTACCTCCCACTCAGAGGACTAACCCTAGGGACAAGGAACATTGTGTACCCAATTAGTTTCTGGGAATTCATAATTACGGCGGGGACTTTAGCCGCCGTCATTATATAGCCGCCATTATAGCTCAACGGTACGACCCCGATATCTTGCTAAAGATTGTTAGTAGTACGATGTTTAATTCTCTAAGGTATATATCCTGTTTTAAAAAATAAGCACGTTTTGAGTTTGGCGTTTCAGGATTTTGGTTTTCGGGATTTTGGCTTTCGGGATTTAGGCTTTCTGGATTTTCGCTTTCGGGATTTTGGCTTTCGGGATTCTGGCTTTCGGGATTTTCGCTTTCGGGCTTTTGGCTTTTGGGATTTTGGCGTTTCGAGATTTTGGCCAATTCGAAATTTTGGCATTCAGGATTTTTTTGACTTTCAAAATTTTGACTTTCGGAATTTTGGCTTTTAGGATTTTGGTTTTCGCTTTCAGGATTTTGGTTTTCGGGATTCTGGCTTTCGGGATATTGGCTTTTCAGGATTTTAGTTTTCAGGATTTTGGCTTTCGAAGTTTTGACTTTTGTGATTTTGGCTTTCGGGGTTTTGGCTTTCGGGATCTTGGCTTTCGGAGTTTTGGCTTTTGGGATTTTGGCTTTTCGGAATTTTGGCGATTCGAGATTTTGGCCAATTCGGAATTTTGGCATTCAGGAATTTTTTGGCATTCAGGATTTTTTTGGCTTTCAGAATTTTGCCTTTCGGAATTTTGGCTTTCAGAATTTTAGTTTTCGGGATTTTCGCTTTCAGGATTTTGATTTTCGGGACTTTGGCTTTCGGGATTCTGGCTTTCGGGATTTTCGCTTTCGGGGTTTTGGCTTTCGGGATTTTGACTTTCGGAATTTTGGCTTTTGGGATTTTGGCTTTTCGGAATTTTGGCGTATCAAAATTTTAGCCCAGTCATGATTGTGACATTCGGGATTTTTTGGCTTTCAAAATTTTGACTTACGAAATTTTGACTTTCAGGATTTTGGTTTTTGGAATTTTGGCTTTCGGGATTCTGGCTTTCGGTATTTTGGCTTAAGAGTGCGTCACTATACTTTTAGTTTAAACAGAGTACTGAAGCAAACGCGCTGTAAGTATATTATAAAATTTTGGTTCTAAAATAAATTACTTCGAGAATTGTCTAAACTATTTAAATGTTGCTTAGGCCTTGTTTGTGACGATTCATCGACCAGCGCCCATATAATTTTGACTATTTCTCTTACACATTTCATACTGACAAATTTTTTTTTGTAGACCAATTTATTTTTTTTACTGCTAGTTCTTTTACCCTTAAAAATACGAAATTTAATAACGAACATAAGACTGTATTAATTTCCTAAAGATATTAAATATGTAAGATTATATTCTGGAGAAGAGCATTCTCAGGATGTTTATGCATCCGGAAAATGAAGCCCTTATGTATGGTATCATCTTACT
Source organism: Phlebotomus papatasi (assembly GCF_024763615.1). NCBI lineage: Eukaryota > Metazoa > Arthropoda > Insecta > Diptera > Psychodidae > Phlebotomus > Phlebotomus papatasi. The sequence goes on from NC_077224.1 coordinate 44,350,946, forward strand.
ATTTTGATTACCTAGGAGAAATTTAATTTCTGCACTCGTAAAAAAAACCCTCAATCCCATACAAATACCGCGAGTTGCCTTGAAATAATAGATAGCAGTTTAATGAAAATTCTTCTACCGAAAGTTCTTGCAAAAAGTTTTTCAATACTCTCCGTTGATCTTGATAGTTTCTCGGTGCAGAGGTTTGCAGACAGTGCCCGAATGTTGAAAGATTTAGAGATAGTTCTTTATTATGCAAATGTTCGGTGTCGTTTAAATTTTGTCAACATACGTTGGTGTATAAGACGCGACTTGAAATAGAATTGTATTCACTTTGATTCCTGGTGAGGACCCCCACCGGGTGGAAGTATTCAGCCTCATCTGCCTTCGTATCGATTTTCATTGGGAAGCACCAAGAAAATTCTGAGCGCGTGTAATACTTGCGAAATGGGATCACGTATTTCATCTTCATTGTCACTTTTTTGGCGCTAAATTGGATTTACGTCCAGAGAAATCGACCTCACACCTTCAAGAATCCTTCCTCAATATTAGCTTCTGGTCCTCATTTAGCCCCTTTTAGTCGATTGGTGAGTAAATTTTCAAGTGGACAACGTGCTAAACTTGACTCTTTTTAAAATTTATATCACAATTTATATATGCAATAATTTAATATGAAATTTTAACAGAAGCTATGTGCGAAGTTCTCAAGAGGTAGAGTACTTGACTAAGGTACTATTTCATTTACTCAAATTGAGAGCAGTTTATCATCCTTTGATATTGAGATATCTACATATCTGCTGCATGATGCTCCCTTTTACATCCCATGCGGCTATTATGCTACCATTTTATTGATATAAAATTCACTGAACAGGGACGTAAATTTATCGTTCGTTTATCTGTCTATATTGTTCCTTTCAAAGACAGACAATTTAAGATTAAATTAAACAGTTTAAACTTGGTTTGAATACATTATGGTACAATCAAAAATTAAAATTAAATATTTTTCCAATTTTAGGTAAGATTTCTTTATATTCTCACTAACTATAATCCTAACAAAATCTCAAGTCCTCCATTTGGAGTAACTTTTTTAAAATGTTTTTTCCAGTCCCTCGTTACAAATAGGGGAAATGGAGCACCACCAAACATATGGGGTAACACCGAATACTGAGATTTTTTAATTAGATATTAAACTTCACACTTAGGGCGCGCTGGGAAAATAAAATCAATTCAAGAACAAATAACCTCAATTCGGAGTCTTGGCTTTCGAAGTTTTGGTTTTTGGGATTTTGGTCCATTCGAGATTTTGGCTTTCAAGTTTTTTTTGGCTTTCAGAATCTTGGCTTTCAGAATTTTGCCTTTCGGGATTTTGATTTCAGGATTTTGGTTTTCAGGATTTTGGCTTTCGGGATTTTTGCTTTCGGGATTTTAGCTTTCGGAATTTTGGCTTTCGCAGTTTTGGCTTTCGGGATTTCGGATTTTGGGATTTTGGCTTTTCAGGAATTTGATTTTCGGAGTTTTGACTTTTGTAATTTTGGTTTTCGGAGTTTTGGATTTTGAGATTTTGGTTTTTGAGATTTTGGCTTTTAAGAATTTTGACGTTTCGGGATTTTGGTTTTCAGAATTTCGGATTTCTGGGTTTTGACATTCAGGACATTCTGCTTTCAGGATTTCGACTTTCGGGATTTTTGCTTTCGAGAATTATGTCTACGGAATTTTGGCTTTTCCGGATTTTGCGCTAATCGGGATTTTGATCTATTCGGGATTTTGGCTTGTGAGATTTCGGTTTCGGGATTTTGACCCATTCGGGATTTTGGTTTTCAGAATTTTGGCTTTCGGGATTTTGACCCATGCAGGATTTTACCCCATTAAGGATTATGACGTTCGGTATCTTGACTTTCGGGATTTAGACCGGGACCCGTATAAAAACTAAACACTTTACTACATATAAAGAATTCTCATCAGAAATTTGAACTAAAATATTTTAACCAATTTTTTATTAAACTTTCTTTCAGTATTTCGACTGCAAGCATTTAACAAAGTCATATCCACTTGGCCGTCCCTTTTACATTTAATATCAAATTTACAATTCATTGAGGAATTCTGTCTGTAAATGGAACTCTTGGAACTCTTCCATATCATCTCAAATTCCTTCATTTATGGAGATTCCTCGCCTGCATGGAAATTATTAATAAAAATCGCGTCAATTATTCTCTGTGCAAATCACAATTGATGGAATTTATCTCGTGTCAGGCAAGGAGGGGTGAATAAATCACACATGACGTTAATAAAAGTCTAGTAAGGAAAATTCAATGTGATCCTTCAATGTCTGCAAGACAAGTGTTGTGTGCTTCCTTGTGAAAATTAATAGTGTCTGCATCGATAAAACAAATTCACCATACTAAATTGCATTGCATGCAAATAATAATAGTTTTCATACAAATTGGCGTTCAGGAAATTGATAATAATGCGAACGAATGGAATTTTGCTAACAACAATTTTTTTTTCTTAAAAAGGACAATTGAGTAACCTTTAGGGGGATTTTCTTATTTCCTTACAAATTTTTTATTTTTTTACTATTTTATTTTCTTTATTGACTTCAATAACTTCCAGGAAATACATTAAATATAAACTGTCATTAAATACTAAAAAGTAATGTGGTAGTTCGTAAATTACTGGTCACTGTTACGTTGTCAAACTGTCATTACTCTAGCAATGCAATGCGATGCCACGTATGAGTTAGTACTACACAATTAATTATTATTATTGTTATTAATCGTCATCGTAATCGTAATCATGTTGTAGAGCGTATGACCTATTCGACACATGTCAACCCAGTCGACAGCCATGACCCAACAATCCTAATCCTTTATTACTCTGACACGTCCACCCCTACCATCCCGTATGGGTGCTGAAAGGTTGCTTTGGGGCTTTTATTGTTAGATAAATGTCCTCAGTCTTCAGTGAGTGAGCATCAGTCGCCGTGGACGGTTCACTCTGATGAAGTTAAAGAATCCGCTAAAAACATGTGTAGACCGCCCAGGAGCGCCTTCATCGTAATGTGGATGCTTCTTCCATGCTCCCAGAGTTTTTGTGGTTAGAGGCGGTGCAATGTCTGTGGTCACAGTGAAAATGTCTTTTTTGACATTCAGTTGCTTGCACCGGGCGGAACTCGAACTCATAACTTTGAGAGTCGAGTCAGAGATCTCACCGTCCAAGAGGCAACGGTCTTGCCTATTGCGGCACTGAGATCCCCTACACAACTAATATCACAGATCTACAAATTGTTTTGGTGCCTCTAACGCATTTTTGTATAATTACAAAAATCCATTATTTAATATGAAATATCTCACAGCCTAATTGGAATTATCCCTTAATTATTGCAATTTTTAATCATGACAACAAATTGTTTTTTCCTCACTTCGAATCTCTGAAGTTTTTTCCATTGGATGGTGTAAACTCCCTCATTGAAAAATTTAATGATTTTTGCTGGGCTGAGCATAAAAAGCGGAGTTGCATAGAAAAAAATTGACGATGCAGTACGAAATGCACTTTCATTGCATGTAATTTATTCATGTTAATGGATTCATCATGAAGAGCGATAAACTAATTATATCAATGACGTGGAAAATGAAATAGAGGAAAAAAATGCTTGAAGCATAAAATTGTCTTGGAAGTTTTACTCCCCCAAGTAATACTGCATAGTTATAGTGTTTACAGTGAATTGGTGAAATTCTGCCCATCCATTCCGTTATAGTAGCTTCGGAGCGTGAAATTCATATGAAAGATGAGACGGGGGAGAGCTTTTCAAAGCTTCATGAAGAACAGGCAAAAAAAATGGCAAACGACTGGCTAAAAATGCTTCATGGCAGCAGACGCTACAACCAACTTTTAGTGTGTATTTAAATGCAACAAAATATCCCTGGAAAACACATTCGGTTTATTAGATGGAAAATAAAATGGCATAAAATGGTATTTAATTGGGCAACATTTGTATTTTATGTCAGTGATTTCACCATGTCTTCCCCATTGTGCATTTGCGAGATGAGCGAAAAAAGAAACGGATTTAAGCAGCAATAAAATTTTCTTCCACAGCACAAGAAGCTTTTCACCAACTCGTTTGATTTATTCCGCTGAATAATTAAGGAACCACCAAGAATCACAAGTAGTTATATAAATGATACGTTCCAAAAAACATCCCATTCAATTTATTAATTCACCCACTTATAAAAGTTATGGCGTATTTATTTGTAGATCGTTTGTGGGTAGGAATATTTGCATATCAAATTGCAGAATATAGCGTAACAATATTTAGAAAATATTGTAAGAAGCTTAAGTATTGAAATAAAAGATTTTTGCATTATTTTTCTTAAGAATTTTTGAGAAAATACTTTTTTCTATTAAGGATGATTCAATTCTATATGATAGATAAGACAAAATTGCCTTTCTAATGCTTAATTGCTCGAACTCCACAAGAAAGCAGTTTCCAAAATCCAATTTTTTCGAATTCTGGCTTCGAAACAGTACGAGATATTGACTCCTGGCCTTCGATGACCCCCCAGCAGAACACAACACTCTCTAGAGAACTAATTTACTCAGTACCCACCACTTCCTTTAACACCTCCAAAAACATGATATTTTGGACTTCTCTCAAAAACGGTCCTGGTGATTTCGTTCAATTTTGGATACGTTTTCGAGGCAGTCTTGCTGAACATTTCGTCTTTCGACACCTGTTTAACTACCCTGGAGGGCCTAATTTACAACGGATTTGGTTAAATTTAGACTTTTTTGAATGGTCTTGTAATTCTGAATCCGACTGCATTGGTAAACATCGGTAATGGATCGGAAAAGTAACGGTAATAGCTTTATTTTTAAAATACTGTTTTTCACATTTTCACAGTCTTCTGATCCATATAAAAGTCAAACTGTAAGAGATATCGACTTTCGGTCGTCGATGACCCTTCCAAAATGACATCATCTCGCGACTGATCCCTTTCTTTTTCCCTCTCCCTCTTTTATGCATTCCCTCTCCAACTAAAATACGTTAAAAATGATGTTTTTTTTTTTAATTTTTCTCAAAATTAGCCGTGGCGATTTCTCTCATTTTAGAATATGTCTTTTAGATGTAATCTAGCTGAACATTTAAATGTTGAAACCTTTGACCGAAAAATCGCCATCTTGAAACTATTGACGGTCAAAGGACCTAATTTCCATCCAAGTTCGTTAATTAACTAACTTGAATGTTAATGATTTTTTTTTTAAATACCCTCTTCATGGAAAATTTCCAGCTTCCAGATGATTTTTTGATGATTTATAAACAAGTTTAAAAATACTTTAATCTTTTAATGAAACCAAAAAGTTGCTAGAAAGAATACTAGACAGAGCTCTTTCTCGGGACTTCGTGCGACTCGTAAAGCTACGGTGGTTACAGTGCTGTGCTTCCCTTCTTGATCAGAATTCTCAATATTTTGCCATGAAATTGACCCAAAGCACTTTTCAAGAGTCTTATGACCGAGTTCAATCGTTGGATTTGTCATACTTAAAGTGATTGCAACGTCCCTTTAAGAGACCGGGTCTCTCGCTATCTCCCTACATCACCTCAACACCCCAGCTGTTTAAGCACACGATCCACTACTTCCCCCAAGGAGCATTTATCGCTATAAATGAGTAGAGATGTCTGACATCTATACGAAAACGATGGCGAAAACTTTACAAATTTCTTCTGTATAACCGCATAAAAGAGGTCCATATTTGAGTAAATGGGGAATTTTTATATCCGAAATATAACAAATATTTATTTTAAGATATAATCACGGCATTATGTTCGGTAAAATGTATCGATTATGACTGAATAAAATATAACCACTCTGTAATACCAATATTATAACTATCGAATGAAGAAATGTCATTTCTTTTCCATTTTTCTTTAAGACTTTCTCAAATATTTTCTTGAATAAATAATTATTGTTTATCTTCAACAATTCAGTCAGATTTAAAGAGCCTCGTGCACTTTTATTGTGTATGAAAGTTTAATGCAAAGACCGTTTTCCGTGAGAGGACACAAATTTAGTGAATACAATTGCATTCCCGGCTTAAAATTCCCAGGAGAAAGTTGTAAAATTAAAGAAAGTAAAATTAAATGAATTTTCCACCCTTTTCATCATATTATTTAAAAAGTTTATAAATTTTAGATTTTAACTGTACTAATAAACAGAATGTATCGCTTTAAACACAAATCTAGACAGTTATCGGCACATATCAAAGTTTTTTGCATTATTTTTATTTTAAATTGTGTTTGCTGAAACCTAATTAATGCATTTTTTTACGCCATAAACCTTTTTTATTCTAATAAAATAAAATAAAGATATTATAACCCGAATAAGTACGAAATATAAGAAAACACGTCTTTACATATTTTTGTTATTATATTCTCATTATGTTCTACATTGTATACAAAATATGGATTTTTTATAAAAATTATATCACTACACAATAGAAAATATCAAAACACTGTAAATTATGCTTTTCATGAAATTTTTCTGTATTCTGGGCACTCTTTCTGCAATTTCGTTTCACGTAAAATTATCAGGAAGCTGTCCTAATGCTTGTACTTTCGATATACTGCAATTAAAGAAAGAAAATGTTAGCTTTCACAAACAAAGTATTAATTCACTATTTTTCCATCAATTACACTTACTTTGTCGAATTTAATCCCTTCTATGAAGATGAACCTCTGCTAAGTAAACAAAGCAAAATTTGACAACTGGCAGCTTTATACAAAAAGAACACGAGTCGTATACAAGTTGTCTCATTTACGGAACAAATATAACTAAAAAATATCAAAACATGATGTTTATACAATTTCACTACATTATGTCAACATAACAGCGAAAATATGTAAGATAAATATACTTTCGCTATTTTCGACATTGATTTACACATTTTCACTCAAAAATGGACTATATTATGACTTTTTATGGATCTAAAAACATTTAGTCGTAATTTTAAGGGGAAATTTCAATATATTAACTGGAATTTATCAAATAAAATGTATCATTCTTATTAATAGAAAATAACTGATATTTTCTATACATTTTTTAGTTAAGTTGCTTTTTTGGTATTTATCGCGTATAATTTTCAGTTTATATATACTTCCATTTTGTTCCTACATTATATTTTTTAGAAATAGATTGGTTACGTTGAAAATATGTTGGTTACATTTGAGACATACATTATTTGGATATCAAATGCCGCTTGGGGCTGTCGTTTTTTGGGGCGTCCTCTCATTTTTTTTCCCTTCCAGGTTACTGTTTAGTAGCTTTTAGGGCATCCTTTTAGCTGGCAGCCCGGAGGCCGCCAAAATCGCGGAAGCCAAAATCCCGAAAGCGAAAATCCCGAATGTTCAAAATCCTGAAAAGGATAAAATGATATGAAGGATAATGTGTAGAATAATTTCCCAATACACAGAAAATTTCCCTTTGCCTCCAGCAAGCGCCGCACCGGTCCAATCCTAGGAGTAGTTATAACTTTTAGGAATTCGGGGTTTTGGCCAATTCGGGATTTTGGTTTTCGGTATTTTGACTGAGACCCGTTTCATCCTCGAAGCGTTGCATCGTAAAGAATAAAATTGCAAATATTAAAAGAGGTCTAGTGTTTCCGGCCATCTTCTTCTATATTCCATCGGAATGAAATTTTTCTGATCTCAGAAACTTTTTTTGCGTTACTTTTAAATCATAAATATCTTTTGGAAGTTATCTAGGATATGTTTCATGAAAAAAATTGACAGGACTCGAAAAAGAGTATTTTTCAACCGTTTTGAGTAAGTTTAGGTTCACTGGATTGGTCTTGAAATTACAAGAAAGCAAGAAGTTATTTTGTTAAAAAAAATAAAATCAAATTATTACATTACATGCATGTAACTGCCCCATGCTTCTCTAATGCAAGTTCTAAGAAATAACCTCTCTAAAATATAGTGAGAAACAACACAATGTAAAATGTTGTATGTTGTATGCAACCGCAAACAAAAGGGAAGTCCAAAGATAAATACATAGCTAAGAATTAATGCTTGTAGCATTCCCTTGGGAGGGGACATGTTTAATATTCTTCAAAGCAAATTTACAAAGGTTTATGAAACGCATTGTAAATATAGTAGAGCAACAGAAATAAATTTGTCATGTCATCACTTTGGTCACATGATGTTGATATATAAGTTGATTCTCCTCCGGGAGTTCACGTAGATTTATGCAATAATGTGTAATAATAAAGCCAATTATATAAATCTAATAATGCAATGTACATGAAAAGATAATCTAGTGTTGCAGCTTTTGTATTGAAATATGCATAGTTTAATTTACATACAAAGCTTGGAGTTTGGTTATGTGTGTATCATACACTTTGGAAGTTAAGGATGAAGAGCGCTTTTGTAAGAAAATTTACCTGGAGAAGATTTTCATTTATCTCAATTAAATTAACGTAATTGCGTTAATATACTATTTAGAAATTCTCATGGGTAAAAAATAATTAATCCTCCATCTTCATCACGTGGAGTTAGAGAGTCCCTTATTGTTGTACCAACGAAAAATAATTCAATTGCTAGGGCTATGTTTTATCAAGAGATTAGAGAAATTATTATCCTAAAGTTCCACATATCATAAGTCTCATATCTACCAGTCAGTGGGGGGAGAGGGAGGTATGGTGTGTACTAAAACTGTCTTAACAGAATTTTCTAACAATTTACCCCACTTAACCTCACTTTACTCGCAACGCCGCAATATTTAAATGGATTACATTGACATAGAGCTTCCACTTTTCTCTCTGGCTTCAACACAGAAAATTGTTTCCGGAACATTTTCTCAGATAGGATTTTCCAGCAGAGCCCACCGAACAATGTTGGGATGGTATAGGGTGGAAAAATGACAGGGCTATGGTCACGATATAATTAAATTTCACCCAACACTCCGAACCGACACATCATTAAATTTATTGTCTCAGCTTCAAGTTCGTCGGCGATTCCGGGTTTTTCAGTGGGTGGCAAAAGAGATATTCCAGAGTTGCATTTGCCCCATTTTGCCTAGTCCCAACTGCAAACTCCACACATTAATGAGTCTCTCCCAGCATATATAGCACAGGGTGCAGGCATTCTCACTGAATTTATGAATTATTCAACTGAATGCGGCGTTACCACCAACATCCCACTGTTATGTACATGTTCTCACCATTCGTACCGTCATAGTTCAGGTGTCTGCTATTCATGCTCCTAAAGGACCGTTTCAGTTAGTCGTACTTCATATTCAATGGGTGATAATTTCAATTAGAAAATGTCTTTTGCATTTAGAAAGCTCAATAAGCATCTTGTTGAATGGATAAGAGGTAACTGAAGATTGAAGATGGCAGAATGATGCACACGGCAGTGCACTCTCCTGATGGTCCTCAAAATACATTATACTTGGTGCAAAATGAAGGTTACATTAAGCAGTGTAGTATACTTCACACTAAAATCCTTTTTCCTTTATAGACCTTTTTCTTATCAAGAATAAAGATTAGAAGCACGGAGTTATTAACTAATATTGAAAGGGGGAAGTGGGGATATATTGAGCTGGGGCCACTTTGAAAATATTTTTCGGATATTTCGAAAGGAAGTTGGGCAAAGTCCTAATCCAAATTAGAACCCTAATTTTTTTGTGTATAACTTTTATTATGTTAAAGTCCACCAGACTCCTTAAGAAATACGTGAGAAGTGAAATATTGTAAAATTGCATGGAGATTGACAGTTTGCACGTGCTACGAACACTGGTAAAAATAAAAGGAACAAATTTATCCAAATTTGATCCTTTTACAAAGGATGGATCAAATTTCAAACTTATGAATGCACATTTATCATAAAGTAGAATATGTTAATTTGATTCATCCTTTGCAAAAGGATCAATTTGATCCTTTTATTTTTATCAGTGAATGTGACACAGTGATAAACTACCCGAAAAGGCACTACTAGTCCTCGATAATGCACCTGTCCATCCAAGTGAAGAACTTGCGTTCGTAGACATTAAAATAGTTTTCGTACCACCTAACGTCACTCTCAAAGTGCAATCACTGGATCAGAATGTTCTGGAAAGCACAAAGAAAATATATTAAAGAAAATGAGTGATAGGGGAAAATACTCTCCCTTCGAACGTTCATGCCTTCGAATAATGTGAATTTCTTTTGTTTTTCGTAATAAAAAACCATAATACTCGAAGTGCAAAATTTTATTACGGGACGGTGGGGAAGTTTCACGCAGCTGAACTTTTTTTCAGGACACATTTGTTAAAAGAATAAGAACCACATTAAAACCAGCTATCCCCTGTTAGTTTCTCTTTGTTATTGAATATCCGTAAATATACAGAACAATGGTAAATAATTATTTTTCTTCTTAAGAATGTCTATTTTCGAAGGTAATGTATGCGTGAAGCTACCCCAACTTCCCCTATGAATTAAGATTCTCTTACAAAATTGAATTGAGATTTGCCGTTTTTTGTTTCTTGAATATTTGTTTGATGAAAATATCAATTTAATCTAATATAAATTCCATTATTTTTTGAAAACATCTTTCGAATTTTGGAGGTGATGCATGTCAATGCCCTCGAGCGTTCGAATTTGAGGGGCTCTACTTTATACTTTTAAAATCGTTACAGAATCTTAAATTTTATATCTAAAGTATAGTTTTATGAGCTTTTTCTCATATTTAGATGTGTATTACTACAATAATTAATGCTCCGATTCTTTCAACGATGATATAAATCACAGAAAAATAATCATACTTACAATGCATAAAAATCAATTGTTTTTTATTTTAATCGTCTAATGCCTTTTCAATTAAACCCAAAAAAAACATGGTTTTGAAGGGGATGAGCAGGTTATGGGGAAAAATTAAGGTCATATTATAGATTCGAAAGTCAACTCATGAGGGGCGGTTCTCCGAAGACACCAAGTCACTATCTTTAATCATTTGTCCTTTAGGTATAGTAACCTTCATACAGACAGGCTGCCTGATATCATGATTCAGAAATCGTCTGAGCCGCGAAAATTATGTTGTAAAAAGTAGTCCCCGGGGGTGGATGGTGGAAATTATTTATGATCAAAAATCAAAGGATAGGGGGAAGTTTTTAGGCTTCGCACACATTCTGGCTGCGAACATTTCATATTTTTCCTATATTCACTCAATGAATCTTAACTATTTTTTCTGGAAATGTGTGACTTAAGACTAGCTATTTAAATAGGCCATAGATAGGCCATAGACAGAGTGTGAGCGAAGCCTAAAAGCTTTCCCCCTACCGTTTTTTTTATATTTAATTTTTCACTAGCATTGTTTCATAGGATTGAAAAATGTTCATCCACAAGAGACATACCTTTCCTTTATGCTCCTAATTAATAATACAAATACTAATTTGCCCCAACTCCATATTCCATAGGTATCATAAGGTTTGAGGCTAAGCCCCTGCGTTGGGAATGCGAACAAATAGCCTGTTGGCGATTTTTATAATTTAATTTTAAATAATATTCACCTGAACAGAATAGGGAGAAAAAGAAACATTGTGAGGGAAAATTGCTCACGGTATTTGGATGAATTGTAATTTTTTCCCTTACCCAACAATCCGCCTGAACCTCCTCATCCGGTCTTGTTTGTGAACAAAATAAATTTTTGCCGAGAGCTTTTTTGTACCCTCTTGTGCATCCCACGTAAAAAAAAAGAATGATGAAAAAGTCCATAGCAGAAGATTGTCTACGTTTCATGTGCTTCAACTGGAGAATGGGAAGTGTGGGGGAGTGTGAAGCTGTTGTATTTAAATAAAAGATCAAAGACTGTGTTTTGTGTTTAGTTCCGGTGTGTAGGAGTCATTCTCAAGAGTATTTAAGATAATTTAGCATTTTCTCTCGACAGTCACTTTATTACCTTTGAGGTTATAAAAAGCAAAGGAAAATTTTCTTGGAATTTTACTTATTAATAGGACTTTTGGTTAACCTAAATTAAACTTACTTATTGTAGGATATGGGTCTGTCTGGAGATTTTACACGAGATGGAGAATTGAAGGGATTTATCATGAAAATTTTATACTCTGTTCGTGAAGAACAATAAAATAATTTATAAGTTTATTTAGCTTTTAAAGTAGAAAACAAGGAAAAAGTACAACTCTTAGAAAAAATACTGCGAAGGGACGTAAAGGGCCCACGGAAGGCCGGATAGATAGTTTAATATGGAAAAGAAAATGGAAGTAGTGAAGGGAATTGTGGTCATGGAAGGCTGAAGTTCTGGGTTTATTACCGTTTCACCTTTATATAAAAGAAATCATTTATTTTCGTTCATTGTTATTTGAATTTGAGAAATAGGAAAACTGAGTGGAATATAGAACTTATCAAGATCGACTTATAGGGGAGGCATCATCTTATTTCACCAAGTTTCTATTTTTAAGCGTTTGACTTCAAGGCGTCATAAATGACAAGCATCGTACTGACATTTTTATAATCGCATCGATTTTCGAGAAAATGTAAATATCGAGATCATAATGGCATCCAAAATGAGTAGTATATTACCAAAAATATTTAGTAATTAAAATTAATCTTTCAAGACCAGAAGCGAGATTGTGAAATATGAATATGGTTGTCTATATGTTTCAGTTTAAAGTTGCTAAAAAAATGAAATTTTTCAATGGCTTTAGATTTAATACTTAGGGGAAAGGCTCATAATTTTGTCCAGTTTCTTATTTTGGACACTTTGAGGATAAAATCGGACACTAAAAATAAATTGATTAAAATGATGGATTTTTATTCCAATATTTGATGAATAATGAATTCTATCTAAATATTTGTTCTCTTTGGAAGATTTTAACACTAAATACGCTAAACTTTGAATGTGATTTGAGTTGAAATTGCTTTGTTGAAAATTCAGTGTGAACAATTGCTTACGAGAAATATGACAGAACTTCGTGTTTACTTCAGTCTTATTTAGCTGTGATGAAGTACTAACAATGTTTTTTTCGCTTTTCTGAGTGATATTATTGAATAGTCATTTAAAATTGTGTTGATTCACGTTAGTGGTAATTTGTGAATTTGACCTAAAGCGAATTTTTCCTTATGAATTAGATTTTTCATGTGAAAAATGGGAAATTTTTTAAGACATTTACCAGTGTAAATGTCTTAGTGTGATGACTAGGTTGAACAAATGCCTGGAGAAACAAAGAAGCATCATCTCTACGAACGAGACGTAGCGAGAAAAGCCTTGAAAGGCTCCCGGAAAGGCCAGGGAATGAGCGAATCCGCACGTACTTGGAGTACCGAAATCTACTCACTTTTATGAATGATATGGAAAGTTTCCGGGCTTCTTGTGACATTCTACGTTTCCCTTACATGAACAAGAAGAGGACTTGGTAAGATTGGTTCATGAAATGAAGAACAATGGACATCCTGTTGAGGCGGATTAGCTGTCCAAATTTACAGCCAAGTTGTCCAAATTACCAAGATGTCCAAGATAAGAGTCAAATTCACCTCCACATATCAATTCACTTTTAAACGAATTAAAACTAATTTTAGTAAAAACAAAGACAATAAACCCTTGCCAAGTTTCTAAACAACCCTTCTGAAAAGAGAGTAAAAAAAAAGTCAATTGGTATGAAAATATCGCACTTCAAACTTGGAACATCGATGCTTATTAGCAGACTGGGCAAAATTATGAGCCCTTACACTACAACAAAACAGTGAGAATGATTGTCTCTAGATTACGGTCGCAAAAACTAATTCAAATCCAAATAAAAGGTACCCTCGTAAATCATGAAACCTAAGCGTTGAAAAGAGTGATTATAAGAAAGGTGATACGTGCATTATTAGAGTCAAATGCACACTAAATAGTTTTGCAACGTAAATATTACGTTTCTCTACCCTAATGAGCTGTACACATATACGGCTTCAGTCGAGAGACGGTTTAACGTAATTATAATCAAAACAGTGATTAAACCAAACCTGCTTCCCACTAAACCGTCTCCCGGCTTAAGTCTTAAGTCTGTCCAGAGCATAAGTCACACAGTTCATCACAAATTGCTTTAGAGGATGCGTCTTACCACTCTACACATTCCTCGGTTCATTTTAAATTCAGAAAATAAGTTTATTGCTCATATCTCAGGAGATGCTGAGGAACAGGTGCATTGGTGCAAAGTAAAATGTCTGGAAAGAGAAGAAAAGGCTACGGGACATTGACATGCTTTTGCTTTTCCTCCAAAATAGCAAATGGTGAAGAAGTCATGTTGAATTGTTCAGTGTTAGTGGTGAGAAAACTCTTTTGGAGTTTTGTAACCTACACCCTTATGTGAAAAGTGACATAATCTTCCTTCTGAAATGAAATGGAAGTGCTCTGATATGTGACACTGTGAGTTTCACTGAAACTTTATGATCTTTTATATTTCTTTTGCTTTCACATGAAAATACCTTATGTGTTAGAGGAAAAACATGAGATAATCTAAAAGCGTGTCTGAAATGACGAAAAAAATGTAAGCTGCCTGTGAGAATACAACTATAGTACTGATATTTAATATTTTATTCTACTTTATTACTCCAATTCAATTTGATGTTTGTTAAAGTAATTTTTACAATAAAAGTAACTCTTTCTTCCGATGTTTAAGGACAATCGTGGTAATAATCTGTGCCCCAATAATTTTCAAATATAGGGGAAGATGGGTTGGGGGCAAGGTTGGGGGTAAATGAGTAGCATGGTGATGGTCCAGGGTCGACTTATGGGGGTGTCCCCCAACATGCAAAGTCTCTATCTGTAAAACTTTGGACTCTTAAGTGTGGTAACGGCCGGACGGTCAGACGGACACACAACATGGCGCCAAAAAACTCTACATTAAGTCTTGAATGCGTAACTCTTGAATGCTATCTATGGTGAAAATTTGAAGCATCGATCCGTCTTATTTTGGAAAATGTAAAATTTAAAAAATTTTAGTTTACAATGTTGCTTCAGACTCTTAATTTTTTTTTATTTTTTGTTTTCTTTTCATTTCTAAGTAAAATAAAGGATTATACGGGCTTCAGACCTAAGACTTAGCCATATGGCTTAACTTCTGTAATTATTTATTAATCAAGATTTTTTGGAAAATTGTGACTTTGGATTGGATAGTAAGAGTGAATGGTCCATTAGACTCTGATCAACCAATAAAATTGCGTCTTATTTACGATTTTGAGACCCTGGAAAACTGGGCTAAACCTCTAGTCGGAATACCGCTTTAGGCTACGTAAGCCTAATTAAAATATGTTTTCTGAACAGTTTTTTGTGTATGACAACGGGGAATTCTAAATGACTAAGGGACGAAATATAGGTAATAAACGTTAAATCTTTCGGAAGCGCAGCATAAGTGAGGCACCTTTGAAATTGGGATTTTTTATTGTATTATTGTATTGTAATTTTGATTTCATGAAAAAAACCTAAAGAGGGAGTAGTGACCTAGGGTGAGAGTAAGGATCCAAGAGTCATTGCTGACTGACCATAATTTTACTTGAAAGTTGAGAGTAATACGATGTGTTTTTTTAAAATATTATTTCAAATTTTCTTTTAAAACAAAATGCAATGGGGTAATTTGGAATCTGTTCTAAATTAGAATTTTAAGAATTGCTCACAGTTTCAGAGGGTTCCTGGTCAAAGTCCTGTGAGCCAAAACCTTGAAGGGTATGTAATCCCAGGAAGCGAAATACCGAAAAGCCAAAATCCTAAATGGTCTAAATTCCGAATGGACCGCAGTCCCAAAAAGCTGAAATTTGGGAAATTATAAGTTTCGCTTGTAGGGGCAAAGAGAAATTTTCCATTTTGGAAAATGATTACTCAAGGGTTTTCTTTTTTGTTTTTTTTTTTCTTTTTCTAATCTAAAACAGTAAGGACATGACAGAATTTCAAATTAGATCCTAACCCAAATTACTCCATTGTACTGTATGTAAAAGATAATCATCAATCATTATAAAAACCTCCGATTTATCTTTCTATCGCTGTTCTTATTTTTTATTTATTTATTTTTTTTTTTGAGGAAAAGTGAATAAATTTGTAGCGAGTTCTTGTTCTTGCCTTCTCCATCATTCCCCATATAGCCAGGAAAATAAATTTATTATCACAGTTTTCACCCCATTTTGCATGGGTGAAAATTGTAGAGAAAAAGGCATTTTGTTGACGGGCTATAAAAAAAATGTTTAACAAATTGGGTGAACGCATAAACACATAAAACTCTAACCATTTCATGTGGATGAAGAAACCTTATTCACGTCCAATTTATTTCATTGAATCATACTTGCAGTAAGCTAAAAAGTTCTGCAATAAAATTCCCGCCAAATGGGTATAAAATTTCAATTTTCAGTGCATAAATATTCAATAGTTCTTCATTCCCTATTCCCTCTTATGGGATTCTATCCAGCAGAAAAATACGCTCTTTTTGTGTTATTGGAGAAAAATCTGTTCGTTTTTTTTTGTTTGGTCTTCCTTTTCAATAAAACACATGGCAATATGTTTTTCTTGCATTCTATCTCCTTTCATCTTAAGTGAAAATCCTGGAATGCTGTTAATCTGTAATAGATAGAGAAGAAAAGAAGGAAGTGGACGAAGACGATGTAATCTCTATTCCAAAAAGTGCTGCATTGCGCAAAATAGTTGTTGTGTCACTTCTCATGGGCACAACAAAAGCTTGTGCGAGTTTTCCCATTTCCAGGGAAATATTTCGCGCCACCAACTCCATCCACACCACATATTCACCCTGACTTTGTAACATCACAAACACAATTTCGTTTCTTTGCAAAGTTTAAGCCAACAAATAGCTCGTAGAATTATTCTGGTGTAAGACATTTTAGTTTTGTTAAAAAGTTAAGATAAGAAAATTGTTTTACAGCTACTCATTCTGTCTGAAAGTAGCAAAAATTTTAGTTAGAGAAACTCAAATTCAATTTCATTTCAAGACTAAGGTACATGATACGGTTTGGTAACCAGTTTCTAATTCTCTTCACTTTTTAGTCAAAGAAAGATAGCATTGGACTGCAACTTTTCTGAAAATTATTCTAGATAACGCAACATTCAAGAATTATAGAAAGAACTCATTCTAATACTCTAGATACAACACGAGTACTACCGCATTACTATAGCAGTACAACATTTCCCTCGACATTTTCAATGTTACATCAACAGAATTATAAAAGTACTGTATCCGAAAAAAACGGTATATTTAGCAAAATGAATAAAATTTGGTCGATTTATGAATAAGAATGAAAATCATAAATTTTTAATGAGCAAAAAGTAGGGCAAAGTACTCTCCCTTCGAACGTTCATGCCTTCGAATAATGTGAATTTCTTTTATGGTGCTATCACACTAGGATTTTCACAATTTAACTTTAAATTCAATTGAGCTAATTGAGCTAATCGAAATTTGCTCAATTTCAAATAGTGTCGTGAGATTTTTGATTGTGAACAACTCCGGAGTATGTGTGATTGTGATAGTACTTAAAATATCTTATAAGTATATCTTATCTGTTATGCAAAAGAATCCCCAAAGCCAGAAGAAAGGGTTGTAGGCAAGGAGACTCATGAACAGACCTCATACAGTCCTATTGAAAATCTGTACGAAGTCATCCCAATTGCGATTTCTTGACAAAACAATTTCCTTCGAATTGCTTTGGAGGAACTCAGCAAATTACTCCCGATACTGAAGCTTCACTCGCGTACAAGTTTATCACTAATCACTGTACTCATTTTATTTATTTTTTCCACAAATAATAATTAATTACGAGTGAATAAATTTAATAAGAACAATTTAGTTCAAAATACTACTTGTTTAATTGCAATAAAATTGAAATTAATGAGCAATTTTAATTTGCTGAATTCAAATTTAATTGAACAATCATATTTATGCTATTTTAGCATGTTTAAGCATATTTTGGTGAGCCAAGTATTAGTTTATATCAATAAATAAGCGGAAATCCATCACAAATGATTTTTAATGCAAAATAACGCATAGGAATAATTTATCTGAAAATTAATTTGAATTTACAAATTGAAGAAAATCTAGTGTGATAGCACGGTTACGTTTCCTGAGATATTTCTAATAGAGAGATTTATAACTAACTGAGAGGTTTCTAACTAATATTTAATAGAAATGTTTAAGTCTCTTAGGAAAACTTCGAAGGGAGAGTACTTCACCCTACTGAAAATTTCCTAACAGTGGAAGAATGAAGAGGCTATAGACCATCTTGGCATTTTTGGTTACGGTGAATGTATATCAATATTTAGTCTTTTAGTGAAAAATTTCTAATACTGATCAGTGTACTAATTTATTGGCCAAAAATGTTTATCTGCAATTATATGTAGATGAGATTCTTAACAATCTCACGTACAATAATCCTACCAAAATTTCATGTCCTCCGATCGGGCCCAAACTTTACCAAAATGTGTCTTGCGATTCTTGAGAAAAAATCATTTTTCCAAGTTTTTATAACAAAACATAACCGTATATGGTGGTAGAAAAAAATTAATTTTTGGGTCACCGGTGACCCAATCGTCCTTAAAAGGTTTAATAAAAAGTTTGCAATTTTTCGGAAATTTGATTCCAAATTGCTGTATAATATCTCTCATCTTTAGTTCCAAAATCGAATTTGCATGAAATCCTAGTTTGCTCACGTTAAGAAACTCACCTACAATAAGCTGATCTATAGGCTTATCACTATAGTTTTTGCTCTGGTGCTTAAAGAAATAGTTTTATTTCGTATAGTGTTTTAAATAATGAATTGAGAAAAAATAAATAAAAACAACAGAGTGAAAGGTTACGGAATGCAATATTACTAAAATATTTGTATTAATGATCTTAATTTGAAATATCATATAATTAGAGAGAGGTGGGGCTATATTGAGCTAGGGCTACATTGAAAACGCTATTTTGTCGCGTATTTCTAAAGGAAGTTGGGCTTTAACGTAATGTAATTTTGATAAACAAAAAAAATGTGGATCTAAATTAAATTATGGTTAGGTCCAACTTTATTTCGAAATATGTCAAAACATTGTATTTTCAATATAGTCCTATCTCCCCCTTCAAAATTGTAAAATTATCTTCACAACATTCAAACAAACCTATGGATTTTGAGAAAACAAATATGTTGGACTTCTAAATGAAATATCAATAAAGATGTTTATTTGTTAACATGCATGTAGGGGACGAAGAGGACGAATGGGTGAGGTGATAAGACAAATGTCTCATTGCAAATACTTCCAAAAATTAAATTGTATTGTTAGGGACACTGTAATTGAGCTTTGCCTAAAACCAAGTTTTTATCGTAGTTACTGAGAAAGTGTATTCTGATTCTATGATTTTTCAAAACCTATAAATTTTCGCATTAGCTCCTTAACCCTTTAAGGATGAGTGGGACACCGGTGTCCCAAAATCAAAAATATTTCTTTCTGACTATTTAGGGGACATGATAATTTTCTATAGTCAAAAAAAATGTTATTGTTTTTGGGACACCGGTACAGGCCTATTCTCCTTCCATTTCCTCTAGGATCAACAGTCCTATTACAATTTAATAAATTACTGAAATATGATATCAATTTATCGATTCTCACTTTACTTTTAGAAAAATAAAGACGAAACGGTTATAGATTTCAACTTAGGAACATGTACTGAAAGTTATCTGTGCCGAATTTATAGTACCGGTACATAGGAAAATTCTTAAATCTCTCCTTTAATAACCGATTCATAGTTTCAAAGTTTAAAAGCTAAAAGGCTCTAGAGAACATATCTCCCAATCGATTATGTACATTTAACGTCGTCAGAAAGGTCTTGCAATCCCTTAAAAATATAATGTGATTCCAACTGATTAGGAACCAATAATAAAGCTGGAACAGGGCTGAGACAATCTGTATAATGTTCTTCTAATGCTTTCTAATGTGTTGTACTCATAAACACATTTTTTAAAAATTAAAAAGAAAACTTATAAACTGCTTAAAAATCAAACAAAACTTAAAAATTAGAATTCGGTCTTCGTTATTGTTAAGTTAGTTTTATATCACTTTAAGGCCTTTAAGGACTTAAATAAATTTTAGACTTTTAAATTGAACTAAAAATATTAATTGCCTAATGTAAATCAACCTACAAAGATTGATTTAAAGTTATAAAGCTTGACGATTTATCTCAGAATCAAGTGGTTTATTTTAATAAATCAACTACCTCTTATTCCCAGACTTCTTACATAACTAATACGTATTTCGAAGAATATTCCCATCGTTTAACTAAGGCAGTCTGTATCTATTGTCTATTATGTGCCTGTGAAATATCTTCTAGCAAGATACTTACTAATACACTGGATAACACCTCTACACGTAAAAGCTGAAATATCCTGTCAGTTTCGGATGAGAAAATGTTGTTAGTCCACAACATTTACCATGCACTTCATTATCTTGTTTCGCATTGTTTGTACCAGAGCCAACAAGTAATGGGATAAAATCAACAAATTGGATCATATTGCTGCGACAGGGAAATCTTTCCGTTCCCAGATGAATTCCAAATTTGTTGGGGTGTTGTCGAAAGGTGGGAAGTTGAGATAATAAATTCAAAAGAATGCCAAAGCAGGTGTATCTCGAGACTATTCGTTGTGATGATGATGGTAATGATATTCCGAGGAGTATTTATTATACACACCCTCTTGGGCCACCCACTCGTTTGCCCTACATCCTCTTCATCATCTTCCTGTCCTCACCATTCCCCCCATCTCGGATGGTACAATGGCGCGTGTACCATTTTTGCAAACCATCAACTTGCTCCTGTGAAAACACATCCCGGTAACCCCGACTGAATAAATTATTCATTCACGATTGCGAAAGGCAAACGATACGCGAGCTTTTCGCTTCTATGTCCAAACTTCCTTCCAGCCACTCGACGCCTTATCTCTTTAAAATTCTTCCGGTTCTTGGTACACAATGCAACAGGCTCCATCAATTAAAAGCACCGTCTCATCTTGTACCAACTCGATTAATTATTTAAACTTTTATCTCCGTCGCTATATGGAATTTTCTATGTTCGTGCGCTACAATGTAGGTTCAGCTCAAAATTTCCTGTTACGGAAAAGGGTTTCCACTCGTGAACTCAAGAAATTGCCTCAAGACATTAGACCTTTTTTTCCCAAAAAAATATACTTTTACCTCTCTTATTTAAATCTTTTTTTTCTTAGCCAGTAGACATCAAATCAAATCAAAATGAAATTTTCAAAACACAAACATAATGAATTTTAAAAATTTTACCCCGTAATTAAAAAAAAAAGTGAATAAACTTGCGGAATAGCTATTAGGCTATATATCTTTCAAAAAAAATCCCAAGAAGACAACAAAATTTCTTTGCCACAATAATGCAATTTAATTTTGAATATCTTCAAGTCGCTAATTGAATTAAAATTGAAGGAAAGTATACTTCTCGTGAGGTAAATAAATTATCATTACTTACTAAATTAGAATGATGAGGAATAATAATAATCCTTCAGATGGAAAATAATCAAATTTTGTTCTCTTCGAAATGTTTTTTCAAGGGTAAATATTTAAAGTCAGGGGTTGTTATAAAGAGAATATTCTCATGTTATTTGTTTCTCGTTCTCTCGAAAATATCACATTTTCATTCAAGGTGATGAAAACGCACGACATGTATACCTGAATGCTCTTAAACAGATATAATCAAATTACTTGTCATCATTTTGCGTTCCTTTCTATTTAAACGTAATTGCAATTATATAGCTGTTCAAGATGAACATGCACGTTCATACAAATTATTTTCAAATTAGGATTTTTTAATCTTTGAGGGATAATAATGGGTTTTAATTCATATCGAACTACTTTTGAATACTTAAATCGCCAGGATATTCATCATAAGTCCTCACGTCCTAAAAAGGATACGAATTATTCAACACAAAAGTTGGAAAGTTTTGGCTTCACCAAGACTTTACAAGAGTTTTCGTTACCCCTACTTTTTAAGTCAATGACTTATCCTTAAAGGATTTAAGGACTACTACACTATTTTTAGATACTCTTACTACTAGGAATGTCTTGTCATTTCAATTAGAGACGAATAGTTTAACTAATATACGGATTTTAGTTTTGGTTAAATCGAGTCATTTCACGAAGTATACAAAACAAGCCTCACTTTAACGGCAAATATTGAAGAAACTAGGATGCTAAACGATCCTAAACTTTTACCATCCTATTTTCTATATCCTTAACTCTATCTGGTATCAATTTGCTACCATTCTAACAAGTAGTTTCTATGATATTAGAGATTGAAAATTGTCAAATTCTCATTGAAAGTAGGTCATTATGCTTAATGCTAATGACACCCGTTCATTCACTTCTTGATCAGCATTTTTTCGTCAGCAAAATAAAGAATGTGCAATTTTGCAATGACGCATTATGGGTTCACGGAGTTCACCTTAGTAATTAAGTGGGGTAAAAATGATTTTGTATAAATAGGGTTAATTTTTGTTAAATAAATCAGATTGCGATAGAGATTCCTGAGTTTCACTTCTAGCAGCACGAGAGTGCTTGTTCCAGAGAAATCGCATCTCCCTTTTGGCCCAAGACCAGCGGCATCCTATTGCCTAAGGATTACCAGCGGCCAATTGGCTCCCTACTGCCAGGAAACAGCGGCTTCTCTTCAAGAAGCCTTAAGACCTAGGGCAGGCTTTGAGAATATTTCTGGAGGAATTTTTCCCTAGAGGCATTCATTTGCCGGACTGCAAGGTTGGAAATTTATTTCTAACCTTGGTTAAACTCTCTCGAGGCACCCCCGGGGGTAGCCTACACAAGGGGGCATTACTGCCTTAAGCCCGGTGGCTCGAAAGAGCCGTTACTAGAGGCCGTGAAAACAGCCGAGAGTCAGTTCAAATAGTGGAAGAATCTCCCAGGAAGTTCTCACCAGAGCAAGGGAATAATCTGACGAGATTCGGATTATTCTCTTCCTCTAGCTTCGGCTTTTCAGCTGTTTGGAGCCGAAACAATAGCTTTACTAAATTTGGGACACAAGCATATTTATGTAGTTGTAATGTTAATGCTGTGTTAGATCAAATAAAAATATTTTGTATGATTTGACAAATTAATTCGTATGGGGAAGATTCCCCAGAAAAGCTATGCAAGCCATTGTGAGGAGACCTCGGCCTCGAGGCAGACCTAGGACAAGGTGGCTGAATCAAATTCAGAATCTTGCCTTGGAACGCCTCGGGATCGAACTCGAACATCTTCCTGAAGTGGCGGAGGACCGACAGGCGTGGGCTGCTAGATTGGATGTCATGGGCCCGCGACCCCAATAGGGATAAGCGGTTGAAAATGAATGAATGAATGAATGGGGAAGATGTGGTAATATTCCATTAAAATCACTTTGATAAATTTAATTTTACTTCGGTAAATCTACTGAAATAGTTGTAACCTACTGACTGATATTATAAATTGTATACGACCTATATGGGCGTCAGACTTAAGGTATAGCTAGGGGAGGGTTTTCAGGCTTCGCACAATTTCTGGCTTCGAACACTTCATATTTTCCCATATTTCTTCAATGACTTTGACTTACACTAGAACTCATAAGTTTGTTACAGTGCCCTATTCCAGTGAAAGAGGCTTACAAACCTATTGAAAATATTTTTTTAAAATATGTTTTAATTCCAATACATTCTCACAATTTCTAATTATAAGTTAGGAAAAATAATTTTAGTTTTTTTTTCAATATACAGTGGGACCTCGATAGAGTCAACTAATTATTTCCAGGCCTGTTGACTCCATTGGATTCGGTGACTCTATCGGAGTTCAAAAAAATCAATTAAAATGTGAAATTTTTATACAAAGGGGAATTATTATATGTTTGTACTAGATAATTGATAAATTTAACACGTTAGTAGAATACTTTATTAAATTAACCCTTAAATTCTACATCCTCTGGTCCAAAAAAAGTCGTATGCTTGGGCAAAAGTTGGAGGTTAAGGACTGATCGGACTCATTTTACGGAATGTTTTTATTATTAGTAAGTATCTTAAGTGAAAATTACTATCCATGTGATAATATCGCTCCTTGGAAATTACAAGGGGCCAACTCACTTTTTGGCGATTCTGAGGTTTTAATGCACTCAGACAGAGAATTTAATAAAATTTCAGATGATATGAGTCAATAAATTTCGTCATTAGAAAAGTTTTTCAAAATTTTACTCTTTATGATTGCTTGCGCGGTTTTGTTTGAAGTCAAGGGGCACAAAAAAGATTTATCGTTCAAATTTTTGTGAAACAAGGAACTAACTCAAGCAAGTTGATCCCCTGTCATTCTAATTTCATGAAAATTTGCGCATCATTTAGAATGACAAAGACCTAACTCTTAAAAAACATATTTTGAAAGGTAAAAATATGTATTTATCGATGTTTATAATAATGCTCATACAAATAGAAAAGAATTAAATTGTTTTTATTAACATACTTAATTGAGATAATTATTTATACAAAGTTGAGTCTTTCATGCTGTCTCCTGAAAAATGGCTCAGATTGAGTTGGCCCCTTGTAATTTCCAAGGAGCGATATTGAGGTCCATCCACGATATTGAGATAAGAAAATGATGTCTTAAAGATTTCTTTTTTCACTTTGTTTTAGAAGAGCTCCGATAGATATTTAATTGTTGAAAATTATGATGCAAAAAAAAGTTAGGATCATAGGACCATATAAGGATAACATATAAGGATCATAGGGCTTAATCAAAAAAAATTAAGACAAGAAAGAAAAGATAAGAGAACTTTTAATCGGTCAAAACGCTTAAAATCACGAAAAGAAAATTATTTTGTCGAAAATTGATTACACGGTTAATATTCGAATTTTATCATAATATTGTTTTTCTTGTGTTAAAAAGGTTAAAAACGTTACGTTGTTACACCAAAACTCTGATTTTAATTTCGAAAAGTCATATTCTATTACACTATGCAACACGGTTTTTGTCTCAGAGGTCCCACATGGTACGATTGATAGAGTCGAGTCCCCTGATCAAGAATATGGTTTTGGTTTTTCTCCTATACGTCACAATTTTTTTTAATTAATAGTTTAATATTTTTTCTGCTTTGCCTTACATTATCCATTCTATCTCAGGTACTGGTGGACGGAACTTAAAAAATGTGGGTCCGTTGGAAAGGTCATTAGTTGTGCTTCAACTTTGCTAATAACAAAAAACTTTGTAAAACCACTCCTTCATGGTGTGAAATTAGAGTTTCTCTAAAAATTACCAAAACAATGGTCTTAAAATGAGGTTTTAAAAATTTGTATAAAATAAACTAAACAAAATATTAAAAATCCATTGACACCAGACGATAGACACAACTTAGGACTACAATTTTGCTCATTTATGACATCGCGCTCCACTGGTAAAAAAAAAAGGAATAAATTGATCCTTTTGCAAAGAATGGATCAAATTAACATGTTCTGTTATAATAAATGTGCATCCAGAGTTCGAAATATGATCCATCCTTTGCAAAAGGATTAAATTTGGATCAATTTGATCCTTTTATTTTTACCAGTGTCCGATCATTCTAAATGCCTCATTTGCTGGTTTTTGTCATTCTCCAAAAATATAAAATCTCTAATTTCAGCAAATTTCTCAGAGATTAAGTAATAAATATCTTTTTTATTCCTTAATATCTTTTTAACATTATTTCTATTTATTTCCATCCATTTATTTTAATTCTAGTGCAGTTTAATATCAATATATTCTCGTATAACACTGCACTAATTTCATTTTCCCGCCGTAAATAAAATGCTAGAAGTAGAGTTGATTAAAAAAAACTTGATACTCTTTTAATACTTTCTGGAAGAGGTAATTCCTAGAATAGTAAGTTCAAAAATTCTAGAGAAAATTCTACATATAACAAAGATTGTACTCTAAAGGGAGTTAAAGGGCTCCTTCTTGTGGCTGAGGGGTGCTTGGAGATGTGAATAAAAATCACGTTGATGATCTTCCGATCGAGTTGAAGAAGAATCTCAACATTTATGTATGTTTACATTATGCTTCAAAATAATTGTTCAAAAATCTATGAGAAATTTGCTGAAATTAGGGATTTTATATTTTTGGAAAATGACAAAAACCAACAAATAAGGCATTTAGAGTGATCGGAGCGCGATGTCTTAGATGACTAAAATTGTAGTCCTAAGTGGTGCCTATCGTCTGTTGTCAATGGATTTTAAATATTTTGTTTAGTTTATTTTATACAAATTTTTAAAACCTCATTTTAAGACCACTGTTTTGGTAATTTTTAGAGAAACTCTAATTTCACACCATGAAGGAGTGGTTTTACAAAGTTTTTTGTTATTAGCAAAGTTGAAGCACAACTAATGACCTTTCCAATGGACCCACATTTTTTAAGTTCCGTCCACCAGTACCTGAGATAGAACGGATAATGTAAGGCAAAGCAGAAAAAATATTAAACTATTAATTTAAAAAAATTGTGACGTATAGGAGAAAAACCAAAACCATATTCTTGATCAGGGGACTCGACTCTATCAATCGTACCATGTGGGACCTCTGAGACAGAAAAAAGTTGTCAATTTGTTGCATAGTGTTATCAGTTCAATAAATAATGAAAAAATTGACTCTATCGGAGTCAATTTGGGTCCAAGTTGACTCTATCGGAGTCCGTAGAGTAAAAAAAATAGCTGTTGACTCTATTGGAGATTGCCTCTATCGTGGGTTGACTCAATCGAGGTCCCACTGTACTAATAAAATTAATTTTAAAAAATAATTCAACATTTCATTGAAAAGTTGTTACGGTCTATATTTATATTAGGTATGAGATTCTTATCAATCTCACCTACTATATATATGGATATATGCGTCCGTGCGCTTATGTGTTCAGGCGTTAATACGCCTAGAGGCCAAACGGTTAAAGATAGAAACCTCGGACCTTCGGAGGACATTCCCCATAAGTCGACACTGGCATAATTCACATGCCCCCTGTCCAGTTATGAGTAAGTGTTGTCTTAAACTATTTTAGGCGATTTTTGGTAGATTACTGACGACAATTAGCATAAGAAGGTCGAGGAGATGAACTCCCTCTGGATGCGTCAGAGGGTGCAATCCCTTCAGGAGAGGAAAACACAAAATGTTTTGCCAAAGCTTTCGACGCTTCAACGCGTCTTCCTCAGTGGCTAAAAAGGCGGAAATTTTATTTAGATAATAAAATTTAATTTAAAGTTGAAAGACAAAGAAATGTAAGAGCATTGTCTAAATAAAATTTCCCGCCTTTTGAGCCACTGAGGAAGACGCGATGAAGCGTCGAAAGCTTTGGCAAAGAATTTTGTGTTTTCCTGTCCTGAAAGGATTGCAGCCCCCGAAGCATCCGGAGGGAATTCATCTCCTTGACCTTCTTATTTTAGGCGATCTTTTGAGTGTTTGTGAATCGGTTTAAATCGGTTGAGAACCGGTAAACAGTAAATAATGTAAAAGTACTTTTAAGGTATAGTAATTTAGTCACGAGTTTGAGCAGTTCGCAAAGCCTGAAACGCTTTGTCGCCTAAAACACTCTAATGATCTCTAAGTCAAAATTTATGTCTGGAACTGCCCCACTCTCCCATACCTAAGTTATTTAAATTTTTCGTTCTGCGTGTTTTGCGTGAATGTTCTATCCATATCGAATAAGGAACCCATTAAGATAGAAGTGAGTAAGATAATAATGGTTTGTAGTAATAATATTGTCCGTAGCCGGTAATAAAGAGGGTAAAAAGGAAACCGAATAAAGTTCTTCTGAGATAGTTGGATGAAAATGAAGCTTTTGAAAAGGGAAAAAAGCCACCTAGAAGTATCCTTAAGAGAAAAAGTATATATAATATGAAAAAGCACGTACCAACTATGAATAATATTTTTAATATTGCTTCCACTTATTAAAAAGAAGGAAAGGACTCTTTCGGGTTGCATTACCATAAAATGAAAAGTTTTCAGGAGACATTTTTCATGGTAGCACAAGAGCTTTTAAAATGCATCATAACACAAAAGTGAAATGAATGGAAAATTTATGTAAGCTCTACAAAATTCCTTCAAGATAGTCACTTTTCCTCCCAACCCCAGTCACAAAATCTCTCAAGTATCTTTTCTGCATTTCTTATGGCCGGATATACTTAAAATTGTCACAAACACATCATTTTGAATTCTCCTGGTTGCACTTGATTATGGAAAATACCTCGAATAACTGTGAAAATAAAATTATTCTATATATCATGTAGATGTGCCATAGGGAATCTCAATTGTAAATCTGATAATTAAATGCAATATCATTTTGCTGTGAAACATTTAAATTTTGTGAAATGTACCAATGCAAAAGGATCTTCTCTGGCATTTTAGCATGGTTTAACGATCTGATAGGACTGTAAAAACACATGTCAGAATTGTAAAATTCACGCCTGCCATTTCATAGCAGATATTGGAACAATTGTTGAACCCTCCAGCGGTAGAACTATATATATATATATATATATATGCGTAGTAGTGATAAAAAAAAAGATAGAATGAAAAAGCGTTGGAGCATACTTGGCCATTAATGCAATCAATAAAGCACATTGATTGGCTATTCAATGCGATAAATTAAAAAAATGTCCATTAAATAAAATAATGTACAATTCAAAGAATGATTTTACAGCAACGGTATGTTATGGACCATTTAATTATCATCATTTTATACAGCTTTTACCCTGCACATATCTCATGGTTTGATATAAAACATTTAACATGCGATATACACTAAACGATATATATGCTGGGATATAATAAAATTGAGCAATATAGCGATATAATCGAATTCAATAAAATACAAAATTAATATCGATTTATTTTATTACTTTTATCATAATAACCAAATGAAATTACAAGGTCGTAAATTTGACAAGAAAATTGTAAACTGCAATTTGCGTTTTAATAATATTCCCCATGGTAAATGGCTTCAAAATTTATACAAAATATTCTCCAGCTCACCACAGTGTCTATGAAAAATTTCAACCACTACCCACAACATTCTAACTGGGGAAAGAGGAGCAAATGTGCTAAATTTATAGTTTATTAATTTTAATCACGTTTAATTTATTATCACTCTTAATTGGTATTGTTAAATTGCATAGAGTCTACGTGCTCAATTGCCTATGACACAAACTCAGATTTATGGAACACGTTCCAATTTACCGAATATTGCAACTTTCCGGATTTAATTGTTACGTTCCAGTCACACGCACGCTTATTGAGCCCCTATGAGGTTAGACTCACGCACAAATCCAGACGGAAATTTTAGTTCCTTTCCCAATAAATTGCATTTCTAATGCAATGTCTGTCAACTGAATTGCACGTTTCAGTAATTAGAGACATTCGGTCTATTCGACTTTGTAATAAATTGATGCAAAGGCTACGCTTAGTAATGCATATTAAAATAATATTAATTATAATTGTTATAAATTTATGAGGAGTGGCAAAGCATTCCAATTTTGCGAGATGTGCGAACGCTTAATTCAGATACTATACCTCAAAAATAATTTTGTCTCATCAATAATAAAGGTTTTTGGAGTTAGAATTCATTTCGGAAAAGCTTATTGTTGATGTAGGTGAAAAATGAAATTTTTTGAGATCAATAAATCGAGGATTGATACAGTAGGGGAAAGTACTCTCCCTTCGAACGTTCATGCCTTCGCATAATGTGAATTTTCTTTTAGTTTTCCTAAGAGACTTATACATTTCTATTAAATATTAGTTGGCTTATCATCAATTGTTCATAATTCCGTGAGAATTTAGTGTAAATCTCTTACGAAAAGCAAAAGAAATTCACATTATTCGAAGGAATGAACGTTCGAAGGGCACATTCCCCTATAGGGCGTCGTATACGACTCCATTAGTGTCACTACGTTTGACTCTCATATTCCTTCAGTTTTCTAAGTAGTTGTTGTAAAATCAAAGGTATAATTTAAAAGTTTGACAATTAAGCGATTTAACATGTTTTTCTAATAGTTGAATAATTATATTATTTTATTATTTGACCCTGATGAAACCGTACTGTAATTACTATACGCTCTCTCGAGTAGTAATTATATTATATAACTTAATTCAATTTTTGTATAATGTTGTGACTATAATTTGTTCCAAATTCGACTAATTATTTTAAGATTTTGTATTCGAGCAAAGAATTTCCGCACTATCCGGTTTGGAAAGGTACACTGAGAAAAAAAAGAGGCTACGATTAACTTTTTTTCGTCATAACTTTAACACTTTTCGGGTGTAAAAATATATCAACATTTTTTAATGTTAATTTTACACCTTTTGAGGATAAAATCAACATAAAAAAAAGGGTAACTTTAACCCATAATACACCTAAAAAGGGTAATATTTACACCGATTTCGAATCAATACTGCAGGGTAAAATTAACATTTCCGGAATGTTATTTTGACTTTTTCGGATTTCTCTCAGTGTAACAACTCCATTTAAACTTGTTAAAATATTAGTTAAATATTTTTACTTTTTATTAAAAAGTTTTTTCTCTTCCTCATAAAAAGATCTCTATGTCTAAGTAAGAGTAGATTTCGAACCAACTTCGAACATAAAAAAATGCAAAAAAACTGTAAATAAATAGTAAAATAAAAACTTGGTCTCCGAGATTATACACCGACCGATTCCACCGGACCAAGCTTGAGGAATAACCTTACAGCAAGTACCCTGTCTAGTTAATTCAGGAAGCCCAAGCAACACATTTCAAAGGTAAAGTACTCGGTTAAGCCGAGTGAAGCCCTCATATTTACAAGCCACCAAAGTAAACGACCAAGTCGAAACTTAAATACCCAACCGTGTAAAAATAAGAAAGTTCCCGATATTACATAGACGCCAGAAAATCTACCGGTTCAAAGCCTCCGACGGCCAAATTTATTCTCTTTATCAAAAAACATCTAAATGATTGTGTGATTATTTAGGAAGTCTAGTCTGGGTATAGTAGGGGAAGTGATTATAATTTTGGACAGGGTGCTTATAAGTATCAACTTTCTAAGTTTGAAGTGCAATATTTTCAATACTAATTGATTTTTTGTTACTCTCTTTTCAGAAGAGTTCTTTAGAAACTTGGCAAGCTGTTTATCGTCTTTGGTTTTAATAAAATTAGTTTTAATATGTTCGAAATAAATTGGTTGTTAATTTGGACAACTTGGCTATATATTTGGACAGTTAATCCGCATTGAAAAGAATGCCCATTGTTTTCCATTTCAAGAACCTATCTTGCCAAGTCCTCTTCCTGTTCATATGAGGGAACCGTAGAGTGTCACAAGAAGCCCGGAAACTTTCCATATCATTTATTTAAGTGAGTTGGCTTCGGTACTCCAAGTACGCGCGGATTCGCGCATTACTTGGCCTTTCCGTGACCCTTTCAAGGCTTCTCTCACTACATCTCGTTCGTAGAGATGATGCTCCTTTGTTTTCTAGGCATTTATGAAAGCTAAAATTTTACAAAATTTCGAGAGAAGAACACCTGTCCAAAGTAATAAGTAAACGTAATTCACAAGGCAAATTTTACATCAGAACGGGAATTCTGTAACAGTATGACAAATCTGTATTGTAAAATTCGGAAGCAGGACAACATAAAAGCCTAGTGAGCATCAAATGACCATTAGAAGGAGCTCTAAGAAGCTTTTATATTTCGGATTTATAATTAATTCTTCCGAATTTACCATATACAAAATTTTAAATTTGTCAGATGACATTGTCACACTGTTACAAAATTCCAGTTAAGTATCGTATTTGGGGAGGTAGTTCGATAATGTCACATTATAAAACTAAGATATCGACGGCTCCCTTCCACACTATGCTAAGTCGTTTTATGCTTTTTTTACTCCGAGAAATATGTCATTCCTGAGATCATGCTCTACATCTGTTGAAAATTTGGTGATCATCTGACGTCCAGATGGCGAGATATTCAAGTTTTTTCGAAAAAATACATGGGAAGAATAGGAATTTGCCAACTTCGAATGGATCTCTTGGATATTTTCTGACAGAATTTGTATATAAATTTTTTTATGATTTTCATTCTTCATTACCGACCAATTTTATCTTTTTATATTGACCATTTGTCAAAACCTGTTTTTATGACATCTAAAACGATAGGGAAAAGTGGGGCATCTTTGAATTCGGTCACTTTTGAAATTCGTCGTAGTTCTCCTATTTTTCAATGGAACAGAGCCTTACTCAAGAAGCAAAATAGCTGCCTTTTAGATCCAAGTATTAGACGAGTCTTTTAATGTACTTTAAAAGACTTAAAGTGAGAGTTTTCTGTGGAAATTCCTATAGAAGCTCTTATGATCCTTATGAGTGCGCCCTTTACTTATAGTAATCTCAGTGATTGAACCAAGACCGTTATAGGGAATTAAAAAGATTTTTGGTTCTATAGTGCCTTAATAATAATAATAATAATGCTAGCACAGCATTCCATAAAGGAACAAGGTCTTCCCGCAAGGGGATTTCTAGACATGCATTATTATTTTCTTCTTGTACGGAATGAGGTTTCCCGTGGAATCAAGTGAGCTTTACACTGGATGCAATCCGAACATCTGCCAGAAAAATTCCTGGTGACCTAAAGGGGATTCGAACCCGGGACACTTACATCATAGAGCGAGTGCTCTACCACTTGACCCATTGAGTGCCCTTCTATAGTGAATTATATAAAATTCTATTGTGAATATAATGAAAACTTAGGGAATTCTACAAGACTATATTAAGAAAAAATTGCTTCTTGTATACCGCGATACAATTTTACTCATTAAACCAATTGTCAAGCTAAATTACTTCATGACAAGGCATAGTTCTATTTAAAAATAGGAGAAGAAAACCTAAATTCAAAGGTGCCCTTATTCAAAAAATACCCCACTTCCCCCTAAGGAATGCTGTACAAAATGGAACGTTATTGAAATATTCTTTTAAAGCTATACGAGGTTTGCAAAGGTATGAGGGCGTGGTCTATTTTACCACGGTCAGGGTATTTTATGCCATTTAGGTCCTTTATCGGATCAGTTATTCAATACTTTTTTTGTAACTAGAACTTAAGTGTAATAGTTTAGTGTTGAATCATATACATTTTATGAAAAGTCTGAAATTCAACTCAACAGTATTGTACCATCTTATTGAAAGAGAGAGAGAGAAACGTCAGCAATTTCCTCCCGAAAGATCTGAAAATGTGACGCGATTGAATTTCCAATTGAATTTAGTTACGAAGAAAAACATTTTCTTCGTATACATTTGAGTGATTTTGAGCAAATACTTGAAGGTGAATACGTGGAATAGTTTAGTTGAACCTTACAGCTTGCATTTCCTCATTGGCACCCATCGATTTTGGGGAAAAGGAGACAATTACAAATGCTGGTGGTGAATTTTCCCAGAGATTTTCCACACCTCAACTCCCAATGTGGCTGGAGCTGAAAGCATCCAATCGTCATTATTTGCACCTTCAAGTGTCGTGTCTGCGACACTTTTTCCCTCATATAAATCTTGCAGAGAGTTTGGGTGGAGCAGGTATGGAGTAAGGGTTCTTGGGATTTTTGGGATTCTGCAATTGAGCAAAGATGGGTCTGGTACTTCCTCTGAATTGCAGTGTTTTAATGCTGCTGCAGCACGAAAAAGACGATAGAGAGATACCCAAGTGAATTCCCAAGTTGCAAACTTTTCAGTTTTCGGTTACACGTTCAAGTTCTTTGTGTAATCAACGCTACTTCTGCCACGAATACATGATCTATGTTTGAACAAGGGGAGCGAGGATGTATACTCATGGGAGCTCTTGAGAAGGGCTGCTCTGGGAAGGGGTATACCTTGAGCCTCACACTGAGAAAAACTTAATTGTTATTTCTGACAATTTATTTTAAAGTTTTCTATTAGTGCATCTATTCGAAGGATTTACGATGACGGAAAAATTGCCGAGGAATTACTTATACTGACGGCGTTATCACACTTGCACATTAAAATTTTAATGTGATTCACATTAAATGTCGTTTGTGAGCGTCCAAATATGTTATTTGTGTCTTTGAGTCACTTAATATATGGGGTTTTTCTATTTATTGATAAAGAAGTGGACTTGGCCTGCAAAAATAAGTTTAAATTTACCTAAAGCATAAATATTTTTCACATTAAAAAATTAAAGAGAAAATTGCATTAATTTCTCGCATTAATGCTTTAGATCAATTTATATCAAATTTTGCGGGCCAAGTCTACCTTTTTATCAACAAATAGATCAAATTTTATATATAAAATGATTCAAACACACAAATTACACATTTGGACTCTCAACAGCGACAATTAATGTAAATCATATTAAAATTTTAATGTGCAAGTGTGATAACACAGTGACAAAAATTTTCTCCGCTTGAGGGCACTGTATTCTTCCACATGTGTCGCTGGCAACTGTTGTCATTTTATCAACTCCCTAACGCTGTAATTTGAAAACATTTGTCGAATTGAACAAAAATTAAATAATATAATTCATAATACATTATTTAATTCCAAAATTATATATTTCTTAATCTGAATTAAAGACTAATGACGGTTCCTAAAAAAATATTGGAGTCTCTATAATTCAAGACCTTCATAAGAACTACAAAACAGTTTTTGAAAACCGATTTTAAAATTTCACACTTAAAGATTTAACTCAGGATTGAGGGTATAAATATCAAGTTTATTAGTGAAGTGGGGCACTTTTTAATTGGGGAAGTTTTAAAATTGGGCCTTTTCTACTATTTTTATACGAAACTGGACCTTATCATGATATAATTTAGCTCCACAAACAAATTATGAAGCTGAATTGTATGATGATAAGGGTCAGATCCATTTTAAAATGGAAGAAAGAAGCCCAATTTCAAAGCTGCCCCAAGTCAAGGTGCCCCACTTCCTATAGTGGTTTTAACTATTGTAGGGTAAGTGTGCCGGATTTCGGCATAGTTGCATGCAAGCGCCAAAGTCTTATGTTTGAAATATAATATATTTAATAGCAATTGTTTTTTTTTATTCCTTCTACTTAAGGAGTGTTGCTTAGAACCTTGTAGACAGTTTATCGTTTTTATTTACTTTAAAATCATTCTTAATACATTTTAAAATGAATAAAAATGTAGACATAGCTTTGGTGCATTATTTCGGCCACCTACATTCTCATAGTTCCTTGCCTTTCGAGAATTCTTCAAATGTCTTTTTCGCGTCATCTCGTTTGTCGAAGCTACAGTTTTTGTTATTCTTTTGCATTGTATAATCTCTGGAGTATGTAAAAATTAAAAATTCATGAAAATTCGATGAACAAAAAAGGTGGCCGGAATTGCAAGCTGGCCGGAATTTGGCACACTTACCCTTTTGGTTAGTCAAATTTCCAATGAGAGTTTGTAATTTTGACAATTGTGTTTTTTCTGTGCAGCTTCATCATTATGGTAAACTTGGAACTTGGGAACCTGGAGGTATGGGATGAGATGATATATTCTGTGAGTATGTGCCGACTTTGGCGGAAGCCACAATTACACAATAAACAAAGTCAATGATTGTCACATCCGGCCCACCAAAACACAAACTCAGAGCGAAAACTCCAATTTACGGCAAGTATGCTCAATAAATAGTTAAATGTGTATACAGAGGGAAATATCTTCGAGGAAGGATAAATTTTTGGCTCAAGACAGAAAGGGAATCAATTTATCAAATCCTCTTTTAAGAAGAAAACCCTCTCTCGCAATCCTTCCGGTTCTCGTTTTCCTTCAGATATTTCCCATCTTCATCAATTCCCACCATTCTTCTTTTCACCGCTCAACGGTTCCACACTTTCTCCATTTGAGCTCCTCAATTGTCGTTTGTGCCCTTCCCTCCTCCCTAACAATACACCCACCAAATTGCAGATTGAATTTTATTGTTCTTCTTACGTCCTCTCAATTCATTGTGATTGTCATGTGTGAAGTTCGGGTGAAAAGAGCATGTCCTCCGCTCCAGCAAAGCTCCGTCAAAGATACAAATGCCGGAGACAAAGAGTCATCGATTTAAGCACAACAGACGAAAAAAAATCAAAGGAATTGCGAGAATAAGAGCAAATATGTATAAAAAGCTTAAAGATAAATTTAGAAAAAAAGACACCAAATCCCCGTGTGGAAGTTTTCTCCCAAAGTCTCCTGATTATGAGATATTGTATGAGAACTTCGACTACTTGGTCCTTAGATTTCGACGGATATTGAGAGGCTAACAATTACCCCCTGTATTGAGCAAAGTTTAAGATTTATTGCGTCCTAAAAAAAGTTGTTAATTTGGGAGGAATTTTTAGATTCAGAAATATTTTTTTAGTTATTGGCAGAAATCATAAATAGAGTAAGTATGCCAAATTTCGGCATTGTTACCGAACCGAAGTCCTAAGTTTAAAATGCAATATTGTTAATACATATTGAAATTTCTTGTTACTTCCTTTTCGTGAGGGTTGTGTGGAACCTTGAAAACTAGTTTATCATCTTTGTTTTCTTCAAATAAGTTCCTAAAATATTGAAAAATAATAAAAATATAGACATTGCTTTGGGTAGTATTCCGGCCACTTTGAGTGTAATACCGACCACCTTGTTTGTGACCACCTTTTGTGAAGCAACGGATAGAAAATTTCAAAACGTCATACGGAACGAGTTTAAAAATATTTACTTTAATACGTTTATATGACCCACCACAAGCCCCGCGATCTTCCGTGTAATTTGTCCTGACAAGTTTACCTTAGCATCCCAAATTTACGCGCAGATTCCCGTAGCAGTTTGCCCTTCCTGAACTCTTCTAAGGCTTATTCCACATCATCTTTTTCATAGAGGCGATGCTTTTTTTTCTATAGGCATTGTAGAAATTGAAAAGGAAATAAAATGAATAAGAAATGTAGGAGAGCAAAAGATGTTGCCGGAATATGCAACATTACCTCACCGGACAGACGCTCACAAAGCATATACTTTTTTTACGCGAAATACAGGATCCAGCTGGGAAATTTTACCAAAAATTTAAAGAATGATTCACTATTAACTTAAACAGAAATAATCTTTAATGAAAACGAATCAATTTTCATGCAAAACATCGAAGGAAAACCTTCTGAACTTCATTACAAATCACAAGAGTGCTGGAAACACAAGCGATCTATCACATTTTTCGTAAGACTCTTTCGACACTGAGTTTCTACAATACAATATAAATTCAAATTATACCTCAAATTTAACGATTTTTGTATTAATACATCAAGAAATGAATAAATATTTAAAACCAAAATGAATTCATTGACTATTCGAAGATTACATACATAATTTTAATTCATTTATTTGCATGGCCAAAATTACACTCAAAGTGGCCGAAATTAGAAGCTGGCCGAAATTAGAAGCTGGCCGAAATTTGGCACACTTCCCCTATTTCATGAATTTGCTCATCTGAACTTCACCACAAATCACAAGACTGCTGGAAACACAAGCGATCTATCACATTTTTTGTAAGACTCTTTCGACACTGAGTTTCTACAATACAATATAAATTCAAATTATACCTCAAATTTAACGATTTTTGTATTAATACATCAAGAAATGAATAAATATTTTAAAAGCAAAATAAATTCATTGACTATTCGGAGATCAATTTCATAATTATAATTAATTTAATTGCTTGGCCGAAATTACACTCAAAGTGGTCGAAATACAAAGCTGTCCGAAATTTGGCACACTCACCCTAATTGTCCGGAATTACAAATGCTATCCTACCAAAAGTTATTTGAAATCAGAAGTGTTTGAAAATATGATTCCTTTAAAAAACAGTTGTCATCAAATTGAACAGTTAAAATGGGAATTATTTGCCCCTAAAAGCACTCTTTTAGGTTCACTGAAGCGATCAGTGACAAGAGAGAAAGAGACCGAGCAAATGACGTCGGCTGAGATATTTGCTAAGAGATCCACATCCAGCAAAATCAGTCACCCACTTCTCATCTAACCCAAACCCTTGAGCACACATACGAACTTCCGGTCCTTCTTCCGGGACACTGAACTGAATTTTGCCGTCCATGGATAAAACGGAATATCTGGTTCTTGTGTCTTTTCTCCTTGATTTCGCCCACCGCCCATGTCTGTGCAAATACCATCACCGATTTCAAGAATCCTTCCAATAGAAGGAGTAAAATCTCTCTTTCTCTGTAATTTATATTGCAATATCTATCTTACATCTATCCTTTCGCCAAAAAGAATCTCTCATACTCCAACCAGAAAACTTATCCATGGCCCCTTCTGCACCAGATACAAATTTATTTCCACCCACAAGGAAGAAGACGCCAAAGATGCCGCCCAATTCGCATCTGAAAGTATAACATTGCTCAGGGTATAATGCATCTTAAAATGCTTCCCGTCTTGCCAAGTGAATATGTGGCGTTTTTCGTTGGAAAAAGGAGAGCAGTTTTAAATGCCACCCATCGTATCTTGCAAGTCCACCCACATCGCCAAAAGACCTCACCTTATGTAACGTTAATCGTGCACTATAAAACTCACATTCAACCATGGGCTCTGGCAATGAAGACATCTCTCTCTGTGAACTCTTTTTCAAATCCACAATCCCGCCCTTTTCAGTTCGCCCCATCTAATTCCTCCCAAGAGCACCCCCATGCACACAATTCACCCCGGAAAGCCAGGCTCATGATGATGGCAGCAAAAAGGAAGAAGGAAAAAAAGTGGAATTTATCTAAGAGCATTTTCTTTCTGCTCGTTCCTAATTTCCCTGATACATTCCGATCCCTCCTTAATTGATTTTTCTCCGTTCGCTCTCTCCTCGATAGCTTCTACCCAACTCTACCCAAGAACTTGCCATACGTGAAGTTGGAATAAATAATTTGATTGCATACTCGAGTAATTATTTGTTTGTCTGACGAGTTTGTATTCCGATGGCGGAGTTTCTTGGTTCCGAAATTGCTCTTGTGATTAATTTTGATTTCAGTGTATGAGACAAGGACTATTGAAGGTCAAAAGTCTTTGCCATGTAATCGACAACATTATAGTTTAATGAAGAAAGTTTCTCTGCCTAACTTAACGAGTATTTCACGAAGTCTTCCAAAAATTTTGCAACTTCTAATGATTTCCCATTCGTATAGAAGATTAAAATTATCCAGTGCTTAAGGCTTTGGCATTTGGAAATTATTCAAATGCATTTACTCGTCTTTCAATTCGAGCAATAATTTGTCTTTTAGAGTTTAGTGTAAGTTCGAATAGAGATTACAGAACGTTCTAAAGCTTGTATATAAGGCTAGTAGTAATGGATGATAATGGATCTCCTTGTTCTTACATGAAACAAAAACTTTGCTGAGTTTTCAACGAGATTGTTTTTACAGTTTAATGGTTCAACTATCTGATTTAAAGGAACATTATTACTTACTGGTGAGATTTTTTTTAAAGAAATTTTAACTTATGTAGCTTGTTGTATTTTTTAGTAACGCAAGGGAGGATGAAACAGATTCTGAAAGCATATATTATTTGGCAAATATTATGAGTTATAGTAAAGCTAGACTAGGCTAGTGTCTCTCAAGTCTTGAATAATTTAATATTTTTTATAAAAGAATGTAATTAGTAAAACGAAGAGTTTCAAGATAAGTATTCATTAATCATTTTAATTTTGGTTAATACCGAGTATTAGTTCTTTCCTTTAGCCATTTAATAATTTTTACTTTTTAATTTTTAATTTTTCCATTTACCACCAGTCCACCAGTGATTTCTTCACTTACTACTTTTTCTTTTTAGCGTCTCAGGATTATAAATTCCTCCAATGTTTGTTCTATAGAACGCTGACGTACCGCAATTAATTCAAATATTATCACTAATGGAACCAACTGAAGGATTAATTAAATGCACTCAGCATCCAAGAGAGATTGTTGAGTAGGGAAAGTTTCTTGAAATCGTGTAAGCTCCACTGAAAGCTCGGGTGAACTTATGTACGTATTTCCATGAGTATAGTTAATTGTTGGAATATTAATTTTCTTCCAATGACTTTTCCACCACCCAGTGTGAGAAAATCTAAAGGTGTGCTACGGGTTTGTGGTAGAAGTGAAAAGTTGACTCACTTTTAATTTATGTCATATTTTAATTCAACTCACTTGATTGTTTTAATTGCGGTGAGGAAAGTTTTATTACCAGCCACACCTCCATGGTTCAGGTAAAAGGTGCAAAAGTGATACGTCTGAGGGCTTTAGGAGAAATGTGTGAGGTTTCTGAGATAGAGGAAGCAATACATAGCACTCAACTTCCCTTCTAGCAATAATTGTTGAAGTTCACATGGAATTATGAAAAGAAGTGATTTCATCGACTACAGTAAATTGCATAGTTAATGATATAAAGAAGGAGAATCTGGGACACATTTTGTTCTTCTTACGAGTTTTCAGATGATTTGGAATTTTTGAGATCAACATGCCCTTGTGGAAAATTAAAGGTTGTGCTCTTATCGCTTCGATAAAACTGGTTTTGGGAAATATCTCTTTATTAGATACACAAAGGCTAACTGCAGAAAAAGTGAGTAATCTGTATAATATTTTTAGGCATGTTCCCAAGAGTATTTTCAAAATCCTGAAAACGATTATCTCGAAAACCAGAAGAAACAGATCTCCTAAACTTACCGTCATTTTTTATGCATATGCTCAAGATTATTTAATAAAAGTAACTAAAAGAGATAGACCTCGTAAACTTTGCATAATTTTGCATAGAGGCACTTAAGACTATAGGCAAGTTTTTTCCTAAAGAGAATTGAGTTATAATTTTGATATATTTCGAAATCGTGCATGAGAAGCTATCTGAATATATATATTTCATAATGTTCGTCGAAATAATACAAGAATTAGAAGCAAATTTGTTTAAGTCGCAGTGCAATATCTGCAAAATTTTTTACAAAAAAAAGTGAAAAATAGCTTCACTTTTCATTAGGCTTGATGTGCCCCTGCATATATCCAACACTCATTGTAAAAGTTTCAAGTCGATTATCCTAGAATCTATAACTTAGCATAAATTGTTTTACACATACGACATACGCTATTAGCCTATAAAAGTTATAATTACCAAAACTAGTTATATACCTATTACTGCTCTGAAAAAAAAAAACATTTATGTAAAATTAACAAGAAAAGTTTGTCAAAAGGCTATTCTCCCACACAGAATATGGAAAAACTCAAAATTGGTAAGTAAAAATTCAAAATTGGTAAATAAAAACTCAAAATTGGCAAGTAAAACATCAAAACTGGTAAGTAAAAGTCAAGATTGGTAAGTAAATAAATTAAATTTGGTAAGTAAAAAAATTGAAAATTCTGAGAAAAAATCAAAACTGGTTAGTAGAAAAAACTAAAATGTTAAGTAAAAGTATCTAAAATGATAAGTAAAAAAACAAAATTGGTAGATAAAAAAATCAAAAATGTTAAAATGTTTCACTGTTAGGACAATGGAATGTTTTCTGTTTAGGAATTTATCAGTAACGCCTGTTGGGGCAAAGAGAAATTTATATGTATTGGGAACTTATGAGTTCTGCCCTTTGGGGCAAAGGGAATTTTCTGTGTTTTGGGAAGTTATCAGTGTCACTTTTTGAGGCAAAGGAAAATATTCTACGTTTTCGGAAATTATTCGGTTCTGTGTTTTGAGGAATTATTAGTTTTACCCTGTGGGGCAAAAGTAAATTTTCTGGGCAAACGGAAATTTTTGGAAAGTTATAAAATAATACCTGTACCATTTGTACCCTTTTTTGATTTTTTTACTTACCATTTTTGATTTCTAGAAGTACTTACCCATTTTGATGTTTTACTTATGAAGTAAATTTTTTACTTACCGTTTTTACCAAAATACTTACCAAAAATATTTTAACCATTACGAAAACCCTCAATTCCTTTTTTAAAAAGAGAGGAAAAAGCACAATTTCAAAGGTACAGTGCTGTCTCTCTATATGCACAGTTTGGGTACTTTTTTTTGACAGTTCTCTCTCTGAATATGCACAACTTTTTTCGAAATTCCCAACGGTTTTTTCTTTCTTTTAATAAAATATCATTTTTTTCATTGTTCTAGAATTTCCCGTGTTATTTTAAATATAATATGAGACAGAAAAAACAAAATTAAGAAAATTAAAAACAAGAAAAATAGGTTACCAAGAAAATAATTTTCTTTATTACTTTGTCAAAATGTAAACAAATTGATTTTGAATGCAACTGACACAAAAGCTGTGCATATAGAGAGTGTGCTGTGCATATAGAGAGACAGTACTGTACTCCATTTAAAAGGTGCCACACTTCTCCCTAAATTTTTTTTTTTTTTTTTCAAAAGATCTCTGAATGAAAATGAAAAGATCTGAATGAGGTGAAAATTTTTTAAAAGCATCAAGAAAACTTTTTCTTGAAGAAAATGGCAGAAAATGATTCATCAAAAAATTCCTTGAAAAATTTTCTTTAGAGTCCCATATTTGCCTGTCAAGATTCTTTCTACCAAAAAATTAATACAGCGCCGATGTTTATTAATTTGGGACAAATGCGAAAAATTTATGGATTCCCTAAAAGATCTTTTAAATCAACATTGCAGCTGTCTTTGAGAAAAGTCGATCAAAAGCTTCCTCAAAAATCCTCCCAAGTTGTGCAACGTTTCTTTTCAAAACAAAATCACTATATCCATTTTTAATTAAACGATTATGGAATTTTTAAAAAGTCCATGAGATTCAATAAAATATTTTATAAACTAAACCAAGTTCGATTATATTACCCCCATAACGACTTTTTAAATGTTTTTGGATTATTTTTAGTGTTATGATTCTTCTTTTTAATTTCTTTTTGAATATTATTGAAAGGGGAGGGAGGCAACGGTCTTACCTTGCCCATTCCTTGCTACCTCATGTTGGTAAATATTAAATATCAAACGACTTTGTACAATCACAAAAGGTGGAAAAGTACCTTTCAGCAAACCAATAAATTGATACCGATTGAACGTCAAAAATCGGAAAATCGACACTCAAAAGAATCCATCGGACAATCGTTTGATACCACTTCAGTAAAATTGGTCTGCGTGTGATAAAGGTTCGTGTCAATAGTTTATGCAATTTATGTTGTAAAAGCCGAGAGAGTGGCTCATGATTAATACAGAGTCTGTGAATAATTTCTCAAGTACTATGTACATAGTAATTCCGGTGGTTGGGACTT
The DNA here is from genome assembly GCF_024763615.1 of Phlebotomus papatasi. NCBI lineage: Eukaryota > Metazoa > Arthropoda > Insecta > Diptera > Psychodidae > Phlebotomus > Phlebotomus papatasi. Next base: position 44,394,104 of record NC_077224.1, read on the forward strand.
TAATTTAATCCCTTTGAACTTTGTTGGCGCATATGAAAGGCAAAGTGCATTAGAGTAAATTCGTTGTATGTGTGTCTAAAATTAATGGCTCATAATTAGTTCCAATTTATTGTCAATGGAACGTTCAAGTTGAAAACCACCACCACCGATGTTTCCGCCCATCGGAGACCAACATACTTTATACTTGGCCTTTTGCTCTTTTGACCGGAAGGTCGTGTTGGCATAAGTTGGTGAAGATGGAGGAGTACCTCCGCCGACGATGCAACAACAGGCAGAGGTATAATCCTGAAAATTAATATAGGCGATAATGCAGCAAATTACCGTAAATTATATTTCCAATGTGTGCTGACGACAATTGGATTGTGGCGTTGGGTGTGTGCTTGTGTCACAAGTTGCTAAAGCACATGAATTGTCTCTGCATGAGGGTGGGAAGGTGAGGCACTTCCTCTCTGTCAGCCTCTAGTGACCAAAGGGGTGAGGTTCCCTAAGTGGCCAGGGTCTTGCATTGGGGATTAAACTTCAGTGAAAATTGTGGACATGAGATGAGAGATCCGGATGTTGCGGACATAAAGTTAGGACAAGTTTCTCCTCCATGAGGGCATCAAATGCGGTTACACTGCTCACAAAATTGTTCTGCACACACGGCAATTATCGATACCATTATAGGACGCACCCCATGAACATTGGTTTAACATTCCTTATACATATTCATTGGGTTCTATCGAGCAGAAGAGGAAAGGTATTAAACTAAGCAAGCAATCCTGAACTCTTGTGCATGCATTTCACAAATGCAAGTTATCAGACACTTTGAGGCTGGATTAAGGATCATCCGATATCCTTGTGGCTTTTATACTCTCGTTAATAACAATTTACTAAGCATTGCTTTAGAATAAAATATAGGAAATTTTCAAAAACAATTAATCAATATCTTAGACTATGTCTTTTCTCTTTTTTTTTATTATCTACTGAATTATATTCTCTTAAATGAATATAACTTCAGTAGAATTTGAATTTTTTGTTTATTTTACGAAGCATGGGCTCTTGTGCACTTTTCGCTAGTGTTTTTTCTTTTATTTTCTGTTTTTATTGTTTTTAATCTTAGACAAGCATGTGTCAAGTTAATTTTTTTATATGATTTGAAGCCAATTTCCTAAATTGATCTCGGACTCAGCTCACAGTGCTCCGAGGAAAAAAATGTATTTAAACAAAAATTTAGTATATTTATCCCTCCATACGGTAAGGTATCTTATAATACGGAAAAACTTCTCACTTTTTAGATATTTAGCGTAACGGTCGCGAGTGCAAAAAAAATCCCATATAATTTTAAATCGAAATATGAGAAAGTGGCTTCAAATTTCAGGCAACTTGCCAGAGGCGTGATCTTAGATAATCCGCTTCATATCTTATTCACTTGAGGAATTTGATGGGTCAAGAAGTATTGATAAACAGCATATTTTCTTCAAATATATTTTTTTAATAATTAAAAACATAATAATAATTCAAAGGCTCTTAAGAATTGAATAATGTAACAACATTTAAAACAATATTTCCCAAAAATTGCGTTTGCAAATTTAAAAATTTAGCCGTTGGTCGGGCGTCATTTCCAAAGATTTGTTTTCAAAAAGAACACATCTATCCTTATCAAAAAACATAGATTAAGAAAAAACGTTATCTTATTTACATTTTATTAGATAGTTCAAATAAATTTCAAGATTTTGACAAAAGTGTCAATAGGGATTTCCTGTCGAAAAGATGTTCCTTCGACCTTAATCGTGACTACCACAAAGTTTTTTTTTCATAAAAGGTTTCCGAAAATCTCATCCCAACGGCTGACTTTTAAAATACCTTTAAATTAAATTTCAAAAAATATAGCTTAAATATTTTACTTTTATATGATTAAGAACATTGATTAACTAAATTTTATTATATTGAAAATAAATTAGAGAAAATATTTTGTTTTATCTTTGTGACATAGGTAACCCCTTAGCTCAATTCATCGAAAGACCACTCCATTGAAAATTCGTTCTAACAAAAAAAAAACATATATACTTTTTTGCGTAAAAAGGATTAGTCTATACAGAATGATTTCTATTGTGTTGTTGGAAGATTATACTGAACATATTTGTTTGTACTGTGAGTGAAATGAAAGAGAAATAACAAGGATTTGGTAGGGCCCTATGAGTCAATCAATGTGAAGTATTAGTGGGGTAGTATTTTACAAATTTCCACTCTGTTAATCGCCAAACCGCCCCAATCACGTTGCATTCCGCTGCAAATGCACCATTCTGCCACTGTAAAGTTAAATACAAGAGTAACACCTCGGCAAATCCAATTCCCTTTTGCCTGCATTTGGCCAGTTTGTCCCCTCTAGATCACCCACCAAATAATGTTTCGTGTCCGCGAAAACATCCTCTCAAGGGATTTTCCCTCGACAGTTACATAAACATACCCACCAGGAAGCTTTATCCTATTTGAGCATGCAGAAATTGACTTTTAAATTGCCAAACATAACATAAACGATCACCAATTCTCCACCATTTAACCACTATTCGTGAGATTGCCATGGGGTTAAAGACAATTTTGCATCCACGGGGAGGTGGGGGGCGTAATGGTACGGGCAGCATAACATAAATATGCTGGGTTGGGATAGTTGAATCATTTTAAATTATGTGGTATGAAAGAGCCATCGTCGCAATTAAGTTTTACACACCACTGACTTCAATTCCCATTAAATGTTGTTAGTTCCTCCACCTCCCTATTTACGCTATTTACAATTTGCAACTGCAGTAATTTCTTCATGCATCATCTACTTCTAAACTAATAGATTTATACATTTCAAATAAATTCATCTCATTCATTTCAATGATTTTCTTTCCAATAATTGTTAGGAAATTACAAAATTCGAACAATAATCATAATTGGTTTGTAAGTAATTTTATAGCTTGAACTCTACACGGACGGTAGAATATTAACTCAATAAAATCCCTTGATATAATTTTTTAATTTCTACGCAACATAGTGGCATCGTGATTTCGACTACCCTCCCATAAATCGATCATCCCATCTTTGCCATCTTTAATAAGATCTTCATGGGTTTAAGGGTAAAAGATGGGTTCATTTTTTGGCCTGTAATTTTTATAAATGATTTTATACCAATTATCTGACATTGACATTCGACACCTTACCCCGCATGGGGTCGTATTTTGGTAGACTTTTAGAAATCTGAAGTTTAGAGTTTTTTGACGTCAAACTGTCAGTCCGTCTATCCGGTTGTTGCTACACCAAAAGCCCAAACGGTTAGAACTAGAGGATTGGGACCTTCGGGGAACCCTCCCATAAGTCCGGCTATTACCATGCCTAGAGCTCAACCAGTTACACGGTAAAAACTTTTGGACACTGACCAATATATCGTAACAAGTTTTCCTTGGAACATTTTTTTTACAATCGATTTGTACCTAGAGAAGATATTTGTTTGTTCCAAAAAGTTTTCTTTACAGTTTTGTTACGAAATATAGTTACAATTTTGTTAGAGTTTTCTTTTGGAACCGTTTCGATAAGGTGGAATGTCTACAAATTTGAGTTTATTTCGTTTTATACAAATTTATTCTAAAGTTGGAATAGAATTTGTTGAACTCGTCTGTTTTGTTCTCTCTGTCAGGAACAAATTGGTACATTTTCTTTATAACAATATTATTCCTATATCTGTAACATATTTGTTGCTAAAATTTTCGGTGTCCGTGAACGAGGTAATTTTTGGAACGAAATTGTTACTCATATGGGGAATCTTTTTGTTCCTATTCTCGGGAACAAATTCGTGTAAAAGATTTCGTCGTACAGTTAAGGCCTATACTTCAGTCGAGATGGATTTCGGTGGCGATAGGTCATAAGGAACATCAAATAAAAATCAACTTAATAGTGTTTTATATATAGTGCAGAGATAAAGTCTTGGTACCGTTTGAAACCCTCCCCCCCCCCCGACCAATAAGTCGATCCTAGGACCATTAAAACGTTCCACATTTTCCCCCTTCCCTTCTAAGACCATGCTTTTCAAGATTTCTCGGAAATCTTCATGTGCTTTTTTCACTTTAACTGCTCGAACTCCAAGAGAGACCAGTTTTCACAATCTTTAGATATGTTTTAGAAATTACCCAGGTGGACATTTCCTCCCCGGAGGATCTCAGTGGCGCAATAGGCAAGAGCCTTGGGTCTTGGGCGGTTCAATCCCCGGTCTGACTCACAGTTGTTGTGACTTCGAGTCCCACTCGGTGCAAAGATCTGAATGTCTGATTTAGACAATTTTCACTTAAAAACGTAATATAATCACCGCCTTCGCCCAACAATACCACAGGAAAGCACTCCTGGGCGATCTACAACGGACTTAACACATTCCTCCAATACGAGAATTGACAATATAAAAATAATGACGTTACAATAGAATATCTCAATACGAATAATTTTCTCTCTTATACGAAAATATCATTGAATCATTCCTAATAACAGTTGTTCAAGGTCAAAAAATAAAAAGACTCTAAAAAATATATTTCCCAACCGAATGGGAACATATTTGGACTAGTTAGAAAGGCCTTGGAATCCTTTACAATTCTGAATCGTTTTAAAAATGTTCTGAAATGATAAGCAACCGGTTGTGAACCGATAAGTAATTTTTGTCCGAAACACACTTTTATTATGTCTTAGTTATTTTCAGTATTTTAAGGATCTTTTGAGAGATTTATAAATAGATTCAAATTGGTTGTAAACCGTTAAATAGTAAATTATACGAAAGTACTTTTGAAGTATAGCATCTAAGTCACGAGTTCGAGCATTTCGCAAAGCCTGAGATGCTTCGCCCCCCTTCTTTAAATTTGATTCTACGTCTTTATTTCAGTTTTGCACTATTTGTAAATAAAATAAATAATTTTTAGAGTAAGCTGGAACTTGTTAATATTCCAGAAATCTCTATTTAGTTGCAGTTATACTATCCAACACTCCCACTTTCAGTCCTAAGATTTCTATACTTTTTTGACAATATAACCTACTCTTTTGTATGAAATAACGAATATTCGGTAAAACGATATGTGATAGGGGAAAGTACTCTCCCTTCGAACGCTTATGCCTTCGAATAATGTGATTTTCTTTTATCTTCCCTAAGAAACTTATATATAATTATCATCTAATTATCGATAATTGACGATAAGCTAACTAATATTTAACAGAAATGTGTAAGTTTCTTAGGAAAAATAGAAGAAAATTCACATTATACGAATGCATGAACGTTCGAAGGTAGAGTACATTCCCCTATATTGATAAATTGACTAGGAGTTTAATTAATATTAAAAGAATGTCTTTTTCTTTTTTTTTAATACAATAAACAAAAAATTAAACTTACGATAATGATGATAATTATGATTTTAAATTACATTTAGATCTAGGGTTAATAAAATATAATATCAGTAACATAATTTTGTTGCTCTGTTTTAAAAGGACGATGTCATATGAATGTTCGAATGGGCAATTTCACGCAAAATGGTGCAGTTTTTCAAAACAATTAACCTCTTTGCTTAAAACTTGGAATACGATGATAGGTTTAAATTATTGTATTACTGTTCTGCACTATAGGATATTTCTAATTAAAATTCAAATTAATTTTTCATATTAATTGTTCCTTTGCGTAATGTGTTTAAAAAATCAGTCAAATTGATGAATTTTCATTAATTCAGCAATAAAAAGTAATATTTGGTTCACAAAAATGCGTTTACACATGGTAAAATAGCATAAATGTGATTGCCCATTATGCTGTCAGGCTAATTTAAATTAAGCAAATTATCATGGTAAAATTGTTCATTAATTTTAATTTTCTTCCAGTCAAACAAGCAATCTTTTGAACCAAAATGTTCCCTGCAAATTCATTTACTTGTAATTATTAATTTAATTGCAAGTACATAATTTAGTTAAATTAATTAATAATTTCTCGCTATTCTCATCCATTCCAAATTGATGGAAAAAGAAATCGAGAAAGATTGTAAAGTAATGCAGGAACAGTACCCCTTTATACAACAGTCCTATCCTATACCCTATCCTCTCCTATTGTATTCATTATAATTACGTTAAGCCATCTCTTGGCTTAATTTGTAAGCGTGCCTAGGGCATTAGGCTTGATTTTAGATTTATGAACCATTAGTCTCCTAAATTCAAAATAAATAAAAGTCATTGATGGTAAAGTGAGAATTCCCCTCTACATTATATGTTTTGGAAACTCTATAAAATGAGCGTTTCACATGAAAATTTTCAATATTTATTTCAAGCTGCCCCATCCTCGAAATTCTAAAGGGAAGTTATTGAGGAAGAGCTTCATATTTTCTCTGTCGGAGGAAGTACACTTGTGTGGATGACTAAAAAATGCATAAAATTCAATATGAAACATTAAAAATGAATGAGGAGGAATAAAATTCAGTTAAGTTGAATTTTAAGTGGGCACCCAAGTGATGCAGAGGGGTGAATTTTTGTGAAGGAGTTGCAATTTAATGTGAATTATTTCACAGGAAATCACTTGCAACTTTTCAACTTATATCCATCCGTCGATTCCACACTTGCCACCCAATGTTGAGGAGGAGAAGTGCATCATAAAATTGGTGCGGGTACTGACATGAATGGTTGAGAATTGGGGGAATGGAGCTGGGAAAAATTGTGAGATCCTGGTGAGGGAAAAAAGAACCTAGAGGAAATGGATTTTTTCCGGCAAAATCAGAAATGGTTATCGCATATTCGATTCCTTTCATTTTTCAACCAATTCATGGGTGCCAAGAAGGGTGACTGGAAGGCTCACTCATGGTGTTTTCCAGGGTGAAACCACATGGAGAAATATCACCTTTTCCCTCAGAGAATAAAGTACCACATATATAGGAAAAATCTGGAGTGGAGAAACGCATTTGAGTTATTGAATTTCCATATTTGCAATAACCGTTTGCATCGGAAAGTTGTAAATAAATTGAAAATTGATATCACCGTCTATAAACCTGCAAATTGGATATTTAAATTCGATATTAGAATTTTTCCACACAGACATATATTCACGAAGGAGCTCCAGTAATGCTTCTTATGGTATCTCTGAAAGTCGATGATGATATAAATTTTCATGGGAATAATTTTTACATCACTCTCAAGATCTAATTGAAATTGAGATTACTACATGCATTGGAATGATATGAAATTCATTTTCATACGATATAAAATTTCTAATAGACACTTCGGTTAGTAAATCTTTTTAAAATGTATAAAAATCAGTTCTACGAAATATATTCGAAAACTATATATAATCAAAGACACAAAACTGACAAATTAGATAAAATTAAACGAGTCAGTTATGCATTAGCTATTATTAAATTGTTACAATTTAAAGTAAGTTAATTCCGCAAAACTAAAAAAGACGTAAGCAATCCCAAGTGGCACCGAATGATTCCAGAAGTGCAACACAAGATCATTTCGAAGTCATTTAAACGTATTATTTACTACATCAGTAGGATAACCAAAATTTTACTAGTTCAACAACTATCAAAATAGAAATTCTAACCTCACGGTGATGACCATTAATTACAACAAACTAATTTATACTACCAGAAAAATTAAAAAAAATCGATGACTATAAGCGTCCTATGTTTTGCGAAATACCCTAACTCGTAAGTTAGATACTATTCATTAAAAGTATTTTCGCATTATTTACCGCTAACCGGCTCATAATCGATTTTAATCAATTGATAAAACATTCAAAAGACCATCTAAAATAACTTAAGAGTAAAGATATTGATTATAGGATAAAAATTACTTATCTGTTCGTAACCGGATGATAACCAGTTAAGAACTGATTAGATCCGGTACGGCTTTATCAGAAATTCCAAGACCTGTCCAGCGAACCCAAATTTGACTGCATTCAGTTGAGAATTACGCTCTCTAGAGCCCTTTTAATCTTTGACATTGACAAACCGTTATAATGAATGATTCAACGATATTTTCCTATATGGACAAAATGTCAACCTAGGTAATCTCTAAAATACTTCCAAAAATGTAAAAAAAAGCGCCTGACCATTTTCGATCAAAAATAAATGCCTGAATACCTAAATCAGACATTCAGATCTTTGTATCGGGCAGGACTGGAACTAACAATAACTGTGAGTCAAGCCGGGAATCGATTGGCCCAGGAGCCAACGGTCTTGTGTAAACGCGTTAAGACGACTTGCGGACAGGGTCGGGACTCCTGTGGAACACATTCGATCAGATCGGATGCACGGTCAGCACTACTCTGCCAAGTTGCACAGAGGCTTCCCATCTGTGCGAACTAGTTTTCCACAGTAGCACAGCCACTCGTTATAGAAAGGATAGGGAATGTTAGAGAGAAAACGGGATCCTTATCTACTCTCAGGTCGAATTAGGGAAATGTGGGGAAAATTTTCTTGATGATGCTGTCACACTTACCTATTGCGCCACTGAGATCCACTAGGAAACCTATAAAAACATATCCATTTTTTAGCAGGAAAATGACTGTTCCCATTTGGGTCTGCATTATCGACTTTTCTTTGTTTGTGGGTTCTCTATCACATCTCTTTTCCCCAGTTCCTATCATGTTCCAAAACCGTCAAAAAGTAGTGACAGGAACCAACAAGAAGAAAAGTCGATTATGCATATGCAGATAAGAACAGTATCTTTTTCCCATCTTCAGGTTTTCCTCTTTTCATTGGAATAGCCCCATTAACCATTATGACAGATGTACAAAATTTTGCGTTGTGAGAATTAGATTTTGCTACTTGGGTTGTCACGCAATGCGTCACAAAAATTTTAATATTTCAAGCAATTTTTGATATTTTATAATATGGGAAACTGGGGCATTATTAGACATTAATAGACTGAAATAGTCGGGCAGTCTTAAGCACAATTGCATTAAAATACATTACAACAATCAACATTTAATATTCATCAATGAAGAAAGGATAATGGAGGACTTGTCATTTCGGTGAGGTTAAAATCGTGATTTTTGCGAGATATTCAAGAGTGGAAATTGTCGTGAGCCAGATATTTTAGAATTTCACAGCAAAAAAAAAAACTCTTATGAACTTCATTTATCCGTGACGATGCCATAAGTTGCAATTATACCCTTCTACTCCTTAGAGCGCTAAAGGAAAAGTCTAATAATGAAAAATTCCAGCAAAAAAGGCAATCACATTAAGATTCGTGGGTGCTTCTAAAATCCACCTCAATTTCCACTCAACGGGCAGAATCAGGGAAAATTGAATCCACCGCAAAATCGATGGTTTTATTCAAAGGAAAAGCTCTGCCAGGGAGAAAAAAAAGTCAATAATCGGAAACGATAACATTTTTCCCCAAGTGGATAGAAACGATGACATTACGGCATTCTCTGCAATTGCTACCGAAATGTGGTTTTCTATTTAAATTGCACGACTTCTTGTTTTTCCTTCTAAATGGGTGCCTTTTCAAGGGAGAGAGGAAAATTCAATTTTCACGGATTTTCCGCAATACACAATATATTTCCTCAGATTGCGCACCAGATATATTCAAAGACAATAAAAGGACTTCTATAGAGACTTTTGAATCGGAAAGTTATGTGAAAAGAAACTTTTTTAATTAAATTATAAAATAATTATAGTCTCATGCGTTTAATTCTTATACACTTGACAGCTTCTCTCCTGGAGGAGGGTTCATGAAATTTCCACAACAATATTATTAAAAAAAAAGTGTAAAAATAATCACTACAATGCTAAAGCACTCTTTGAGTTATGCTCAGTTGTCCTATATCCGGATGAAAGCTCTTGTAAAATTTCCCTCCACATATGAGTTGCATTTATCATTTTCATCCTCAATGTTTCGGATAACCAAGTGTAGGCTGTATTCTGAGTTCCGCTTAATTCAGAGAAACACTGAGAGCCACTGAAAAATGTCCATTTAACGTGTCATTTTCTAGTAATTTTCTTGTATTCGTAGAGTCACACTGACGTCTAATGACTATTGGACTATCATACACATTAAAAAATTCGGATGGTATTATCCACAAATCGTATCTTCAGATTCTACTATCTCAAAGAATAGTGCACCGAGAAAAACTAGGATGGTAAAATTTACCATCCTCCATACAAAATTCTAATGGACGGATAGTAAAAAAGTCACCCAGCAAACACGATATTAAATCGGACTGTCAAAAATTGTAGAATCTATTGTATGGATAGTAAATTCCAATAGCCGGATGGTAAATTCTAATATCCGCGGATAATAGATTTTACTAGCCGGATGGTAGATTTTACTGGCGGGATAGTAAATTTTACTAGCCGGATATTAGAATGACAAATGTCGCAAAAATTTATTTTTCCTATTTTCATTGATTTTTGGCCATTGTTTGAGGGCTTGGGGCCCTTCCTGGATGACATTCTCTGTATTTCAAGCCAAGGTAAAATGTACAGGAGGATAGTAGATTTTACCATCCGGCTATTAGAATTTACTGTAAAGGATAGTAAATTTTAAAATGTCAAGATGGTGGATTCTAAAGGAAAGTTTCTATCGAGGATGGTATTTTTTACTATCTTTTGAGGCAGTAGATTAAGATTTAAGATACGATTTGTAGAAAATACCATCCAGATTTTTCTCGGTGTAGAAAACACCATCCCCTATAGACATCTTCCTTTAGAATCTATATCTTGAACTTTTGAAATGTACTACCCTGTGGATAGTAAATTATAACAGCCGGATGGTAAATTCGGATGGTAAATATCTTCCTTTAGACTCAACCTAGATTCTAACATCTGGTTATTGGATTTTACTAGGTATAGATGATGGTTAATTTTACTATCCTAGTTTACTTGCTAACAAGCTGGATGGCAAGTCACATATTATTTTCTACTTTCAACAAACTTACTCTTACTGAAAACCGTGAAAGGATTCATTTTTGGCATACAGAATGTTTACATACTACGAATGTCTTTTTTAAAATACTATTCAGGTTCAGACATAGGCTTGAGACAGGATTTCGTTATAAGGCTTAATTTTCTTTAATTTTTTTATCAGGCAAGACATTTGAGAATATTTTGGCGCTAGATGGAATCCTAGGAGCAGATGATCCATTACATACTTACTTGCTTACTTAATCGGCACTACAACCAATTGCTGGTCTTGGCCTGATTCAGGATCCGTCGCCACTCAAGCCTGATACGTGCCGCTGTTCTCCAATTTCGTACCCCTAATGTACCGGCATCCTGATCTACGCCGTCGGTCCACTGGAAGCTGGGTTGTCCTCATCCTTGCGAATCAGATGACCAGTCCATCGAAGCATATTGAGGTGTATTTGCTTGACGACATTTACCTCTCGGTAGGGCCGGCTTCACGCCAAAGGTTTAGCCCAGTTCCCGATGGTATCGAATTTCAAAATAGTAACCAATTTTATTGGTTTTTCAAAATTTAATGGATCACTTGCCCATATTGTACAATTTTATGTGATAATTTTTCCAAAAAAATTGATTAAGAAGAAATTAGACAAGTTAAGCCATATGGATAAGCCTTAGATCTGAAGCCCGTATAGCGCTCATACGCCTCATGGTTGTATAGGCTCCGGCACCGTCCCTCCTCACGAGGCCATAAATCCGTCGTAGAGTTCTACTCCCAAACGTGGCTAAGAATTTGCAATTCTGTTTGCTGAGGATCCACGTTTTAGGTGAATACGTGAGGATTGGTAAGATCAAAGTCCTGTCAGTATAGTAGCTCAGTCGTTATGCCTAATATTCTGGACCGAAAAACTCTTGATAAACTGAAATAGGCCCAATTGGCTTCAATTAGCCGTGCGTGGACTTCTGTTGATATGTTGTCATCTGTGATTGTTGTCTCAACGTAGATAAAAGAATTAACAACTTCGAAGTTGTAGTCCCCCAACGGGAACCATGTTTGACCGATGTCCTCCGTACTATGTACTTTTGGTAGATGATCCAATATATTTTGAAAAATTACTAAAATTGTTTCTTTACACAATGTTTCGAACACCATATAAAACTACTTTTAAACAACAACTTTATTATGATAACAATTCCAAACTTCGAAAATTGAAGTAACATAAGCGCTAAATGCAGTAACACTATTGACGTCGTACACTCGCTGCACTTTCGTAAAAAATTGCTTACTATTGACTTATAAAAAAAATAATTTCTACTATACGTACTATATTTTGCAGTCAGGGTATTAAGAGCATTATATATAGTTTTATGAATAAATTGAAATTTGGAAAGAAAGATATTTGAGTTGAGAATCTATTAAGAGGTATTTCATGCCAAAAATAAAGAAATTTGCCAAAAATTCAGGCAAAAATATAGTATATTATAATGCAGGAATAAAATGTTTTCAGTGACTGCAGGAGTTTGAAAAAAAAAGAAGTTTAAATGGAGAGAAAAATAGAGAAATAAATGACAGTTACAAATCAAATTAAGTGGCATTTTCCATAGAAATCACCACCGATTTAAACTGCAAAAACTGCTATAAAATGTGGTATATGGGCCAAGATAAGCACTTCTTATAGTTGATTTAGCTACCAAATGGTTCTCTTTATTATTATTTTATATTGTGGGGTACTTTTTGAGCATTCCAACACCCTACCCCAAACCATTCCTCTCTCCCGCTTTGTGGGTTTGTTGTGCAATCCAACATCCTGGTTTCCACCGAAAAAACCCCGGAAGGACGCACATTCGGACGCCAAGGGTTGGGGGGCATTTTTAGGGGATAGCATAAGAATTAAATTGAAGTCGATTTGGTCCCGGATACAGCACATTGCAACATTGTATAATACACCCAGTTAAATGGGTTGTTATTTGGTTTTGGTGAATTGCCACCATTCGTTGTCACCCCTAAAAGCCTGCGCCCCCAACTACCTCTTTTTTTTCTACCAAAATCCCATGCCAAATGCCTATTTTGTGTGTTGTATAAAATAGCCAATATAAAAAGTATGATGCTCCTGGAACAGCAAAATAAATGTCCAATGTTATATGTATTTTTCTGCACGAAACAATTTGACAACCCAATAAAGGAGGAATATTAATAAAAAGGGGATGGGTATGTGTATTTAATTAAAAACACTAAATAGACAATGAATAAATAATGTCACAGTACACTGTTATATTGAGGTCTTTTGCACAAATTAATTGCTTCGTGGGAGATGACCAAACCAAAAAAAAACACCCAATGAATGTAGGCTGAAACTTTTCTGGTCAGCGAGATTATAAAGGCAGTCAATGACAACTTTGATAAAACTATCGGGTGAATTTCTAGCTTGGCTATTGGCATAATTGACAGAATTGCAAATTAAATGACTCATTTTGCTGACAATTTATAGATAATTTGGTTAATAGTCTACAGCGTGGAAAATCGTGTGTTGATTTAACAACGAAAAAAGGGTGACCAAAGTTGAGAGCATTCGCTAACTGCCCATTGATGAAATATTGATTCAGGGAAAACGAAAATATGTTAGATAGGGGAAAGCGCGCTACCTTCGGACGACTCTAACTTCGGACAATTCAATTTTTTCACTATGGATTTCACTTATAGCTCTTTTCTGAATATATGAGGCATTTAACTATATAGCTATTGAAGTATAATATTACAAAGAGACAAATTCATTTATAACATAATAAAAATGATTTGTGCGAAGCATAAATCGTCCGAAGGTAGCGCGCTTTCCCCTATAGTATTTTAGTAATTATTACAAGATTTGAGATAAATCTAATTAAAATATATAAGGAATTCTCATAAGATATTTAAGTCTATTTTTATTACTGATTTGAAATTGTTATATAATATCTATATTTACATCATAAAATATTTTATTTCCATTTCATTCTCTGATTAGCAAAACCGTAAAAGTTTAAGTCAATCAAAGAAAATTACGTGGCTAAAATCTTTCACAGGGTGAAATATTTATTTACATGTGTACGAGTCTTAATGAGAAGTCCTAAAATAAATTGAATACAATATTGCGTCATTCGAAATACATTGTAGCGTGTTTCAACAATAAAAATGCAATGAGGAACATCGAATTGATTTTATCTCACCAGTAAAGGAATCAATAGGCACTGAAGTCCTTTGCACGCTTGGGATAATTTCAAAGAGATTCTATGCTTTTATGTACCATTAAAGACAAAAAAAGTACCATTCAAGGAACTTTTATAACTCGCACACGATAGAAATTGCAAAGTCCTCAATGGTATGTTGGTGACTCACTGACTGAAGACTTTTATTTCTTTTATTGTTTAAACCTGAGATAAATTCGCAGGCACGTGAAATGACTAAAAACAGAATAGCTTTACTTGACCTATGGAATCTGTTTGTTAAAATGCATTATCGAATAAATAAATTTTAATTTCTTACTCGATTGAAATAGATTTTTTCATAATTTTAAGAGCTTTAAAAAGTTTTTTGAAAAACGTTTGTAAGTGATACAAAATTCGATCATCTGGTCTTCGTTAGGGCCCATATAGACCCGGGCTGGTCCTCAGAAATATTTAGCCTGCAAAATTTGACTGTAGAGATTTATCCTAAACTGTTGTGGGCAATCGATTAGAGATCCTTTGTAAAAGTTTTCTTTACAATCCTTTACTCTCAGATTATACAGGTTAAATATTCTCGAGGGTCAGTAAGGTCAGTTAGAGTATATTTGGGCCCCTGGCCCTTTTTGCAAAAGTCTCTCAATCTGTATTAAAACTCAACCACTTGAGCATTCGTTCGTCCATTTGTTTATTTGTCTCATCATCTATTCCATCCATTCATTCTTTTATCGATTCGTTCAGTTATTTGTAGGTCCATCCATGAATTCGTTCACCTGTTTGTTCTAGAACTCATCGGTTACAGCATCAGAAAAAAAGAACGTTAGTTGGTCCAATCATTTTACGTACAGTCATTCGTTTTTCTTTTCGCTAATAACTGCATCCATCCGTCCATTCACCTTTTTACTATTTTATAAATTCAATCTTTCTCGATTCGTTCTTCGTCGGTCTGCCCCCCAATTCCGATGGCCGTCACGAAATTTATCCAGATTTTTCGGGATGGTGGTTGTGTGTGTGAAGCCGCTTCAGCTCATATTTTGTGCACTTTTGAGCAAATTATTCACATTTAAACACAGAAAACACCCTTTATGAGATGAAAATTATTGTAATTTGATTTACTAAAACATTAAATTCGCGAAAAACTAGAGAAAAATCCGTGAAATTGAACGCTTGTTCAATGAGGCTGTCATTTCTCAATCATGCCATTGCTCTCGCTCGGCTCGCTCGCACTCTCTCGTTCACTCTTTAATTGCGGGATATTTTCAAAATCATTTCCGTTACATAGACGGCTTCATCAAATCACTCAAATTTTAATTTCTTTGTTACAAGTGTGGTCCAAGGCAACAAAATAATTTTTTTAAATGATTTTTCCATATAAATTTATTAATGCCTTGGGCATTTAATAAACAACTTCGTTATGAACTATAATACCTAAAGTTTTTTTTTCTAAAACACAGTGCAATAAAATGAAATCCTTTCTTGTGGGGGATGCAAGTGGATGAGTACTTTTGTTTTCCTTTTGGTGTTTCATGAACATGTTCTCCCAAGACATTTCTGGAGGAATATCACGTCAAATTTCTGAGATATCTTTAGGTAAAAATTCTCAAGAAATAATAAACTTGCTTGTTTAAAGTCGTATTTATCTCAATAATTGTACATTACAGAACGTTGGTGTCCAGAATCCAGAAATGATTTTTGCAGGAGAATTCAAGGAAAAATTCCCTAGAACAAACTAATTTTCTATCATTTAATTTTTCCTGTAATTTTCTCGATTTTTCTCATAAATCCTTGAATATTCTTCAAACTTATAAATAAGGCTGTATAGGACAACTTGTGTCCTTCGCGAAAATATTTCCTTGAAGAAAGAGCTGGGGCCACTGAATATCATAGGATGGGAAGGAAGAGGTAATGTTAACATCATCGTAAAACATGAACAAAATAATCTATTAAAATATGAATATTTTGTCTTTGGATTATAAATCTTTTCTTCCTACAGATTTCGGTGCCCTGCGCAGCGCACCTTCTTCATTGGTCGAAAATGTCAGGTTTCTGGGGATTTGTCTTTCTTGGGGCCAAAGGGATGTCTTCATTGTGTACATGCGGTACATGGGTCCTGAATCACACACTCCACGAACAATTTTACGGCGATATTTTACTTTTTACAAATAGGTTACTAAATGAGTTAAGCAAAACTTACTTAGTAGCCAAGAAAGATTTTTATTTCATTTTGTTTAACTTGTGTAGTAACTTAGTAATCTTATTTGTAAAAAGTAAAATATCGCTGTAAAATTGTTCGTGAAGTGTGTGACTCAGAACCCATGTACCCAATGAAGACTTCCCTTTGGCGTCCAAGACAGACAAAATCCCAGAAACCCGACATTTTCGACCCGTGAAGAAGGTCCGCAGGGAACCGAAAGAGCTCTAAGAAGAAATGTTTTTTTTTTATTCTGGGCTGAAATGTTCCATTTAACGACCATCAGATTATTGTTGTTAATAAATTGTTACACCGGTCCCTTACCCTTAAATTCTCCGTGTTTATGATCTTCAGAGAACTTGGCTCTTTTTTCGAGAATATTGTCGTGAAAAAGACAAGTAGTCTTGCGCAATCCTTCTCGGGGATTCGAAGGATATTCAGAGAAAATGAAGAAAATTATAGAAAAAATTAAAATTAAAAATTAATTAGTTTAAAAATGTAGTTCTAGGAAAATATTCTTTGAATTTTTTTTGACAAATCGTTTCTGGACAACACCATCCTACTCGTTATTGAAATAACATGCATTTAATCAAATGCTTTTACCCATTTCTTGAGAATTTTCACATTAAGATATTTTAGAATGTTGAAGTGATGGACCATAAGTATCTTTGTGGGTTCTGGAGACACCAAGAAACCCCAAAGTATTCATTGATAATTATTTAAATTTTTCCTCGTGGACATTAAATTTATGTAATTATATAATTACATAAAATTAATAAAACCAATTTTAACAAAAAATTTTGAGCACTAAATCGTGAAATTTTTACTTAAAATGCATCTATTTTGCCATCTCACGAACTCCAGGAGCTCGCGGGATAAATTTCGCGGGATATTCAAAATAACAGCCATTATTCCGCTTTTTGTGCACTACTACACATGCCATCCCTCTGAAAGCGCCACACTCTTTATCCGTGCCCACTCATACAGAGTGAAGACTCTGTGTATGATGTATATTTCTATTTCGCAAAATCGGGAAAATTTTGGCGGGATAGCAATGTGACGGCGTCAGAATTGCATCACTGATCATTTATTTTCTGATCTAGCGGTAATGCACCCATCCATCTATCAATTTATTGCAATCTATCCGAACATTTGTTCATTTCTCTGTTCATCTATCTATCTATCCATTCGGTATTCCGTTTAATCATTTTTGCTCCTTTCGTAAACTCATTCTTCCTTCCGTTCTTTAAGTAGTTCGTCTATTCATTCGTTGCTGTTATCCTATCCATTCGCTGTTATGCATAACGCACAATAACTTTTGTTTGTAAACATGTTTTCAAAATTTTCTATAAGTGTGAGGGAGATGACTAGATCTAGATCTCACTCACTCTCATTGTAATGTCAAAAAAATGTTTACTAAACAAAAGCTATTGTGCGTTGGGCATTACTCTCATTCGTTCGTTAGAAACATTTGTCTTTTCACAAAACTGTTCATTCTTTTATAAATCTATTAGAAATTAAAGATTTTGAAAATAAACTTTTGGGCTAAAATCAATCTACTAGTAGAAAGTGTTATAGTAGGAAGTAGGATTTATTAGGAGATTTAGGCGTACTGTTCCTATTTAGGTCTGTGCCACTGTATCTATTCATTCATCAATTTGTATACATAATCGCCTTATCGTTTTTCATCTGTTAGATCGTTGGATAGTTGGTCGTTTACTCGTTTAGACTTTTATTCGTACGTTCGTTCGTAAGCTCGTTCGTATGTTTATCCATGAAAATCAATATAACCCTCTAAAGATGAGACGCTTTTTACTGACCGAAAATCAACAATAAAATTAAACAGATAAACAAAATAAATGTCTAACATATATTCTTGCATATATTGCAACATTTGTAATCTGTATGGATGATAAGAGGTTGATTCTACCCAAGTACACGTCTGAACCCCTTATAAAAAATGAAAATTTTATTAAATGTAACACTGTAATGTTGTAGTCTTGAGATTAAGGGGGTTTCCCGAATTAGAAACCCAAGACTTAGCTGTTTTTCGCGATTTCTTTTGGAGGAGAAGGAAACGACCAAGCTTTATGAAATTTTGGGTATATATTTATACACATTCAAAGTACTCAAATAATTTTTTTCGAAAAAAAAATATTACAAAATGGCGGAATAATGAGTAATTTTCTGGAGCGCCTCGTCACAGTACACCATATTTGGTGGAAAATCTGCAGCTTATAATTTTTGACTGAAAAAAAACCAAATTAATTTTCAAAATTCATAAGTTTATTTCATAGTTAAACCAAGAAAAACTGAAGAAAAATAGCCCAAAAATTTAAGTATTTTTTCTGACAACACCAATGAATAATATTTTTCGCTTTAATGAAAAATATTACGTATGAGTATTGTAGTTTTTATTGCCAAAAGGGTTTTGCTTAAAAAAAACTGGAAGTATAATAAATAAATAAAATCAATTATGAATTTAGGAATTTAAAAATTCGCCATTTTTTAGCTTAAATATTTACTACATAGCAAATAGCTAGAGACTTGCAAAATATATTCTAGATTCCTTCAACCTTCTACTTTACAATTATGTACAGACATAAGAAAAAAATAACTTTAGGTGGTGAGGAAAAATTATTTTCTTTATGGGACACCGGTGTTCCAATCGTCCTTAAAGGGTTAAGGCATTAAGAGCTTCTTGGGGTAACCGGTGCGGTGGCGTGACTGTTTGTTGAACCATTCTGGGGCTATATGCTCTGGGAACTGATGATTTGTGTTTCAAAGGATTTCTAGTAGATACACCATTTGTTTCTATGACAGGAGAGTACCTCTCTCGGAATATTGAGTAACGGGCTTTCTAGGAGTCCCCATCTCCTGGAGCCTTGCTAAGCAAGGGCCTAGGGGGGTGGACAGGCCAAGCTTTAGAAAAAAAAAGTAGCTTGAGATATTAATTTCTCTGTGAGACACCGGTGTTTCAATCAGCCTTAAAGGGTTAAGTAAATGTACATGTCAATGTACCACATAACCTAAATCAAAATTTTAATAAAAGTCTTATAAAAATTTTCTTTTAATAAAAAAAGATCCATTAGTCTATCAAGGAAACATGGAAATGTTCTAAGTTTTAAATTATGGATTTCTTTTTTCCGAAAGAGCAAAGTTTGCACACTGTTCAAAAACACATTTGGGAACTGCAATAATATATGTGGAGAGAACTTTGGTCAATCACAATGGAAAGTTTTGTTCGAGATTAATTGTGAGAGATGAGAAATGTGAGTGTTATACCATAAAACTTGCAGCTTAGCGTGTTATTTTTGGGGGAGAATACTAGGAAAAGGTTTCAGAATGGGGGAACTATAGAGTATGGGAAAAAGTGGATTATGCTAAAAATCTCTGTGAGTACTTTTTGGAAAGAAAAGTTTGAAATGAAAAGCGAAACTTAATTTTCTGATTTTTTTCCCTGCTCTCTTTTGAAAGAACATAGAAGAGGTTACTGAATGGAATATCAGTAATGTCTGTCTTTTAGCAATAATTCTCCCTCTTTCTGACACGTGGTTATACTCTGTTTATCTGGGGCGTTTTTAGGCAGTGGCTCCTTTTGTGGGAGAGAATATGTATATGCTCCCCAAAATAATGCGGAATGTAATTCTATTGTGTGTGAATTGTTGAACAAACATGCCTGATAGATATCATATGTGAATAATGGTGGATTACATGAAAAGCTAGGTTCTGGGGTGATTCAGAAAAAGAACAACAGATTTCATTCACCCTCTGTTTCAGAGGTGCCTGCTAACAACATGTGCGGAATATTACATTTGCTATGTTTGATCTTTTTTCCACCTTTCCCTTTATTCTTGTTCAAACACTCAATGGATGAAAGAAATTTATGTATTCCTATGCGCCAGTTTTTTTCATGAATGATAATTTTTTCAGAACTTTTTAGGTTTATTTTGTGGATAGAATTGAGTGGGAAGCTTTTAACTGAACAACATATTTGAATAAAATAATTTTACATTGTAATGCAAGATTTATGCAAAATCTATGACAGACAATATTTTGATACAAGACACCGCTTATATGAAATTAGATTTCTTTCAAATCATACATAATATAAACTATTTGGTTGAACACAAATGCAAATTTTAAAACCAATTTGGAACATGTTGGACGGATATCAGAGTTAGTTTATCACTATTTCAAATGCAGAACACAGTTATTTTTTGTAATACATTCTTGCAGTTCGTTTATGAAATCTATTTATTCTCTGTTAAATTTTCCGTCAAAGAGAAAATCGTAAAATGTCAATATGATCAAAAGAGTATAACAAATAATTCAATCTAAATTAGCTTTACAATTCCATTAATTTTATTAACAATTGATTGTAATTTTTTTATAAAGAATAATTCTCAATTACAATTAAATATATTTCAGAAAAACCCCTGTTCCATTTTTTTTTTTTCATTTTAACTGAAAAACAATTTTTTATTTTGTCTTAAAAGCTAATGGATTTAGTAGTTGATCTTGGAAAAGGTTCTTTACAGAAACATTTCCTGTCTAAATATTCCATTATACCCATAACTATCTTCTTTTTAAAGGTATCACTACCAAAACACCTTTATACTTTCAAGCGAATGAAAATTCGGCCAGAGTGCGGCTTCAGAGATAGGCTTGTCTTGCGTAATCTCCAGTAATCTGGAGGCATCCGGACAGTATTCACCGTTCTAGAGGTTATGTTGGGCTTGCCTCCGTTTCCGCTTTATATTAAAGCGAAGGTGGGTATGGCGACATTTACACTGCGGTTAGTAGATACATGGAAGGTGTGTTTCCATCCAGTGGGTCATATGCAAGGAGTTTCAAGTATAAGGTAGGCCAAATCGAACTGCCAGTGACGTAGATACTTTTACCCGACTAGTACAGTGTTGACAACTCAGACTTATGACATATTTGTAATAGAAAAATAAGAATTGAATAATTTTGAAAATATTATTCTCGTTATTTCTCAATTTATATAATAATTTTCTGATTCTATAATTTTCTGATAATTTTTATGAAATATATTCTAAATTGTTATTAAATTTAGTACGCTTACGTACCCAAAAACTGTGTAACATTTTAATTCACGGAGAGCTACATCTCGTGAGTTTTAGCATACTGTAAAATTGGGAGAGACTCTTTGTAGTAGTGTCCTTCGTTTTATCAAAATTTAATTATTTCGAAAAAGGTTAAATTTTATTTAATTTTTAATGGTGCTGGCACACCTTTTCAATTGAGTGAATTACAAACGATTGAAATTTTACCTCTCTTACTCTTTCAAACTAAAATCAGATATAGCTATCTCTTTCTGTCAAATGGATATTAAATTTCAATGTCATTTTCAATTTTAATTTTAAATTTCACTTGGCAGAAAGAGACAACTATATCTGATTAAAGTTTGAAAGAGTAAGAGGTAAAATTTCTAATGATTGAATTTCACTCAATTGAAAAGGTGTGCCAGCGCCATAAGATTATACTTTACATTTTTCTTTATTTAATTTATTTTTAAGTTTCTCCAAAAAAACATATATGAGTATTGAATGTTCTGACACATTTGTGATGTGCTCATATGATGTATGGTCCACCGGGTTTCGTGCAAATAATTTTTGTCAAGTAGAATTTTGTGGAAAAATAGTACAGTAGACTCTCTCAAATTCGGGCATATAGGACCGAAATGTCAGCCGAAGTAGACAGAAATTCGGGCGACATGTGCATATAGATATTGAGTTTACACACTGATATATATCGTAAATTGCATGAAAATCCCTCAATAATGCAAAATCACATCAAAACTAAGACAAACCATGCCAAATTTGAGCATCTTTGATTCATTTGATAATCATAATCAAACTTGAAAAATAACAACAAACTTTTTTCAAATGTAACTGCTGCCCGAATTAAAAAGTAGCCCGATCTTAAAAGAGCCGAATTTGCGAGAGTCTACTGTATAAGAAAAGGAGAAAAAACATTGAATATACGTTTAATTGATAAGAACAATTATTAATGTTAACAATTAAATTAGAAATTTTGATACATTCCCAACATTTTACTGAAATGTTTTCACATGAGATTTTGGCGCGAGGCAAGAACCGATGACTTTTGACATAACCTCCAAAAAGTATCTACGTCATCACCAATCCGATCTGGCCCACCTTATTACTTTGTTATTTGTTTTTATTCATCTTGGGTCATATGGGTATCATAGACTTACTTCTTCGAAGTCACCCTGATCTTCTAATAAGGGATGATTTTCAATTAGAGGAAAGATTGACTCAACTACGCGGCAATCTGTCCAGAAATACGGAGCTTAACTGAACTTGGAGCTTTCGACAGGCAAATAAATATATTTTCGGACAGCCATACGTTAAAACTCACTGGTGAAGCCTCAAATAGAACCTGGTTGACAGTGGTGTCACATATAAAATATTAATATTAAGAAAATCAGGAAAGAGAAGTATATAGTATGCAAAATTTCAAATGGAAAATCACGTGTGTTAGAAAGAGTACACTCTAGTGGAGTAATACGATGAGTAAGATATTACTGTTCGTATTAATTGTTTTCTGAATCATATTAAAGGCAATTCGAGCAATTTTCCATGCGTTCCAACTGTGATTCGGTTAGTTTTCGAGCGATTGTATTGCTGCCAACTTTGTACGCAGAAGGGAAATGCGATAGAGAGGCAAGATAAAACAATTGCTATCTTTTTTTGGCATTCTCTCAGTTCAGAAAGTATTAATCTTAATACTAATCTTATAGGGGAAATGCTCATAATTTTGTCCAGTTTCTTATTTTGGACGCTTTGAGGATAACATTGGACACTAAAAATAAATTGATTAAAATGATATTTGTGTATATAAATATTTGATGAATAATGAATTCTATCTAAATATTTGTTCTTTTTGGAAGATTTTAACACTAAATACGTTAAAATTTGAATATGATTTGAGTTGAAATTGCTTTGTTGAAAATTCAGTGTGAGCAATTGCTTACGAGAAATATGACAGAACTTCGTGGCTTACTTCAGTCTTATTTAGTTTTGGTGAAGTACTAACAAAGTTTGTTCGCTGTTTTTGAGTGATATTATTGAATATTCATTGAATATTGTGTTAATTCACGTTAGTGGTGATTTGTACATTTGACCTGAAGTGAGATTTGCCTTGTGAATTATATTTTTCGTGTGAAAAATGGGAAATTTTTTAAGACATTCACCAGTGAGGTGATGATTCTTATTTTGGACATGTGTTTTTCTCACGAAATTTCGTGAAGTTTTAGCTTTTGTGATGACTAGGTTGGACAAATGCCTGGAGAAACAAAGGAGCATCATCTCTACGAAAGAGATGTAGCGAGAAATGTCCTGAAAGGCTCCCGGAAAGGTCAGGGAATGAGCGAATCCGCACGTACTTGGAGTATCGAAGTCAACTCACTTTAATGAATGATATGGAAAGTTTCCGGGCTTCTGTGACATTCTACGTTTCCCTTACATGAACAGGAAGAGGACTTGGTAAGATTGGTTCATGAAATGAAGAACAATGGGCATCCTATTGAGGCGGATTAGCTGTCCAAATTTACAGCCAAGTTGGACAAATTAATAAACAAGTTGTCCAAAATAAGAGTCAAATTCACCTCTACATATCAATTCATTTTTAAACGTATTAAAACTAATTTTAATAAAAATAAGACGATAAATAGCTTGCTAAGTTTCTAAACAACCCTTCTGAAAAGAGAGTAACAAGAAATGTCAATTAGTATAGAAAATATCGCACTTCAAACTTGGAACTTCGATGCTTATAAGCAGACTGTCCAAAATTATAAGCACTTCCCCTATATGTTACATGGTCATGAAACTCAAGTTGATTGTAAGAAAATCCTAGTGCATAATGAAGTATTAGTTTTTTTGGAAATACTATGCATGTCAAAATTTTGTAAGTAAAAAGTGAAAACTTCAAAACTAGGGTAAAGTGACATAATTTGGAATTAGTGTTACAAGTTGGACAATTCGCCGATACAAATTGGACATGGCTTTTTTCTTGATAAATACAGTACAAAATTTGTTTTTAAGCACAAGGAACCAAATTATAAAACTAAAGCATTAAAAAAATACAAATAAAAATGAAGTACTTAGTTTATCAAGACAAAAAGCCCTGTCCAAATTGTACCATTATTGTCCAACTTGTACCACTGTCCAACTTGTGCCACTTTACCCTATACCTTTATAAGTTATTTCAAAATTCCGCCTGAGCTTAAATTAAAAATTCAGCTAAAAGTTACAAATAATAAAATTAGAAAAGAAAAGATGAAGAACTTCTTTTACTTTACTTCTAAACTAGAATATTCTCTTAACGGGTTACGTAATGATTTTTTATTTGAATTCATGTTTTCAAGTATATAAAAGTGTAATATTAAAACTATATTTTCCGAAATCTTCATTTAAAATTTTAATTTTAAAGATTGGGGCTCGATTTCCGGAGACTTCTTTGAAAAAACTTACTTTGCGGTGATTAAGATTTCTCACAGAATATAATTCATCTCAAATCTCGTATTGAAATGCTACACTTAAAAAAAATAAAATTCGGATTTTTGAGAAAATTTTTATTCTAAAAAAACGTATTTAACAATTCCATAAATTAAAGTGTCTTAATGTTAAGGTAAGACAAAAATTTTTACGCATTGCTAATTTATTATCATTAGAAAATCTTAACAATGTCATTATATTTTTTCCCTTTATTCCATATTTGATTAGTAGTATTTTAGCATTCCTCCTCGTTCTTCGTATGCTTAGAACTGCCCGAAAAAAAATTCGGGAAAACTTTTATATCACATCAACCATAAATTCATTTACATTGTTTTGCTGATCAGGATCAACGAAAATCGAGTGTATGTTTTCCATGGGAGAGCGAAAACTCAATTGAGAGATAAATTATAACGATTTTGGAGTATGAGGTCGACATTTTGGGCATGTTTGTGTTTATTTGTTTGTTGTTCAGGAGAAGAAAAATCCAGCAAAAAAATCATCGATAGAACGGATTTTTATGGAAAAATCCGGTGCTTGCTTAAGGAGAAGGGTATGTGGCTGTTTTTTTTATTCTTTCACGAGTTCAGTTTTTCTCATTGGGAAATTATGCTACAGGGGGAATGGGATAGAATTTTATTATGCTCATGGAAGAGTAAAAGCTTATGGTTTTCCACGCGGACACATTTGTGTTGTCAGCACCAGAAACAACTTCACAAATTTACTCAAACAATATTAAAAGTGATGTTGGAATGAGCTTTATCAGTTGCAGAGAAGGGTTTAACATACCCCAAAAACAAGGCATAAAGAAGATGTTTATGATTGGTGTTTTGTTGTGCAGAAGTTACGACCAGAAATTGCTACTAAATCGATTGATAGTGAAACTTATGCACATAATTTAGTTGAAAAATAGAAATGTATTTGAAAGCAAAGATAGAGCATATCAACTATCAACTTCTTGCATTTCCTGCATTTCCAAATATAAACTACTGTTGAATCTAATAGAAATCAATATTTATTGAAAATGCTATTGCCACCATTAACCATAAATGGACAATTTTATAAATTCCCCAGGAAAAATAGTTAGAACGAAATTTTCAACGAAAAGTGCTCGATTAATCTCACCTAAATGAGTTTATATATATCAAAAATTTGTTTTCCATTTGCAAAACCACTTATTTTGTTTGTTAATGGCAATTGTATTGAGAAAATTTTCACGGTAGGTGTGCAATGATTTAAATTTTCTCACAAATGGAAAACTTTTGGGCTGAAAATTTCTCTATACCACAAGTTTGTGTGTTTTGCTGTACAAGAAGAAAACAATTGCATAATAGTTGTGTTAAATTGCATTATCAGCACTGCACTGCAGTTTAAAATTTATTGTGTTTTACAACATCCATTCAAAAACATCCCATACCCCAACTTTTCTAAATGTAATTTTGTGCATAACGGGAAGATTTATTAATGGAATTGCATTAATTTCATTTTACATGTATATGTATAACTTTACTTCGAAAAATTATATGCACATGGCTCCATGTGAAAAGTGCAAAATTGCATAGAGGAAATCTTGACTTATACTATTGTTGTATATTTCACTGGGTCCAACCATACTTGTGGGAAAAATAAATTTTCATTTTGTGAAAATAAACGTGCGAGAAATGAAAATATATTTTGCAGAATTTCAAAATGTAAAAAACTCAAGAAACACTCATACCTTGCACTTTTCATCACCCAGACTTCATATTACTTTCTTCTTAAGTTAATTTATTGGTCATAGTATTCGAATTTAAATCACACGATGCCACAAAATGAAACAAGAATAGGGACAGTTGGGGCTTTGGTTAGTTTCACCGTGATGTCACATATAAAATTAATACGAAAAATAAGAAAAGTTGGAAAGAGAGGTGTACAGTATGCAAAATTTTAAATGGAAAATTACATGTGTTAGAAAGAGTACACTCTAGTGGAGTAATACGATAAGTAAGATATTTCTGTTATCAGACTGTACAGGGCGTTGAGTATTATAAAGAATCTTAGCTACCATAAGCTTATTTGGGCTTATCGTTGGTTTGTATTTTAATTTTTTGGGCACTCAATGGGTCAAGTGGTAGAGCACTCGCTCTATAATGCAAGTGTCCCGGGTTCGAATCCCCTTTAGGTCACCAGGAATTTTCCTGGCGTTAAAGGTGTTCGAATTGCATCCAGTGAGCTTCACTGCACTTGATTCCACGGGCATGGAACTGACAACCTCATCCCGTACAAGAAAAAATAATAATGCATGTCTAGAAATCCCCTTGCGGGAAAGGCCTAGTTCCTTCATGGAATGTTGTGCCAGCATTATTTATGTATTTTAATTAGATTGAGTATAAAAGACCAGAAGAAAAAAAATCTTTGAAATTGATTACTGAACACCAAAATTATTGGCCGATCTTAACAGCTTGACTTGCAGCACTGATCGAGTCAGGATAATTGAAAAGTGCGTCCTGTCTTTGAAAAAATGTTGACATCAAATGAAACATTATAAATGTTATTGAATTCTAAAATAAAAAAAAATAATGTAGTTAAGGGGTTATGTGGGTCGCTCAATCTGAGAAATAAAAAACAGCGTATTTCCTTGAGATCTTTTTTCAACATAATAAACAAAAATTTAATTCGAGTTCTTAAGCATATAAAAGTAACATTTTCTGAAATTTTCATTTCAAACTTTGAAAAATTTAGCCGTTGGGACCTGATTTTTGGAGACAGCTTTTGAAAAATTACATAGTTTTCGGTGGACAAGATTTTTCAGAGTGTATTCATCTGACATCACAAAACTATATATTTCCTGTTATCTGATGAGTTAACCCATTCCTTACCATGGTATTATACATCATACGCAAATTGAGTGTTTTTAGATGAATTATCCCAGGGCAATTGATATACGAATTTCTGTTGGGAATTTATTTTTAGTTACTTTAGGCATTCAATTACTTAGAAAAAATAGCACGACAGAAATGGGAATACATTTTATTGTTCTTTTCTCGCTTCACGTGAAGTCATGCAAAAATTTTGCTCAAAATGGCGGACGGAAAATGCAACATCCCGTCGAATTTGTTAAAATTGACCTTCATCCTCTTTCCTAATTTGAATTCTGGTTGCCAATGTGTTTTCTTGGATAGTTACTCTATCTAAATCAATAGAGTTTGTAATGAATTAATGTACAGAATTTAAATTCAATGACCGTTAAGACGCGTGTTTGAGGGTGGTTCTCCGCGCCCCCATAGTGGATAAAAATATTTTCTTTTTAAAAAATTCATCTATTAATCTGTAGGAAACTAATCCCAAAATGAAAACATTCTATCTCAAGTATTGACTGAAGTAGTACATTGACTGAATGGGTTAATCTCATTACTTGAACGGAAGAATTTTTTCATCTTGATCACAACTTATTTTAATTTGTACAATTTGTATTTGGAAACAGTATTTTACTGCTCGAACTCAAAGAGAGAGCAGTTATACAATCGTCTTTTTTTCAACTTGTCACGGTTCTGGAGCTAAAACGGTAAGAGATATCGACTTCCAGTCTTCGATAACCTCCCCCCACCTCCCCCTCTATCCCCTCCAGAACCATGGTTTTTTGGTTTTTCTCAAAATTGGCTCAAGCTTTTTCAATGATTTTCGGATATTTTCTAGAGGTAGTCCAGGCGAACATTTCGCCCTAACATACTTGTGACTGGAAAATTCGCCATTTTGAATCATTGAAGATCAAAAGTCAACCACTCTTTGGAGGGCCCGTTTTTCAACCGATTTGGTTAAATTTGGATTTTTTGGAAAGGTATTGAAATTGTAAACCCGTCTGTATCGGTATTCATCGGTAATGAACTGGTTAAGTATCGATTTTAAATATTTTTTTGACCTTAAATTTGTTCACGAGTTAGAGGTCAAACGGTAAGAGATATTGACTTCCGGTCTTCGATGACCCCCTATAAAAAGCAATATCTCTAGACATTCTTACCCTTTTCCCCTATTCTCTTCCCCTCCATAAAAACCATGTTTTTCGGGTTTTCTCAAAATTGGCCCAAGCTTTTTCAATCATTTTCGGATATATTTTAAAGGTAGTCCAGGTGAACATTTAGCACACCATGCTTATGACTGAAAAATTCGCCATTTTGAATTATTTAAGGTCAAAGGTCAAGCCACTTTAAAGGGCCCATTTTTCAACCGATTTGGTTAAATTTGGATTTTTTGGAAAGGTATTGAAATTTCGATCCCGACTGCGACTACGGTTTTCATCGGTAATGAACCGGTTAAGTACCGATTTTTGAATAATTTTACATCCCCTATTAGTAAAATTCCCTATAAACATTGGTTTATAAATTACAGATTTGCAAGGATGGTCAACGAAAAATCATAATCAATATCTCCAACCGACATAATATTTTTCAAACTAAAATTTCCCATACACAAAATTTAGAAAACATAATGCATTTCTATTAGATCGGGTACAAATATGATTTTATGACAAAGTTCAAATAATATTTTAAACATTTAAATGTCAATGAATACAATCAATGCAATAAATTCCAAAATGAATTTTCACACTACTGTGTCAAATGACATAAAATCTGAAACAAATTTTATCCATTTTGCTTGAAATAACTAACCAAAAAGATAGTTATTGTGAGAAAGTGGAGAAAATACTGGCATTTGTGAAGGAATATTTGCTGAAGATAACAAATGTGTTTCATTATGAACATGATTTTTGGAAATTTATTCATGATGTCTGAACTAAATGATGGATACTATTATGGGTAAGATATACCATGTGGAGTGTAAGCTGTATCAATTTGTAAGTTTTTCTTCGAATCAGCAAACAGTTGATGCTGGAATTTTGCAATTTTCCATATGACCCAAAAGACTTGAAGTATAGTAATAATCATAATCTATTTTATTCAATATTGAGTCAACAGTCTCTTGTGCAAGTCACCCTATAAATGGTTATACCTTATGGTGAATAGCACATTTTGTCCCTGGTTTGGATCAGATTTATTGAAGCATTTCATCCCATTCCACAAGTTATTATTTAGTTAATAGTGCTGAGTTAGCAAATATAGGAAAGACTTGTTCCACATGGCACCTTTTTAGCTAAACTTTCATCGTCATCTTCCTCTCCTGTTCTTCTTTTTTTTCTCAACAGATACAATGACGACAAATTGAATTTTCACTGTGATGCTCCAGGAATCAATCAGTGAAAATCCTTGTAGTTTTGCCGAGAGTGAAAATTTTCTGCTATATCTTTCTGTAAAATATTGCATGAGAAACACATTCTGAGCAATATTGCAATAAATTTGTCATTGCTTGTTCCCCTTTCCTATAATACCAGGGATTTTGAAAACATTCTTTCTTATATAAAGTATAGTATTGTATACAGGATATAGGATATTCATAAGTTTAAAGTAAGTTCAAATAAACTCTCCTTATAAAACATTTGCATTACAATAATCTAAAATAATTAAGATTAATCACGGACAGTACACAATTCCAGTAGATTATGTACTTTTATTGATATAATGGGTGATTGCATAAGTTCGTGGGACTCCCGAAGGTAAATTTCAACAGATGGTTTCGTTCAGAAATAGAATTTGTATTATCAAGGATATAGTCTACATCTAAACATCTACAGTTGTCCTTCAAAGATATATTAAGCTTATCAATTTAAAGAAGAGTTTGTTTTTTTTTAAATCGCAAGGTCGTTTTAGACAGCTTCCAAGGAATGGATATTTTTGCATAGTAATCTAACCTGTGGAGAGATTGAAACAAATAATAATCTGAATGTTCAATATCTGAAGAATATTCACGTTTCCGGATTATTTTCTATTGCAACTCCCGTAATTTTGCTAATCGACGCACGATTTAGTGATGTCATTTTGGAGGATTATATCGGTAAGACTTATCGACTTCCGGTCTTCGATGATCCCCCATAAGTGGACATTATCTCGGACAGTCTTTTTTTTCTTTTTTCTTCTATACCCCCTTATACATCCCCTAAACATCGTATTTTTATCAGTTTTTCTCAAAATTTACCCAAGTTTTTCAATGATTTTCGGACAATTTTTAGAGGTAGTCTAGGCGAACACTTCGTCCAAACATACCTATGACCAGAGAATCCGCCATTTTGAATTATTGAAGGTCAAAGATCAATCACTTTGGAGGGCTCATTTTTCGACCGATTTGGTTGAATTTTGATTTTTTTGGAAGGGTCTTGAAACCAATTTTTTTTTAAATATTCTTTTTTTGTGTCCGTAAATTTGTTACCCATCTAGAGGCGAAACGGTAAGAGATACGAACTTCGGATCTTAAGTCGACCCAAGGAACAGTATTATAATTTTTCTTTTCCCCTAACCCCCCTCCAACCCCTCCAAAACCAAGTTTTTGTTGTAATTTTTTAACGGCTTGCACAACTTCTTCTATTTTTGGATATGTTTGGGAGGTGGTCCAGGCGAACATTTCGTCCAAACATACCTATGACCTAAAAAAAATCACCATCTTGAATTTTTAAATGGTCTTGAAATCAGTTGAATTGGTTATATAACCGAAAATGACTTATCTTTTTCGTGTTTACATTTTTTGTGTATCCGTATGCTTGTAACTCATGCCAGATAATTGTTTCTAAATGATTATTTCTTTAAAAATTTTTGATTTTAAAATGCTGTAGCAATTTTTATGAAGCAATTTGATCTTTAGTAGATCAGTAAGCATCAAAAGATCATGAGGAAAACTAATTCACGGAGAGCTCTAACTCGTGAGGTCGAGCATTCCGCAAAGCTGGGACCGTTTACTATCTCTTTTTTGTATAAAATTCTACCAATAATCTAACATTCACAGTGCAAAAAATGTCCCATTGAGCCTTTAAGGACGAGTGGGACACCGATGTCCCAGAAACAAAACATTTTTTTACTATACCTATAAAAACTTATGTTGCCCTCTTAATAGTCCGAAAAGAAAACAGTTTATATTTTGGGACACCCGTGTCCTATTCGTCCTTAAAGGGTTAAAGTACGAGTTTAACTCACCTGATAAAAGGAAATATTATTTTTTAAATTTCAAATGACGTGAACAAAATTTCTCAGACTTGTTCACCTTAAAGTAAGTTTATCCAAAAATGGCTCCGAAAATCAGGACCTAACGGCTGAATTTCTGAGATTTTTTTAAAGAAAATTTCATAAAATATAATTTTAATATTACACTTTTATATGCTCAACACTAAACATACCAAGGCCCGGTTAAATTAACACATATTTAAATGGTACAATGTCACTATTAAACTTTATGAATTTCTTAAAATATGCATGTAGTATATTTTTCAGTGTTTAAATTTCAATTTTTTTTTTTTTTCAAGATAAATTTTTTGAGTATCCTATCCTGCCGCGGTTTGTCATTTTACCGAACGCCCTCGGAAAAACCATCAAAAACGGTCGGTAGGTTTAGTGTTAAAGATTCAAACTTGACCTACTTCTACTTTCAGGATTTCGGCTTTCGGAATTTTGACTTTTCGGGGTTTAGCTTTCGGGATTTTGGCCGGCACTCACTCGGATACCTCTTATTTTTGAAATATTAGGAATCGAAGATTACATCCTAAAATAGCCATATAACTTCTTTTCTAATTGTCCGAATTTAATGATTGACGGTACTAATGAAAGGTCTCGTGAACTACTACAAGCCTTCAAAATATTGAAACTTTATGTTGTAGAAATAATTTTAGGTTACTGGTGACCCAATCGGCCTTCACCCTTAACGATTGGGTCGCCGGTGGCCCAAAAACGAAATTTTTCCTACAGCCATCTTACTTTTCGTTTTGCTCTAAAAAGTAAGAAAAAAAATTTTTTTTAACCCCAAATTTTTGAATCTCTCGTCCTCAATTGGGTAAAGGGTTAAGGGTTACTTTGAACCCTTTCCATTCTTTGTCATCAATATTCAGGTTATCTGGGTTATCTTGACTTATCATTATTTTGTTATGTTTAGGATAAACATTTTTTGCATTTCATTTTTAATACGATAGCTCATTATGCGTTTTTTACGTCTTTTTTTCTGGATATTTTTCTTAAAAGGTACCTTATATTTTAGCATTACGCGACCGAATATGGAAGAAAACGAAAACATAGTGCGGGGGTGAAAAAATTAACCAACATAAAGAGTAAATCCCGGGACAATGTGGCAATAAATACTTATCAAAATGAATTAAATTGAAATGTTCGTTAGTGCATGATGAAACTAACCATTTCGTATAATCCATATAGATCACTAACTAGAGACAATGGAGGCTATGAACGCAGCTACGAGGCAAGCTTTCAAAGAAGGGTGTTCATGGGGTATTGGCTGTACGTGGGGTAGGGGCTAGAAATCCTCAGTAAATCTTCGAGGGAGACTTTTGGTCACACAAGGAATTAACTTTATACACATTTGTGGTCCCTTGGGTGGCCTTATCATATGGGAAATGCGATTCGAAGAGACAGAAAAATGTCAATTGATGACCTCGATGTTTGGGGTGGATAAGGGTTAAATGTGTCAGTGTTGGCATAAACAAAGCTTTCTCTCTGGCTGAATCCATTCATTTAAACAGAACAAATCTTATGTGGATCTCCTAAATCTTATGGTGAAATGCACTTCTTATTCGTGCTGTCGAGAACAGACAATGGAACCAGAGATTTTGCATAAAATTCACTGAGTCGAAAATATATATGAAAATTTTAAGTAATTTTCAAAGTTTAGGACTGGAAGCTTTCACATGTCTCTGCAATAAAACATTCTGTACACAAAACTTCGAAGCTGTGTTCAGGGATGGTGTACTACAGTAGAATAGACTTTATTATATACATTATTTTTGGTATTTGTTAAGCTTTTTGAAACACTTTGAACATTTTTAGTTGAAATAAAAATTTTAAATTTTTACATACCATTGCAAAAATAGTCATTTAAAAGTAGATTTCTTTCTCAGAATAAAATGTATTCCACCCCTGACGAGGAAGTTTATGTCATACTTCGTAGGGTTTTTCTTTGAGGTAGAATTATTCCTTTACATCCTCTTCATAGTTTGAATTATTGCTGCACATATTCCGCCAAAATCTCCAACCATGATGGCAATATATATAGGAAAGTGTGAAAAGCTCTTAAGTTGTCGCAAAGACAGATAAATTAACCTTGCCAGGATCCTGTGGTAACTCACATCTTGAGACTTTTCTCACTTCTCTTTGGAGAGTTTTACACCCTCAACCGACTAAAGAGGCCAAAAAAGGGAGGATTGAGAAGACATTTTCGGGCGAAATACTTGTGATGATGGTTTTCCCGAGGACTAAGTGCACAAGATATGAGTATGTGGCCTCTCAAAATACAGAAAAGATGGCTTGAAAAGTTATACTCCCTGAACATGACATATATACACGCCAAATTCCTCCTCTGAACTTTTAAGATACAACACATGATACTTGAAAATCCTTTTGAAATTCGACTCATTTAAAATTAACGCCAAGAAATTTTCCATGTGTATCGAACATTTCTCTCTCGTATCTGGCAAGAGCACTCAACAGCCTAGATTCTTGATGAAATCTCAGGAAGTGCAGAAAAAAGAATTACCCAAGAAGCAATTTTTTCTTAATATAATCTAATAGGATTCCTTAAGTAAGACACTAAAATTCTCACTATAAGTATTTCAAAAGTGCACTAAAAGACTTGTTTAATACTTGGTTCTATAAGGCAGCTGTTTTGCTTTTTGGGTAATGAAATGAAAAACACTTCGCAATGTGCCCAAATTGTGGTGTATAATGTTTTGATATTAATCTTGATACTTTGAATGAACAAAGTTGTTTAACTGTGTTATCACACTTGCACTGTAAAATTTTAATATGATTCACATTAATTGTCGCTAGTGAGGGTCCAAATGTGTAATTTGTGTGTTTGAATCATCTTATATTCAAAATTTGATCTATTTGTTGATAAAAAGGTAGACTTGACCCGCAAAATTTGATATAAATTGATTTACAGCATTAATGCAAAAAATTAATGCGATTTTCTCTTTAATTTTTTAATGTGAAAAATATCTATGCTTTAGGTAAATTTAAACTTATTTTTGCAGGCTAAGTCCACTTCTTTGTAAATAAATAGAAAAAACTTCAAATATTAAGTGACTCAAACACACAAATTACACATTTGGATTCTCGATTACCGTATTACCTTGTCTCATACTCGATGGCACTAGGTGAAAATAATATAAGAAAATTGAAGAAATAAAACGAAAATGCGATAAACGGTGAGTAAAAAAAACTGTACGATTAATTTCTCTTACAGTTTTTCTTGCTCACTGTTTGTCGAATTTTCATTTTATTTCTTCAATTTTCTTATTATTATTTTCATCTAGTGCCACCGAGTATGAGATAAGGTAATACGGTAATGGAAAATTTGCTTAAGAATTGCAATAAAAATGCGTAAATTAACGAAAAACGGTGAGGTTACGGCGAGAATCTTATTATCAATGTGATTCTGGCCTTAATATTATCTCTCTAGGTCAAATGTGAAGCGATCGTTAACGACCCAAGTAGATGCTTAATAAATTACTCTTCTCAATATTAAAGCAATTATCGAGACATAAACGAATTGAGTTCAGGCACGCTAAAGACTAGCACCAGAGCACCACCGTTCCTCCACTCAAAATCCAACACTATTCTCATATAGCCAAATGGTCCGAAGATCGTTTCCCATAATCCAGGAACAGTTGGGGATCCTAACCTAATCTCCAAGAAAGGTCATATCTACACAGGTAAAACTGGTTAAATCAGCTCAATACTAACCTGAACTTCTGATAGCAACTAATTCTGTAGATACCTAACCAGCAAAGCGAAGGGTCGCAGAATCCAAGTCGTTCAAACTTGTTGAACATAATGTCACGCCTAACCTGTATAACCGAGTCGAAGGCCTTGGTTTAATATTTGAAAAGGGCACTGATTACTTCCGATAGGTCGCTAGTTCAGGAGTAATTTTATTATAAATATTTGAATTGCATCTTCACAACCCAATCCCGGACGGTATCCAAACGGAAAAGCTTCAAATATTATGTAAAATTTTACCACTGTGTTTTTTTATGTTTTCAAAACTTATTAACAACAGATTCATAAAATTACTTTAAATAATCAATACAACTGGAAATAAATAATACAACAGTTCAGAAAGAAATAAAATTGAAGCCCTTGTCCCTAATGATGTTGTGGGCATAGGTCGTCCAAGTTCCAGTAAAGCCTCTTTCTTTTTCTCCACTTCAAGAAGGTTTTCGAATTCAAATCCCAAACGTTGCCAGGCATAACCTTAAATTTGGCTCCTTGGCTCAGGCCTTAGAGCAGAATCACATTGACAGTAAAATGTCACCGTCACCGTCAAAGCTCTCATCGTATTTCGTTGATTTACGCATTTTCATTGTAATTTTTACGCAAATTCTCATTTACCGTGTTACATTATCTCATACTTGGTGGCACTAGGTGAAAATAATATAAGATAATTGAAGAAATAAAACGATTATGCGATAAACGGTGAGCATAAAAAACTGTACGAAAAACTGTAGCAAAAAAATCCTACAGTTTTTTTTTGCTTACCGTTTATCGCATTTTTGTTTTATTTATTCAATTTTCCTATGCGTAAATCAACAAAATACGGTGAGGCTACGGCGAGCATTTTACTGTCAATGTGATTCTGCCCTTACTCGAGGTGGGCGTTTATTTATAATAGAGAAAGATGAGCCGACGGTGGATGATACTTGTATTTTTAGGACATGAATGTCCTTCCGGTGAGCGTCGGTGTATTGGGTGCAATCCAAAATAAAAAACACACAATGTACCAGAGCTTTCGACACCTATCGTGTCTTCTTCAGTGGTTCTTGGTTAGTCTTTCTTTGGATATTTTGTCAAGTTTTGGTCTACTTTTTTACACATCAGTTGTTTGAAATTAGTTAGGAGCGAATTTCTTTTCTTTCTTTGTTGTCATCAAACGGCTTGGCACTTTATTTATAATGGCTTGCAAAGCTCGTTAGCGGTTATATATTATAATCAGATGTAGGGTGGAAGGAACACCTATTAGAGAGGGAACCCCTATTGACACTATTGTCAAAATGATGAAATTTACTTAATGCATCTGGTGAAATGCAAGTGATATTACGTTTTTTCTGTAATCTACCTTTTCTTATTAAAAGAGATGTTCAAATTTCATATGCTAAATCGGTACTGAAAGTGTCAATAGGTATGGCATGATGAATTCTTAAAGTGTCAATAGGTGTTCCTTTCACCCTAACCATTAAAAATTAACTTTGACCTATTTGGTACCCAATGGCCATCTAAATCTTCTAAATGAATTTAAGGTCGCTTCTACTAAATCATAAAAAAATTTCTAATGCTATTCAATCATTAACCATAAAAATCTTTATATAGGAATAGACACAAGATCATTTACGTTTATCGTAAATGTCTATTCAGGTAAAGTTTGAAACAATATTAGAAAAGCAAACAACGATACAAGAATAGACTTATGGGGAAGGGTGAACTATGACACCAAATCGTTATCTCTCTGATAGCTACTTGGCGTCTAGTTCTGATAACGCCAGAAAACAACTAACGAAAGAAAGAATCATTTAGGCATTTTTAGGACATCGTTTGAATAGAAAATGTACGAGAATTACGTACATACCATTGTCAGTTGGATAAGCAACTGTGCTAATGCTAACTGAATTTGCTTTGTGTCTGAATTTGTTGTAAACTACGCATGGCGTGTAGAATGACAGAAAAAAAGCAAATGCAGTTGGCATAGTTGCTGATCTAACCGACAACGATATGTTCACCACTTTGAAAGATTCTAGAAACAAAACGAAGCTTTCCGATTAAACATCAATTGAAGTTTGAAAAAGTCTGGCTTAATGATTATTACATTTCTCTGTACAAATAAATCCATTCCAAGTCTTGGATTTATAGATAATTCAGAGGAACCACCACTAAAGGAAAAAGTCATTTTTGCATTCGAATCTGGCAACACTAAAAAAAAGTGGCTGATATTGCATTTATTTTTTAATGTTTTTAAGAATTTTAATTATTATTGAGGAATTTTTCCTGCCTAATTTTGTTGCAAGAGGTCTAATAAATATAAATAATGCGATAATTGTGATAAATTTGTAAAACTTGCGTGTTTTTTTGAGACCAAAAGAAAATGGGTTAACGAACACTAATAGAAAATTGGAAATTATTAATGTTTCTTATAATATTTTTATTCTTTCTTCCTTTACATAGAAAAAGAAACTAATCTAGAATCCTTACAATGTAAAGGATGTGAGATTTATCCATTTTCTAGAAGGATAAAAAGGATTTTTTCGAGTCAATGGCACTTATGGTGGTCTAATGGAATGAATTTCAGTGTCCGGAGGGCTTCGAAACAGCACACGAATTGTCTGGGAGGCTACCTAGTATTCTAGGCCTCCCTCCAGAAAAGTTAGAATACCAGGATTATTAAGAAAAACCCCTAAGAGCCCCAAAACAATTGAAAAATGTAGTTTGCATGCTCTTTTTGCAGGGCAATTTTCACACTAAAAATACACAAAAAAAAAACAGGAAAAATCAGAGAATTTTCTCACAAACCTCTTCACTGGCCAATTCTTTAATGATTTGTAATGAAATTACTGCCGAAATTCGCTTACTTCCGTGCAAAATTACGCAAAAACATCAAGAGAAATGCCGCAAAGGGCACTGTCCGCCATCTTCTATTTGACAACTGAACCGTCTTATGGTGCATTTCTTCGAGCAAAGCAAACACTTTTTCAAGGCAATTTTTAGAAGATTTTCCACGGAGAATTCAAAAAATAAATAGTCAGAAGTGCTTCCAAAACTCTCCAATTTTCTTTTTCAATTCATAAATCACCGATTTTCCACATAATTTTCATAATTTTCCACGAAGAATAAAATGTTGCAAAAGTCGCTGGGCGACCCATATTTAGCCTATTTTTGCTATCAAATCACGTCTTTTAACCAATTCTGTGTCACTAAACTAATTCTAAAAACTATTTTCTTTATGTTAACACCAATTTTTATTGAAATTGCATTAATTGAACTTCATAAATTGGCTTTAAAAAGCAATCTCGGCGACGTTTTTTTCAAATGCTGGCGACTACCACTACAAAAACAGAAAAACGACTTTTTCCTTCAATGTTGGTTCCTCTGGATAATTAAACATTGGCCTACAATTTGGCGCTGGCTTTCCATCAACAGCGCCTTTCACCAAATGATTCACTCACATACTCATTCTCCTAACCTCATTCTATGTGAGGTCATAATTTACTGTATCGTGTGACAAGATAAATGACAATTGCAATTGATAGTCTCATCGGAGTGTCATACATGTATTCGGATGTAATAGCTTTTGTACTTTACCAAAGTTCTGGATCTCTGCCACATCCTCTCCAGAATTCATCATTTAGGTATTTGGCGGAACACAGTCGACGCATAAATCACTTAAGCCGAATACCATCATTTTCCGAGATGCGTCCCCAGAATCGAGGGTGGTGTGCAAGAAGTGAATACACGAAATCATCCGCCAACAATCCCGCACAACCACCCTATTCCACGAAATCCCCAACCATCGGACGAAATGCACCATTCAAAAGCACAAACCCCATTGAAATTTCATTCAATTGGAGCTTTGTTAAATGTGGGAACCCATAAATTGAACTCATCTCTATAGTCACCCTCAGTATTACAATGCAAAAGTGCACTTTCTGCATACACACAAAATGGCATTAAATTTCAGTACAGTAGACAATTGTGTGTGCCCTGAGAGCCATCTTTTCTACAACTATTCACGAAAATTCTTTATATAAATCTTTAAAAGCATAAAGCACTATACACATATATATTTTCGAGGTACAAAAAGGGCGAGCAGACTTTCCAATTACTTGTATCCCCGATGGCCTTTGAATTGAGGGCGGACGACTACAGCGTTCTTTTACTGTGCCTTCAATGAGCCTCTTGCTCTATTTTCCATTGCCATTTTCCATTCGTACATCAACTGAGAAATACAGGATATTCCTCTTATATTCATCTTTTTTGCAATGGTCAACGCATTCGCAGCCTATTTACATTGGCAGTCATTTAAATAAATCTTATGTTGAAATAAATACATCTTAAGATTGTACGTACATCTTAAAACTACCCCTTAAGTAAGACCCTGGACAAATAACACGTACAAAATCTGCACAGGTTTCACTCTAACAACTTACGATACAGGTCTGGAGGTAGCCTTGAGCTCTCTGGTTTTCATCATATATCGTAGCTCATGAATTCGTAAAAGATTATGATGAAATCTCTAATGGCGACTAACAGAAAAGCAAGTACCGCAAATATAGGTAGGACTTCGTCAGACGGCACATCAAACCTTTGAGCCAGTATAGCTACCAAAATGTACTTTTCGATCTTGCCTTATCGTTCACCCATAAGATCACCCACAAATTCACAAAGCCAAAATCCCGACTGGGCCGAAAATCCCGGAAAGCTGAAATTAGCAATGGGCCAAATTCTCGAAATGGTCGAAATCACGAAAAGCCAAAATCCCGAAAAGCCAAAATCTTGAATTTGCCAAAATCTCCAATTGGTCAAAATCTCGCAAAGCCAAAATCCCCAAAGCAATGGGCCAAAATCCCGAAAACCCAGAGTTTCGAAAAGCAAAATCTCGAATGGACCAAAATTCCGAAAAGCCCAAAACACCGAAAGCCAAAATCTCCAATGCCGAAATCTTGAAAGCCGAAATCCCGAAAAGTCGAAATACACAATGGACCAAAATCTCAAATGAGTCAAAATCATGAAAAACCAAAATTTCGATAAGACAAAATCTTGAATGGGACCAAAATCTCCAATTGATCAAAATCCCGAAAAGCCAAAATACCCAATGCAATGGGCCAAAATCCCGAAAATCCAAAATTCCGAAAAATCAAAATCCCGAATGGACCAAAATTCCGAAAATCTCAAAACACCGAAAGCGAAAATCTCCAATGCGAAAATCTTAAAAGCCGAAGTCCCGAAAAGTCGAAATACCCAATACGGGTCAAAATCTCAAATGGGTTAAAACCTCGAAAAACCAAAATCTCGAAAATCTAAAACCTTGAATGGGACAAGATCCCGAAAAGCTAAAATCCATAATGCAATGGGCCAAATTCCCGAAAAACCAAAATCCCAAAAAGCTAAAATCTCGAATAGGCCAAAATTCCGAAAAGCCAAAATCTCCACTCAACCAAAATCGTGAATTCTTAAAAACGTCATAGCTACACCCACAATTCCACTCACGCTTGTTGGGAGCAAAGAGCATATTATTGTGTTTTGGGACATTATTCCACACATTATTCTCCGTATAATTTCGTTCTTTTCAAGATATCTACCATACGGGATTTTGGTTTTCGTAATTTTCACTTTCGGGATTTTAGGCAGCACTGCCCTGAAGATACGATAAATTACCAGTCAAGATTTCATTAGGTTGGAAAGACTGGGACGGAATAGGCTTCAAAGCACCTAGCCTACCTCTTAAGTGTAAAACCAAGCTTCTTGAAAAACTGTAATTCACATGTCCTTCTTCTATGATGTTCAAAGACCGGACTGAGTCCCCGTTCCTTAATTTATAAATATAGTGGAAGAAGAGTCCCAGAATACAATAACACAGCAGCAAGCTAAGAAAAGGCCTAGGAAGAGATTTTAATGGTAGCACTTAGAAAAGACAGAATTCAGGCGGAGAAGTCTACTGCAGTGGGTAATGACCAAAAGGGTAAGATCGCAAATGCAAGCTGCCGAGATGAGGTACCTTCGGGCGGTTAAGGGACTCACTCGTCGAGATCGAGTAAGGAATGTAGCCGTTCGTGAGGAACTAAGAGTCGAGGAGCTGCTTCTTCGGGTCGAGAGATCACAACTTCGATGGTATGGACATGTTCAACGCTTGAATGAAGATTCCCCAGAAAAGCTATACAAGCCATTGTGAGGAGACCTCGACCTCGGGGCAGACCTAGGACAATGTGACTGAATAAAATTTAGAATCTTTCGTGGGAGCGTCTTAGGATCGAACCCGAACACATTCCTGAAGTGGCGGAGGATCGACAAGCGTGGGCTGCTAGTTTGGATGTCATGGGCCCGCAACCCCAATAGGGATAAGCGGTTGAAAATGAATGAATGAAGTCTACTGCAGAGGACGACGTCGGATATGAATGGTAACAATGTATCACCAGGTTTGACCCTGAAATACGAATTCTTTATCATATGAATAATGGACGATACGGATTCGAGCAATGGTTCCAAATAGATTCCGCAACGATTCTGTATCTGTAACGATTCCGAAAGCAGCCCTTATTTTCAACAAAACCACTGCCCATCCGGAAACTTATACAAAGAGAGTAAGTTATTGAAAATTTTCACAAAGACTGTCACGTGAATATCAAAAGTATTGTAAGGAAGTAGAGTAGCGGACAAAATAATAGACTTTCTCTTAACCTGTACTCTTTCATTTTAATTCCTCACATCAAAAATAAAAAATTAAAAATCTCGTACAAGCGGGGAAGACTTAGTACTGTACTGAACTTGTGTACTGGAACAGATTCCCACTAAGCTATCTCTCGACCTAAGCTGTGCCTAGGGCATTAGATTTGATCACGATTTATCAACCTTGAGTTTACCATGCAGCAGACTGACACAGAAATGTTGTGGGGAAGCTTCAGTTGGCAATGATATGTACCATTTGCAAGCATATGGAAGTACTTGGGTACACGAAATAGTGGATTTGGAAATAGTGGAACTTACATCAGTTACTGAACCTAGTCAGGATAATACTGTAAAAACCACTTGTTCTACTTTTTGTCAATAAAAGTGGGGGGATTTTACGAGAGAATAAGACAACTTTTAAAATGCTAATTTAACCATTATTTTATTAAATGCAAAGCTAAAAATCATATACTCTGCCCTGTGATGTGGGACGACCTTTTCTCCGGAATAAAAATCCTCATCGGTACATAAGATTTTTTTTCTTGTTCATTGTTTTGTTATGAGAAAAACCAAGAAAAAAGTATGGTAATTGAACAATAAAAGTGATATAACATAATTAGAACTAAATATAGAGCTTAAAGATAATTTAGATTAGGATTTTGAGGAATATTAATTTTGGAATAGGGGATGAAAATGAAGCGCTAATGATACTAAAGCCCGAATATAATGTACTAATGTACACGTGAAATATTTTACTGAACTCGTGTCACATAAAGCTCTACCCTTCCTAAAGCATACCCATTACAATGCACGATATGATAGAGGAAAACCTGTTGATTTACGTGATGAAATGTCACTTTTCCCATTTGCAGTA
Organism: Phlebotomus papatasi; assembly: GCF_024763615.1. Classification (NCBI taxonomy): domain Eukaryota; kingdom Metazoa; phylum Arthropoda; class Insecta; order Diptera; family Psychodidae; genus Phlebotomus; species Phlebotomus papatasi. The sequence goes on from NC_077224.1 coordinate 44,437,297, forward strand.
TGAGGATTTTTCTCCATTCTCTGCATATTTACCCATCCTGCCCGCATATTCTCTTTCAGAATGGGGAGATCCGATTTACGCTACATTTTCGCTACGGAATTGCTTTTCCCTTTCGCATGTCCCAAAAGTGCGGGGGTGTCATCTCAAAAATTATACACGGGGGAGCAAAATGAATTAATCATTAATGTCACAAGCACAGTTGACAAGCAGCTCGATATATCGTCATTAAATTTTGTATTTGACTTCATCATACTCAATCTCATATAAATTTCCATCGCAAAACGCTTATGAGCTTTCTCCATACAATTTCAAACGCCAATGGGAATGGGAATCACTTTGAAAATCAGAAGAGAAATTGTAGTAAATATTGCTCAAATCTCTTGTGTGCAATTGCAAATTTAAACCTACAAATGATTCAAAATCCACATTATATGTATTTTTGCCAAATTTACGAGAGTTTCAGACATTAAATAAAATTTCAATTCATTTGGGAAGGTCTATATTCAAAATAGATGCAATCACATGGATGATCAATATTTATTTATTTAATTAATATGATGAGTATAATTAAACAAATATTTAATCTATTTCCCATATGTGCTATGTACCACCAAATGGTTGTTGATTGAAATTCAGGAGAAATGTTTTTTTCAATTTAGCAAATTGTCAAACATAATAAATTATTCGATTTTCAAAAGCACAAAGCATTTGCTTTCAGAGCATGAAGTCGTCTTCTCGTGCAGCAGTCACTAATAGGGTATGATGGAGCAATTTAAGGTAGTTGACGTTTTTTAAAATTAATTTGCTAAACCCTTATTATTTTTTCAAGGTAAGTCCATGCAGTTTCACTTATTCAATATTCCTTTTGAAATATATAAACCACATTTCTCATAGTGAAGTAAGTCCTTTTGGTCTTATAGGGGAGACTGGGGAAGGTTAGATACGGATAGAGTTAGACAGTGAAATATTATAGTTTGCTCTAAAATGAATATTGAGGAAACGGAGGGAACCATTATTTATTCGAAGTAAACACCTCTCTTTCTATTCATTAAAATATTTATCAACTTGATACAAACATTTTTTTACAAATTATGCCCAGCGCACAATAACTTTTATTTGTAAATATGTTTTCAAAATTTCCCATGAGAAGGAGCGAGATGTCTAGATCTAGATCTCACTCACTCTCATTGAAATGTCAAAGCATGTTTACAAAACAAAAGTTATTGTGCGCTGGGCATTATACACAAAGAACAATGGCGCTAGCTAAATTCTATAGCTAATTCTGCACCGGTCTCCTCTAAGTATTTTTAGCTACCTAGAAAAAATAACTAATTCAGAACATTAATGAATGATGAATAAGTGTAACTTTAATAAGCATAATGCTCTATTCTAATATTCAAATGGATACTATATCTCATATTTAATAACAATTAATTTTAAAACAATTGGCCAAAAATATTGAAAGAAGTATAATAATGTAATATTTTCAATACAAATAGAATTTTTTTCACTTCTTTTTAGGGAGCTTTGCTTGGAACCTTGTAGATAGTTTATCGTCTTTATTTTCTCTAAAATCATTCTTAATACATTTTAAAATTATTAAAAATATAGGCAAAGCTTTGTGCAATATTTCGGCCACCTTGATTTTCTTGCCCTTTCAAAATTCTTCCTAAGTCTCTTTCACATATTCTTGTTCGTCGAAACGATAGTTTATGTATTTTTTTCAATATATAATCTATAGAATATGCAAAAAATGAAAATTCATGGAAATTTGAAGAATATAAGAAGTGGCCGAAATTTCAAGGTGGTCGAAATTTGGTACAGTTAAACTAGAGGTTTCCTAGGCATACATTCGTCCATATATTACAGTGTAATGGTTCATATACAATCACTGCAAAAAAAGTGTGACGCCCAGGAACGTATTAGCTTTTAAGCTTCCACTTGGTGTAACAAAAATTCTCACGTTTGGTAATGCCTGAAAATCTTGTAAGCTAAATCGCTACTTTTTTGCTGCTAAACGGGAGAGTGAGAGAAATTCAGTGAGAGCTGAAAGCTAAGCTGCGCGAGAAACAGCAGGAAAGGAGTGAAGTGAGAGAGAGAAACAGTTTGGGCTCTCGCGTGCGAGAGAATTTTTCTCACATTACTGGAATATTCTAGAAGGCTGTGCCCCAGTGCAAAAGCAAATGGCGCAGTAAAAGTAATTCAAGTGCAATTTCTCAGTGAAAAGTGTTTTATAAATGTAAAATTTAGTGGCATATTAAGCTACGAGGACTTGGAAAATAGTGGTGAGTAATTTAAAAGCAAAATATTCAACTTAGATAAGTGAAAAAAATCTTTTTGGTGCATGATGTTTCACGTTAGAAGTTCCTAAACTTTCAATGAAATTTTCACAACAAAATTGGATTGAGGAAGAGTATTTTATAGACAATGGCATCTCAAATTTAAAAAAAAAATTATTACTATCTTCTCCGTTATTAATATTTTTGTTTTCCAAAGCAGTTATTTCTCTGAAAAAAATAGTGATAAACCTAGATTAGCTTATTGCAGGTGAGATTCTTAACGTGAGTCAACTTGGAATGTGACTAAATATTATATATAAAGTTAAAGTTGGAAGGACGTAATGCAGTAATTTTAAGAAAAATAGTTAAAATTTTGTATCGAATCTAAAATATCAAGGATTTGAATGCACTGGCAGTAAAATGATATGTGATCATTTTACTGATATGTATATCAGAATGCCCTCTATAATTTTGCTGAATAGATTAATTGATTTGATACAATAAATTGCAATTTTCAACCGATGTATAACTTTTGACGAAAACTGCAAGTTAATATCTTTCTTATTTTATAATTTACTTTTGGCCACCCATATATTCGTAGTAGTGAAACACATTTTAGCAAAAATTGGTGCTGATCGGGGGACAGAAAATTTTAAGAATCTCACCTAAATTCTTCAAGTTCTTTAAGTTCTGTATTATCAAGTTTAAATTTACTTTCGCTTTTTTTATTCTTGATTTTATTTATTTAATGTTCTTATAATTTGCAGTACGCAGTCAACTAACCGAAGAGGATGGATTCGAAAAATTTTAGATTCAGAGGGAGTTAGAATCTTGCCGGCAGCATTTCAAGAAGTCAAAACTCCGTATTATATCAAACATATGTCACGAGGAAGATGCGTCTGGAACCGCTGCCAGTGAAAACATTCTCGTGGAAAATCCAAATGTGATGCCTACTCTTATTGCGAAGGTATTAAAATTTTTTGATCAGTTAAATATCCAAATCTTTGCAAAAATATATTTAACTTTAAGTCAAAAACAGTTTTCATCGGTAAAATATTACATTTTGCTCAGTGATAAACCTAAAATTGATCAAAAATTACAAAGTCATCTCTTTTATTCAAAGACATCTTTTTTATTATCAATTTCCGCAACAATGGTTTTCATTTTGGGACCAAGATCAAGTTCAAAATTTCACACTGTCAAATATTTCCAACTTCAAGATTTTAATTAAAAAAAAAAAAAACTGTTAGTACCTTGATAATTCTAAACATTTCTGAGAAGTTTGGAATTATTTTAGGGAGACAGGAAGTTTGACATATGGTTTATATCTTGACATTTCATTAACATTTGATAGATTTGACATATTGCTCCTAATGGCCAAGGCACACCTTTCAGATCAGAAAGATTTCACGAAATCAAAATTCACATGTCTTTCTCACGCGTTTTCCATATATCTATTTCATTTTTTTCGCACTCCAAATTCGATTAAGCTAAATTCAATTTGTTGTGATGTTTAAAAGAAGAAGAAGAGTACATAAGAATGAGATAGACTTTTGCAAAGTGTGTAAGAAAGAAAGAGATTCGAATTTCGACTTCTTGAAATTTCCCTGATTTAAAAGGTGTGCCCAAGCCATAAGTTTTTGATTTTGTAATACCAAAATCCTGAAACTAAGTATTTTGTTTTTTTGTCTTATAATTGAGGCCAATATTTTACTTATCACATGAACTAAAATTGTATAATTTGAAATTTAAAAATTGTTTTTTTACTGACCATTTTTTTGCTGACCATTTTTTTGCTGACCATTTTTTTGCTAAACAATTGCCCTTATTACAGACTAATTAAAACAATTGGCCTCCAAAATGATGCAGAGTAAAAATGATATCCTGTTTTTTCTTTTGCGAATGCTTAAAATAATATTATTGCTCTCAAAGTTTGTGAATTTAATATTAACTAAGTTGATTTTATTGCTGAACTAATTCAGTCTTTTTAAATGATTTAGACAAAAAATCGAAAGAACCAGTTACGGAATTTAAAAAAATCTCCTTTTACAAGTCAGATAATACTTGTTAGATTTAATTGTACTTTACCAAAATTGACCTCTTCTTTATTCTTTAACATTAGTAATTCTTATTTTTTTACTTTTTAGGAACAAATTTATTTTTTTGGAGCTTTACAAGTACTTTGGAGTTCAAAGAATTGTTCTAATCAACGGTGCTGAGCTTTTGAGAAAAACAAGTTCACGAGAAAGAAAGATGGCAATTTAAATAATTGCTAACCATCTTCTTCTTTAGCGGCCTCAACCCAACAAAGACGACAAAATTGCCTACGCAAAGGCAACCATGGAACTTTTTGTTGTTATTTAGGTTCAAATATTTATTGTTACTAAGGTAATTGTAAATTTAAATTTAATTTAGTGAATAAAACGATTATAATGAAAAATTGAATTTTATTTCCTAAGTGTATATAAATATTGGTTCAAAGTAATGCTAAATTTGTGTACACTTTGAGTACAAAATCACTAACATATTGTAAGCCATAAATTCATATTTTTATGTGCATTTTGATAGCAAATTTATTAACAAAACGATGCCAAATGAATCTACAGAATGTTGCTAAAAACGCTTACGATTTGTATACATATTTACCACACCAAGTGGAAGTCCTTTTGGCGCATCCCAAATGTAAGCGAATTCACTCACAAATTTTTTTGAGTGATGGTACCATGGAATGATATCATGTTTGGGCTCATTTTGGATAGGTTTTGGAATTCTTAACAAACCTTAACTAACTCTCATCGGTTCATAATCGATAATTTTTTATCCGAAATCAAATTATATTTCTGCTAAGGTATTTTGGGCAATGTTTTGAGTGATTTATAAACCGGTTAAAATCGGTTGTGAACTAGTTATGATCTGGTTATGAAACGATTACTGTTTTTAGTTCGAAAACGAATTCTATTAACTCTTAAAACTATTTTTAAAACTAGCCTGGGGCACTTTGCCACCGCTGTTTTGGATAGTTACTCAGTAAATATATGTCAATAGATGTGTTTGGTTATGGCCTTACCGCGCGGCCTTAATAGAAACTTTTTTTACAATAATTATATTTTAAGGCACTAATTTCAAAATATGAATCTTCTATCTGCGGTATTTCTTAAGACATTAACAGAACGAATTAAAGTTTTAAAACTATGCTGTTTGTGTTTCGAAAAAATCACATAGACATATGTATTCTCATTCTAAGCCTAATAATGGTTCGGTACGATGAAGTTATAAGTATTACCCGACGTAATTGGGCTTAAATAGCGCTATTTTGGAAAAATTTTAACCCAACCTCCGCGTATAAAATTTTTCTTATTACAGATTTTTTAATATGTGCTATAAAAGACTATTTCTAGGGTGTAATTAATATCTCAATGCTTGACAATACTAGAAAATTTTGCCAGAAAAACCAAATAAATCTTAAAGGAGAAAGAAGATATTTCAATTGATTTGTGTGGTGAAATTTGTAGGATTCATTGAGAACTTGCAGCATCCACATGGCATTCCTATCGAATAAATTTCCCTATACCCTAGCTCTACCCAATTGGAAATCCACCCTGGGTACCACGTTAAGGGTTTTGCATGAGTTTGAAAGAGAAATTCAAAGCCAGAAAGCACATTTGTTTTCCATCGAAATGCTATATGTGTATGCAACACAAAATTTCAATTTAAATCCTATATATTATTATGTAAAATTCACCATCTCTATCCTCCTCCTTTCATGGCTGGTAACCCCAAAATTCCCATTATGTATTATTACATATGGCAAGCTAGACCCTGAGTGAGCTACAAGGGGGGCAGTTCTAGGGGAGTGGGAGAGGAAGTGTGTGTGGCTCTTGTGTCTCTTCTGGTGTACATTTGTGTAATGCCGTATTTAATATCTATTTCCATTTATCTGGAACTGCTATTCATTCTTGGATATTCTGTCACCCATTCTGCACATACACATATATTTTAAACGTGAAAGGCATTTACCGCAGTCGTTGTGCTCAAAATTTATTGCATAATCCACATTTCTGCTCTAGCTTCCACTGCCAGGCGGATGGTGGTGGATTTGTGTCCTAGGGAAGAGCACAATGATATGATACTGATTTAAGGGTTGTTGATTCTTCTCACTCGGTGTTACTGGCGACTTTGTTACATTACCACATTTCGTGTTACCAGATGCAGTATTTGTGGCCAACCTCCAAAATAATCTCAGTCTTACCGAAAAAACGACAGGTCATAAGACTAGATCAACTAATAGTATTCAAGATTTTTTAATTGTGCTGCTGGCAACAACAGAGTGTTACAATCAATACAATTTGCATTGACTATAGTATTTTTTGGTGCCAATGACATAATTGTAATTCTTATTGTTATTATTACTAAACTGATTAATAGTATGCTAAAAATATGGCTTAGGAGGTTTTAAAGTAAAGCAGTGCTAAATTAAAGTCTCAAGATAGGGGAGAGTAGTGCAGTTTCAGGCAGCTGAAGTTCATTGCCTCATTTGCTAAACGTTCATTTACTACATTCGAACACTGAGAGAAATCCAAAAAAGTTAAAATAACATTCCTGAAATGTTAATTTTACCCTGCAGTATTGTTCCGAAATCGGTGTAAATATTATGCTTTTTAGGTGTATTAGGGGTTAAAGGTACCCTTTTTCATGTTAATTTTACTCTTAATAAGGCGTAAAATTAACATTAAAAAATGCTGTTATATTTTTACACCCAAAAAGTGTTAAATTTCTGAGGAAAAAAATGTTAATCGCAGCCTCTTTTTTTTCTCAGTGAACTAACAATGTCCATCTCAATTTTCTAAATTTTACAATTTCTAAACTGAGTCTTTGTGAACTTTTCTTAAACAATATCAAAAGTTTTAAAGAGTATATGGGACATTCAATAGTACCGGCAATTTTCAAATCTCGCTTACAGGTTTTGAGTATGTTATAGACATAGCAGTAAGATTAATCATCGATCGCCTTGATTAATAATTTCGAGGTCGAATTCTAGGTCGTGGAGACTCTGGGCTACATTCTCAGAATCTACCTCTAGACGAAAACCAGAATTTTCCGGTGCTACAATAAGATCCATTATTTCATCACGGACGAAGTTGCGTGAGGGGCAACGTTCTCCAAAGAGCAGGCCTTCACTCTACTCAATGGCACTCGTCTCCAATCCTACGTGGTGGTATAAAACCGGTCATAGTCGACGTAAGGGCCTTGATAGATCTGAGGATTAGCCAAGAGAAGGCATAGCGTATTACAAATAATATTATTACATATTACAAATAATGGTCAAACTATATTTGCATCGCGAGGCGAACGGAGAGAACTCCGCGGCGATTTTGCCCAAATATACATGACCATCAAAATATAAACATCAAATATACATATAAATATACAAATAAATATACATCAAATATACATCAAAATATACATGGTACCAAAATGGAAAATCTTAATATATAGTTTCGATGAGAGTCTCATAAAGTTACTTATTCTAAAAAGTTGTTCTAACACTTTATGAAGCACTTAATTTCCACCATTGATGATTAAATTTTGACAATTGGAAGGTTGTCTATAGTCAAAAGAATCCAAATTTTTCTCCTTCTCTTAAGAGATGAGGTAGAGTTGATATTATGACCATTATGTTGAACCATTAACTGATATCGATCACCATTTTTGTAAGAAGTTTGAGTTAGGATAAAGATAGTGTAGTAGGAAGAGTTTAGTTTTTTTTAATTTAAGTTCTAAGGCCGCCTACATCCTGCCTAATTCAAGACGTGTTCTATTTATAACCTTTATGCAAATCTGACAATCGATATCTCCTATCATACTATGTAAAAAAGGGACAAAATAGCTTAATAGGTTAAGTTTTTCAATGAAGATAACAAGAACGACAACAATCAAGTTAAATTCTAACAGAATATTTAACAGGAGTTGATATTCGGTTGATATTATGATCTTTATGTAAAACCGTAAGTCTATGTCTATTACCGTTTTTTTTTTGTAGCAGTTAAATTTAGAATGAGAAAAATTTAAAAAGACGTATAGACTTTTTTAATGGAAATTTTGTAGCTACCTAATACGAAATATCTTTTGGAGTAGGAGCAGATTTTCGGTTAATACATATTATGACGGGTCCCGGTCAAAATCCCGAAGGCCGAAATTCCGAAAGTCAAAATCCCGAACGTCAAAATCCCGTAAGCCAAAATCCCGAATGGGCCGAAATCCCGTAAGCTAAAATCTCAAATTCTTAAAAGTGTCATAGCTACTCCCATGTTTGCACCCGCGCTTGCTGGAGGCAAAGGTAAATCTTCTGTGTCTTGGAAACTTATTCTAAACATTTTCTTCCATATAATTTCAACCCTTTGAGGATTTTGAACATTCGGGATTTTGGTTTTCGGGATTTTGGGTTTCGGGATTTTGGCTATCGGAATTTTGGCTGCCACCGATTATGACCTTTATACAAAACCGGAAGTTTATATCTCTTACCGTTCTCTCCCGAAATTTGAGTTGGAATCTAATAGCTCTGTATATAGTATAGTATAGGATATAATATCAGAATAGTAAATCTGACTAAATACAAGCTGTGTCCTTGACTTAAAGGCTGGACGTGTACTTGAAATATGTTTTTTTTTTGTAAAACAGTCAGTCGATATTTTTTACCGTTCTCTCCAAAACTTTGAATAAGGACGAGGTAGCCTACTAAAGAGGATAGGTCCTTCTTTAAGTTAAACCTCAAAGGTTGACCAAATTCAGCACGGATCCTTGCCATAGGGGTTGATGGCCCGTTAATACATGATCGTTACGTGAAACCTTATGCCAATGTCTCTTACCGTTCCCTCCATTCTCAGACGTACAGTAGAGAGTTGGAACTTTTCTATAGTTTTCATTCTCATGCTCTTCTCTGGGGACGTTTTTTTTCACACTGACCGTGCCCACAAGCCATAATGTGGAAAAATCCAATGATTTTTATCACTAACCTCACAGAAAAGCTTTCCCAAGCATTTCATGCATGCCTCGGTGCCAAAAACAATGCAAAATGTAACTTTGAATATTGCAAACGTCAAGCACATGAAAGAAAATTCAGCGATTATTTTGCAACGATTTGACACAGTTGTACGATTTTACTATAAATGCCATTAAGCCTATGGGCAAGCATATGCGGCGTATTTGGATGTCAAGATAAAAATGTCCTTGAGCCACAGACAAAGCCCTTATCAGTGGACAACTGAATGACACCCATGAGCAAGACAATCCTTAGGGCTTTCGAGACTCTAGCCATTACAGAAAAATTAAGGATCTTAGTGAAGATTAAGTGAAAGTGGAATTGAGAGGAAAGTTTAACATGATTGTCTTTTCTGGAGAAATCAAATTAAGCATACTTTCTATACTTAACGACATCCACTTGACTTTCAGCTGTGAATAAAAAATCTGAAAAAAAACAGTAAATCATATTGTATTATTGGTATTATTAGGTATTATTGCTTTTTTTTAGCAATAATATACAATTACTGCGTAAAACAGCAAAAGAGTAAGATAATTCTTGGAATGGTTGCCTCTTTTCCCCCCATAAGAAACTTACATTAATTTTAGCTGATTTATAATTACAATAGTAATAGAAATAACCAGAAACTGATATTATACTATATTTCTAAATCCATTTGTACAAATTTGAGTTAGAATGAGAATTTATGATTTCAATTGTATTACATTTGGTGCAGATCATTGTAAAAAGTTCAGTAATTGCAACACTTACAGTCTGTTGATATCTATTCTCTGGTGTGAAAATCTACTTGAGGGTAAAATAATGATTAGGATTACTCCATTTATTGCTACTACGAATGGGGTTGCAGAAAGTGCGAAAACACTATGGAATAAAACAAATAATATACGGGTGGCAATTCAGTATTTTATCCACCACCAGTGTCTTCTTTTGCTACACAAAATGATTATAGTGCTAGGATAAAGTAAAATTTAGGATATTGGAAAACCATTATCACAGGCAATTATCTTTCCCTACTGACACCCCAAAAATGTGAAAGGAATAACAACTACATAACCCACTTTGTATTTTGGCTCTCTATTTTCTTCTCGTTTTCAACCATTGCTAGATAATTGCCTTTTGCAGGACAAAAAAAGGAAAAGCACAAACTCGTTCAAAAAGGATACAAAAGGACAAATGTAAAGACACAAATGAGTAACGAAGCGCAAAAATTGTGAATATGGATAATGCAGGAGAATGAATGGGAAAAACTAAATGGGAAAGACTTGAGGATGGATAAGAGAGAAACTTTTATTATAAATTGGGCACCCCCCCCCCCAACTCCTTAATGGGACTTGGAGACTTTTCACTAAAGCAGGGTCGGATGGATTCGTCACGGGAAGAACAAAATACTTGGTTATGCACTACATTTCCTTTAAATTTTATGTTAATTGTCTCATTCAAAAGGTAAAAGTTAAGCTTCCATCCTAATTCAAGAAACTCTTCAACAATTTATTGTTTCCTTTTATACACCAGCTATAGTACTAAAGAATCAGAGACAATTTGTGAATTTGTTGTGAGTTCAGTCAGAGCGCTCGTTGAGTGCACATCACCACTGAATTTATCTGTGTTTAATTGATTTGTGGATTTTTGATTTTTAAATCATGAATTGTGGAGTGTGCAAGAAGAAGGTTTCGAGAGATGAGCCTCTCAAGATCAAGTGCAATGCATGCAGTGCAAATTTCCATGGAATTTGTGTAAAGGTGGGAGAGCAAGACATTGTCACTCTTCAGGAGGAGAAACTGCTATGGAATTGTTCTGGGTGTAAATCCCGGCGCCTGAGTTTCATGAGAGACGGTGGAACTCCGCCTTCTCCATCTCTTGCCTCATTAACCGAGGGTATGAATGATCTCCGCTTAATGTGTGAACCTTTCGCGGATCTTGGCAGGGATGTGAAAGATCTTCGATCCCTTTGTGAAGAAAAATTTGGTCGTCTGGATAACTTCTTTGGGGCGTTTGAAAACCTGGTAAGGGAGAACAAGGCATTGAAAATCACTGTGGAACAGTTGCAAAACGAGAATGTACATCTGAAAGAGATAACGGCGAAGTCGGACTGTGCGATAATGAAACTGGATGAACAAGTGGAGAAACTGCAGCAACAGGCAAATCTCTCCTCAATTGAGATACATGGACTCCCTGATGAGTATAAGAGAGGGACAAATAATACCACTGTGGCAGTCGAAATACTGAGGGAATCTCTTGGGATTGATGTTAATGAGGAGGATATTCTCAGCAGCAATAAATTTCCAATGAGGACCAAAGACCAGGGAATCAGGAAATCAGTGACGGTGGTCAGATTTGTTAGCCAAAGTATGAGATCAAGGATCATGTTGAGGAAACGGGACAGGCTTAGGAGGGACGGAGGACTCTTCGTGCATGATGGCAATGAAAGATTCGGCATATACGTGAGTGAGAGGCTGACGTCGGCTCGTGCTCAGCTACTTAGAAGAACTCGTGAGGCTGCTAAGGAAAAGGGCTACAAGTACGTGTGGGTGGTCAATGGAGTGATCAAGGCTAGAAGGAGCGACCGTGAGAAGATTTTTTACATTAATTCAGAGAAAGACTTACTTAAATTAACGTAGATTTCAGCATAGTTTTTTTTTCTCTTTTATCTTTGAACTGCTTTTTTTTATTGGTTTTCTTTTTTTTATTTTTTTTTTTTTTATTGATTTCTTGGTTTTTTTTGATTAGTTTAATTTTTTTTTCTCTCTTCTAGTTGCTACCTTTTTTCATTTTCGTTTCTAAATTACTTTTTTATATACAATTTTTTGTTATTTTTGTTATTATTGTTTTTTTTTTAAGTCGATTTTTCTTTTTCTTTTTTTTTCGTTTTTGTAACGCAAAGGCACGATGGGTCGGAGCTTTCTTATTGTCCATCAAAATATTAGAAGTGTTATGAGAAATTTAGACACATTCTTGGCTCAGTTGAGGGCGAACAGTCTCTCCCCGAATATGATTTGTCTAACTGAAGTCTGGGCGGATGATACTTTTTCTGCTGCCCTTGAACTTGAGGGTTATTCCTTGCATAAAAAATTTAATAGTGACTATCGCGCGGGCGGTGTTTTAGTTTATGTGAAAGACATCTTCTCATCTACTTTAATTCCTGTAAATTTTAAAACAGCTGATGTGCTGTGTGTCCAAATGACCATTGATAAATTACTTTTTAACTTTCTTATAATTTATAGACTGCATGCTTTTCCGGTGAGTGAATTCCTTTCAGAGTTAGATATATGTTTGGGAGATCTTAATAATAATAATCTATACATTATTGGTGATATTAACATAGATCTTCTCAATAACGATAGAAGTTTTGAATATAGTAATCTTATGGCTGAGTACGGTTTGGAGCCCCTTATAAATGAACCTACTAGAGTATCCTTGCACAGCGCTACATGCATTGATCATGTCTTTTCTAGACTTCGTCCTAATGTAGTGTTGAATCACGATGCCCTTGTAATGCATTTAGGTATAACCGACCACTCTCTTGTGCTTCTTCGTATTGAACTATCTGAGGAGTCCTTGGAGGATGCTTCATCGTTGAGTGGGGAGATAAAGAAAATAGACTTTGACGTCTTGAATCGTGCCCTGCTTGTGGAGTGTTGGTCTGAAGTTTATGAATGCAGTGATGTTGATCGGGCGTTTGATATATTTATGGGAAAATTTCAGTATCATTTAAATAACCATACTACAACCACACGGAGAATTGGTAGAAGATATTGCCCCCTTAAACCTTGGATCACCTCTGGTCTTTGTAAGTTGATACATGAAAAGAATAGAATCCTCAAGTTGGCTAGGAGGTATCCACACAACGCTCGTTTACAGAGATACAGTAAAAGGATTTCAGCTGACGTTAGAAAAATTGTTGACCAACATAAGGAGAATTTTTACAGGGATCAGTTCATAAGTAATGGTCGTGATCAGAGGAAAAATTGGAAAACTGTCAATGAATTAACGGGTAGGGCTAAACGGAGAGTTGAAGTCAAGGAGATTCTGGATGGAGATGGGGATTTGATTAAGGAAGGGAAGCGCATTGCCGAGGTATTTAATGATTATTTCAGCGGTGCAGCCGTTTCAGTGACTGAGCATCTTCCACCAGCTGGGGAACCACGGACTGACCAGTCTTCCTCTGTCATGATAGATAGTTTCTTCTTGCGACCAGTTACTCCCTCCGAGATGTTTTCCTTAATTAATGGTTTAAAAAGCAATTGCTCTCCTGGAATTGATGGCATTGCCAACTCCACTCTCAAGAGGGTTTCTTTCAATCTGGTAGACATCTTGGTTTTTTTGATAAATCTTTCCTTTTCTAGTGGTATTTTCCCTCGAATTCTCAAGACTGCATTAGTGATCCCACTGTATAAGAAGGGCAACCCTAAGTTGACAAATAACTACAGACCCATTTCATTGCTACCTACGGTTTCAAAGATTCTAGAAAGAGCAATCTCGTATCGCTTATCAGATTTTTTAGAGCGCAAAAATCTTTTGTCTTGTAGTCAGTATGGTTTTAGGCAGGGTAAAAGCTGTGAGGATGCCATTACTGAACTGTTGACGGGCGTCTGGGATAGTGGTAATGGTTTGGGTGCCGTTTCTGGAGCTCTTTTTATAGATGTCTCTAAAGCTTTTGACACTGTGGATCACAGGCTTTTGCTCGCAAAGTTGCAGACCTTTGGTATTCGTGGTGTCCCCTTAGACCTTTTGGAGTCTTATTTGTGTGAAAGGTACCAAAGGGTGAGAATCGGTCCTGATGTCAGCGACTCAAGTGTGTCAATATGTGGCGTTCCACAGGGATCCATCTTGGGACCACTTCTGTTTAATCTTTATCTTAATGATATTTTTAACTTGGACATTAAAGGGAGGAGCATTGGTTATGCGGACGACATCGCCGTTTCTTATTCGGGTGTCTCGGAGGATTCGGTTTGGGGGGAGATTGATCATGATCTTGCTGTTTTGAGGAATTGGTTCGATAGTCAGCGAATGGTTTTGAGTGATAAATCTAGAGTAATGATGTTTCACCCGGGAAGCCGTTCTCTGGGCTCCAGATGTCACACTGTTTGCCACTCCCAGAATTGTGATAAACCTAAGAGTGGCCCTTGTGTTCGGGATTGTGTGGTGATTCAACGGGTTGATGAGTTTAAGTATTTAGGTGTGTGGTTGGATTACAGATTAAGTTGGCGGAAACATGTTACACACCTCTCCCAGGAGCTTAGGAATCTTCTAAGGTATTGCTTTATGATACGTAAACTGGGCACCGATGGGATTGTTCTTTCTTACTATTATGCAATGGTAGAATCCAAACTTAGATACGGATTACCTTTTTGGGGAACTTGTTGTCAAACGGTTTTGAATCCCATTGTTGTTCTGCAGAAGAAGGTTTTGAGAATCATGTCGAGGTCGGGGAGGTTTGATCACAGTGCTCCTCTTTTCTCTGGGTGGAATATTTTGCCTCTGCATGCATTGTTGATACTTGCACTTTTTAATAATTTTTGCAAGCACAATGATTTGGAGAGTTTTGTTTCGGGTGCGGGCTTCTCAAGGTCGGGTGAGGTGGTTCCCGTTCCTCGACCTAAATATCAATGGTTTAAGAGATCCTTAAATTTCAAAGGTCCCACGTTAATAAATAATTTGTTTAGAAATGGTATCCCGCTACTTAGATCATTGGTCCTGGCACAAATCCGAAAATTGAGTAAAGAAAGATTGCTGACACTACTATCGTCAAGATTTGAATAGTTTCTATGTTCTGGCTTCGCAGATCTTTTCGGGAGAGGATTGTTTGCTACTAATATTTAATTTTTATCTATATTGATTTTTTTTGTTGGAGATTTCGTTTTTTTTATTATTTTTTTTTCCTGTATTTCGCTTTTTGACCCTATGAGTTTCATGTGTGTCGAAAGGGTTTGCTTAGAATCCCTATTTAATGCCATTTGAGTGAGCGGCTCTCCTGGTGGCGGTGGGTGACTCTGTATGTACGTGGCCTGGTATCGGTTTCCATCTTGCTCTGTTCACCTCCGGGGGTAATCTGCTAAATGTTCAGCGCCGGGTGGCCCAGGAGTCTGACCGTTCTTCCTGGTCCCTCGCGGTTCTGTCCTGAGGGTTTCTCTTTTCCGGCTTCACCGGTTTCTCTTGCCCTATGATTTGTGATGGGACGGACCTGCGATCTTCCGGAGGAGGGGCATCTCGGTGGTGGGATCCATCCCCGGCGGTGTTGGGTTGGTTGGTCGTGGTGCCGTGCCGCGTCTGTTCGGGGCTCCTGCACGTCCTCGCTGGGGTTTGTTTGGCAAATTTTGGAATTGTGGTCTTTTTTTTTTCTCTTTTCTCTGTTTTCTTAATTGAATTAAATAAATTGAATTAAAGCAGATACTTTTTACAATCTAAGCAAGCATGATTTATTTGATCAAATTTATTTTTGTTCTTTTTTATTTTGTATTAATTTAATCTTAGTTTAAGTCAGGTTAACTAATTCCAGTCTACCTTTAAATATAAATAGTTTCTCGAGGACTTATGTCCTCTTTAGAGGTCGCTAACAGCCATTGGGCTAAGCGCTCCCTCTCTAAATCGCACTCTACACCCCCGTGCCTTTGCGCAAGACTTTCTCTGCCGCGACATATTGTATGCAAAGAAAAGATCGTTATAACGACAAAAGACTATACAGCCTAAGAAGAAGCATTTCCGCCGTTTGGCTTCGGAGGCTGGTTATCAACGCTGAGACGGCGGCGGACGCATGGTAAGGGTGGGAAATGTAGAGTTGAATAAATGAATTATTATTATTATTATTGTCTCTGAATTATTTAAAAATGTAACTATCCAAATTTTTAAATTACATGAAAATAGTGTTTTAATTGGTCAGCACAATATTTTTCTAGAATTTGCGCCTCTTTTTAGAGATTGCAAAAGCTTAATTTTTAAAATGCAAAATTTTCTTCAAAATACGTCAATTCCAAAGTTTAGTATAATAATATATTTCTGATTCATGTCCCTGTACAAAGATTAGTACAATAATGGGGCTGTACAGTACTCAGTATTTTTAAAACCGTTAAATACAAACCTCAGAGTAAATAGGGAGAGGACGCCCGAACAAAAATTTTGTGCCAGTTTTCATATAAAATGATTTTTCCCTCACTCAGTGTAAACTGAGTGAGCACGCCACTGGTTATTTGGGAGATGCTCGATCTCCTAAAATCGCCTTGGGGCTAATATTGTATTTAACTTGAAATACAAAATAGACGATTTTTCATGTCTTACGTTTTCTTAGCAAACTTTTTTTTCGAATCCATGGGTTGTTTTTTACGATAATCGGAATTAATTACAGTATTAATTGATATTAATTTCTAAATTCTAAATTTCCCGATAAGTCAAATTCTGAAATAATTTAATGTTAATTCTTTCTAGTTTTTTCGTCCGAATCATAATCAGGTGACTATAAAATTTAAAATGTCGATAAAAAAACAATTGATAATCCTAAGCCTAAATCAGCTTATTGGTTGGTGGTGAAATTTTTATGATGAAATAATGTACACCAACTCGGCATAATTTAGTTAGATAATATTTATTTAGTTATAAAAAAATAGTGAATTTTCGTTTTAATAGATTTTATTGCAAATAGTAATTGATGTTAAGTTTTTTCACATAATTTCAAAATGCAATTTTATGATACATTCAACTTATGATTAACTTATGATTTAATTTATGATAACAACTCTTGTGAAGTTTCTAAAATTATCGACGTTTTTAATAAAATCCATAATTTGATATTTTTCCCCTATATAATGTAGAACACTCTTAACAGTTTCGTCGAGGTTCCTGAGCGTTGTTGAAATACACAATTTCTCATTCCTCCCCAAAAACTGGTCCATCCATTTCTTCTTCAGCGTCTGACTCCGCCGAAAAAAATTGATCTTTGATTGACCTAAAATATATTCAAATTTTTGCAAATTAAATTTCTTTAAAAGGTTTTAAAAGCCAAAATTGACGGTTTTTATGTGTTTTTGTGTGACTTTTCTAATAAATTGATTTACTTGAAATTTTTAGGGGTTATTACATATGGCTTGAGGAACACAAAAATATTTTTATTTCAATTTTGAATGCAAAATGGCGGCGCGGCAATGTTCGCATGGAGGGTAGAATTTTTTACGTTTTCCGCGACAAACAGTAGAACTGTAGTAGTAGTCATTTTCATCAAATTGACTAGAAATTGTTGGGGTACCTACCTAGATATATAGCCTAGTATATTGAATTTTTAAGATTGATAAACAATTACATTTATTATAAATAATTAAGTCATTTTTTTTAGATGAAAAACTATGAGTTGTTTTTTAAAGGTTCTGCCAAAACTGTAAAAAACAGTATTTCTGAATTATTCTATGTACTTCGCTAGAGAATCTGTCTAAGCAGCTACAGATCTGTATAAGCAGATTTATTAGAAAAATCACTAAAATCACAAAACACACGCTTCTTTTAAGCGGTCTCCTAGATATAACGCGTTAATTTATAATTTATTATTTATTTATTTAATAAAATTACTAATATGAAATATTGCAGCAAAGGATAAAAACAATAATATTATTTATTATTCCCTCCATTCCGAATAGTTTCAGATAATGTTTTTGTTACTGGTAAATATCTTATGTATGAACTGTCCTCCATGTTCAGGGATAATATGTTCCCACGATGGTAAGTTGAGGAGTCGATGTGTTGAAGATATCCTTTTTCGCTTTTTTTATGATCTCCGGTAGATAGTTCATTACTAAAAATGGACTGTGATTAGCATTACAGGCTAAAATTTGTTCTAAATTTTTGGAAAGCGCAAATAGAACTCAACTGTTATTACCGATATTATATTTTTATTGCTCAAATTTTGCAGAATGAGCAATAAAAAGAACATTCTTTTATATATGTTTGAATATCTGGGTGCTAAATCATTAAAGATAGGAACTTGGGACCTTCGGCGGACCCTCCCATAAGTTGACCCTGGGACCAGTAATATGTTCCTTATTTTCCCCCACCACCAATGTTTTTTTTGGGATTGCTCGAAAACATGTCGTGCGATTTTTTTTTCAATTTTGGATTACTTTTAGAGATTACCCAGGCGGACATTCTACCATATACCGTTGAATTATTCCTAATATCGATTTTCAAAAGTTAAAAAGAGTCTAAAGAGCGCATTTATCAAGCGAATGGGGTCATGTTTAGACTCTTTGGAAAGGTCTTGAACTTTCTGAGAAGACTGAATCGGTTCCAACCGGTTATGAACCGGGTTATATACCGATAACTAATTTTTATGAGAAAATCAATTGTATTAATCCTAAAATATTTTGCGCGATCTTATGGGTGATTTAAATTGTAAGTATGGCTCAATGAAAAATAAATTTTGAAATGCTTAAATTTATGAGCATGACACTTTCCTTCATAAATTGGATCTTTGAAAAACTAATTTATGCGATTTTTTTAGGGAATAGAATTTCATTTCAAACAGATTTCTTTTGTTATATGTAAGATAAAAAAGCTTAATTCAAAAGTATAATTGAGTTGTTTGCTTAAAAAAAGAACTTTTTGTCTCGTTGTAGTCTTTGCTTTAAAGTGTTTTGAAGATTTTTAAACATTTCAAGTTTTTGCTTAAAAAAAAACTTTGTCCCGTAAAAGTTTGCACTACACATAATTTTTTTCTTAAAATTGAAAAAAAAAATCTGTTTAAAATGTGTAAATGAAGTTCTTCACCCTAAAATAGTTTTGCTTCATTTATCTGTAATTAATAAAGTAATTCAAATATCCAAGTTATAAAGAACATTTTCATGCCTATAAATAAAAGAGCGTATTAATGGTCCCAGGGTCAATTTACAGGGGTCCCTCGAAGGTCCCAAGTCTCTATCTTTCACCATTTACCATCTAATTTCGATTGACAATAAAACGCGAAAAATAAGAATTTTTTAAGACATGCGTTCCTCAACTTATCAAAGACTAAACCTCAATTTTAGTTCTGAACATTAACAAGAAGTCTTTACAAGAAATAATTGTGGTACATAAAACATTTGCCAAAAAACTTTCTCTTAATTCCATTTTTTCCCCAAACGACTTCATTCGGAACGGAGTATTATTTTTGGTTTTATTATTGTTTACTATTCTTCTTGTCATTCTTATTGTTAACTAAAAAAAATCATCTGAACTGAAATGTTCTGAAGAAATTTCAGAATTAGTTATCAGAAATCAGAAAACTTTGCTAAAGAAATAAATTAAAATCTATAAATAATCTACTGAATGCTCATTCAAAGACTATAGTGTTATTTTTCTGTTTGCAGACAAAAGAAACAATTAAAAAATGCATCTACCAATGGGATTGTGCCTTTTCTGTAGGTAGTATCTTTTTCTGCCTTTTCTAGATTTTGCAAAAATTAAATCTTTTATATCGAAGTGCATGTTGCAGATTCGGCTTTTACCTATGCCTTTCGAAAAAGCCAATTTGAGAATGGTAATTCACAATTTTTTTTTTCTTTAAATTTTTGGATAGCTAAAAAATCGAAAAACTTTCCGCAATCATTTAAAAAAAAATTAATATTTAAAATCAAATAAACAATATTATTCAAATTAATAAAGCCAATATTATTACTGGAATTAAGATTCTAATACCAATTCTAATACATAACTAGAAAGAATCCTGTGAAGCACACTGTTGAATCACACAAAAGTTATGTTGCTCAGGTATCAACAAAAATTGAAAATTTTCGTGACTACGTTACTGGATCACTTCACGGTTTTTTTCACCGATAACTCGTTAAAAAATAGAATTCCGGTCCTGAGAGCCTACCATTTAATAGAGGATTATATCCTCTTCTTATTGTAGAAGAACTTTTTTTTTATGGCGGCCTTTGGTGGGTGGACAATATAAAAGAATCTTCTTGAGATACTCACCTCGGAACACTCTCATATATCCCAACACGCGAGCTATTTTCACAATTTTTCACACAGCACTTCATTCTAGACTATAGAACAAGAATTCTAACTCTTGTTCTATGGTTCTAGGAGAATTATTCACTGATATTAAACCACACACCAACACGTCAAGAAAATGAAAAACAATGAAAAATTCATTGCTTCAGAACACTTGATTTCATTTCAGTTTTTGAGGTCGCTTCACTGGCTCCTTAGGAAAATGCTCAACTTGTCCCATCCGTAGTATTATATCTATGATACAAACGCATGTTGCACTTAGAAATAACATTTTTTCAACGTTTTGAGACTCTGCTGAAGTTTCGGTATAAATGGTTTCTCGCGTCTTGCCTGTTTTTTTCGTCAGCCTTTATCGAATTAAAGGCTAAATGCTGAGCTCTGATAGGGCTCAATTAAATAAAATTACAAAATCTAAAGGAGAATTGGAGAACTCTAGGTGCCACCTATTTTTCACTTCATGAGACTGAACCGGCTACGGTGACTAATGTTCACTCACTGAAGACTGAGGACAGTTACCCAACAGTTAGAGCCCCAAAACAACCTTTCAGCATCCATTAAAATGGTAGGGGTTGGACATATGAAAGGAATAAAGGACTAGGATTGGTGGATTACAGCCGTCGACTTGGGTTGACATGTGTCGAATGGGCCGTACGCTCTACAAAATCGTAAGAAATATCGATTGGAAGTCTTTGACGATCGCTTTTATAAAACTGATATTTTCGAAAGAAGTTGTATTTCTTTTTCTTCTGCTTGTCCTAATAACGTATGGCCAGTGAAATCTGCACAAAAGTTTGAAGGCTTAAAAAAAATTAAAATGTATACCAGTCACTTTTATACCACTTTACAGTGTTGCAGGATGTGTTCTTAACATGACATAAAAGTTTTGCTAGATTTAGTTAGGAAACATGGCTCCCACAAATAATACTGAAGAGTATAGACGGAAATTAGTTTGTCTCTTTTGATCCAAAATGTTTTTCACGCTCAGAACGACATTGTTTGTGTCATGGACGATGAGTCCTATTTCACCATGGATGGTAATAAGTGGCAGGGGCAGTATTATTATGTACGTGACGACAATGTAGACAAGAAAGATAAGTACGTTGAGCATACTAAGTACCCGAAAAAGGTCCTTTTGTGGAATGTCTGAGCCCGCGTTCCTCACAAAGAGTCTAACGCAAAATTCTGACGTCTATATCAGAGATTGCTTGTTTAAGCTGGAAGCTTTCATCAATAAGTATCATCGAAGAGACAATGTGATCTTCTGGCCAAACCTAGCATCCAGCCATTACTCAAGGAAAACAATGAACGCATTGGAGGAACTTGACATACATGTTGTCAAGGAGGAAGAAAACCCCCCTAACGTCCCCCAATTGAGGCCTATTAAATCATTTTGGGCTAATATTAAGTGAAAGGTGTATGCCCGAGACTTTCGACCCAAAACCGAAGTCACGCTGATGGGAAAAATAAAACGAGAGTTGAAGAAGATGCCAACATCTACATTTTGGACATCAATGGCGGAAGTTCCCCGAATGTGCCGAAAAGCTCATCGGTCGGACCGGATTTTTTCCTGAAATAAGTTCATACACATACCTTTCAAAACATGTAAAAAGTTATAATAAAACTATGTACAAATATTAGAAAATTGTGTTTGAACTTTGTGCAGATTTTACTGGCCATACTTTATAACTCAAAAACGTGCTTTCTTGGTTTTTTGTAAACATGATTCAATGATCCACAGATTTTTTTTTTATTTTGGAATATGTTTTTTTTTTTTTTTGAAGGTACAATGTAAACGAACACTTCGTCTAGATGAGATCTTCTGCATGGAAATCAATGGAAACGAACGAATATTGAGTACTAGTGTAGCTGCATCCTATCGTCTAAAAATTACCAGCTGCCAATTATCTCCCTAAATACTGCCAGGACATAGTGGCTTCTCTTCAAGAAACCTTAATACCTAGGGTAAAATTTTGAAAATGTTTCTGCAGGAAAATTCCGTTAAAGGATTCATTGACAAATTATAAGGTTGAATTGGGAATTTATTTAAAACCTTAGCTTATAACTCTCTCATGGCACTCCCGAGGGTAGCCTGCGTAAGGGGACATTACCTTCCTTAAATCCCGTGGGTTAAAATAGCTATTACTTTAGGTCGTGCAAACAGTCGAGGGTCAGTCCAACAGTGGAAGAATTTCCCAGAAAGTTCTCCCCAGAGCAAGGAAGTAATCTGAGGAGATCCGGATTGATCGAAGTGGAAAGTCGCGAACCTGTGGCTAACAAACAAGGGATCTGGTCCTTCTAAAGAGGATTGTGTGAGGGGCTAACAACCCCTTTCTGTAAAAGAAAAATTTTACGAAAACTCACAAGGAGCATCCGACAGGACGGACTTTTCGACAGCGACCTATGCTACGTTTTTGGAGCGAGCTGATGGAGAGTCGCCAAGACTGGACGAGGTTAGTGTTAAAGGAACGTTGCAGTCACCTATGTAAGTAAACTATGCTCCTCTATACAATGGTTCGCCCAAAGACTACACTGGAGCTTCGCCACTTCAAAAGTGCATGGAAATAGCTATTTGCACTACTTTGCCCAATAAGATCATCCTCCGAGGGACAGCTCTTCGCCGCCGTGGGAAAACTGCTGCCCCTTAGGAGAATATCTTAAAGGGAGCACTGTGAGCACCATTCCTTGCTTTCCCAGGAAAGAAGGAAAGGAAGCGAGACTTTCGGAGGAAGTTAGCCCCAAGAATGCCGTCTGAGAGTCCTCCAGATCCAGGCTGTCTAATACAGATGATTCCTGAAGATTTTGCCCTTACTGCACAGTGAGCTTATAACCCTTAATTTCATTAATTCCTATGTTTTATGTTCCGCATTTTCTAATAATTATATAACTTGGAAATTCGTTTTTGTTCAGAATTTAATTAATCGTAGATTACTTTTTTTCTTCCTTACTAAAATTCTTTTTAAATAAGAAAAGTAAATAAATATATCCTCTTCCGATTTTTTAAATAAATTCATTTTTTTCTGTCTTTAGAGTTTCTTGATCTAAAAACCGATTTCTGATAAAAAGTTTCTTGTTCTTAACGTTTTTGCGAATATAGAATTTTAAATTTCGAACATTAACGACATTAACATTTTGGAACATCCACCTTTCTAAACCCATTGAAAGACCTTCGCCAAAATAATTTTAAGTAGAAAACGAAAAACTTGACTTTTTAAAATACTTTAAATTTCCATTTTTTGAACGTGTATTAGAATTTGCGACTTATGCAATTCAATTGTGTTCTACGGTTATCTTAAACATATTGAATCCGGAAGCGTTGTGACTTGTGAAATTTTTTAACACTGTTAAGGGTTCCTTTTGTTCTCCAATAGCAACATTGCACGAAACTTAATTTTCTTCCTCTTTTTGCTCCCCATCCGGACCCATTCTTCACCACCGATTCTCACTCCTTATAACATCCCAAGTTTATGGTCTAGCAGAGTTTATACATTTTTCACCCATGGATGACTTTGTGCCTGGCATCTCACCTTTTTCTCCAGTCACCACCCCTGGGCCAATGGTTTCGATTTCAATACTGAGGAATGGTGGAGCCAAAGACAGGTGGAAAGAAGAAAAAAAAGTTTAAATAGAGGAAATTAGAGTTGGGACTTGTGTGTGTATTTCCTGTGTATCCTTCTTTTGTTGAATAGAAAGGAGAATAGACAAGACAAAAATGGAATAATACAGGAACTTCAGCTTCGATTCTTTTGGGTATATACATACGTATCTCACCTTTCCTCAACTTCCTATTCACCACACTCTCAGACACAATTATACGGATGAGCTTGTACTGAAGCGAGGGTAGTTTTAACACCCAAAGGCATACAAGTTATCCTCCTGACATGAAAATCCACGAAGGACACCACCCATTCAGATATCTTTCCCCTTTGGTCCTCCCTTGAAAAAAAAAACACAGAAACAGAGAGGGCTAACATAGGTAGGTTACATTTCTTTGCAAGCAATTTTTAGAACACCCATAAATCAGATGGCAATCAGTGTAAAGAATGGCTTCTTTAACTGTTTTGTGTTTTATTTCTTCCTCTATTTTATTGTCACTCTAGCTCCTCTATCTGTCCACTTCAGCTGAGAAGAAAGTCCCAAAAGAACAGAAAAAAACAGTGTCAGGGAAAATAATTACTAAACATCCTTAAGATTTCTGTTGAAATCCGTGAGTCGAATTAAAATGATTTATATTTTTTGGCCCTATTTGGACGTTCCTGTACTTGATCATTGAGATGTTCTAAGACTCGCATTTTTCATGCCAACACACTAAAAGTCCTAACAATTTTGATAAGAAAAGTTTTCCAGCATAGTTAATAGCCAAAATGATAAATATTTGCAAGAATGCAAGAAGGATGAGCATCCAAAGTTCATCTTTAACAACACTCCTTTCTTAGATAAATAACTAAAGTAAATGCTTATTGAAGTGATAGTTGATCTGTTTTTTGTTTTTATACTATCTTCACTTTTTTCGCTAACGTTTCAATCATGGAATGGGATCTTCTTCAAGGTGTCATTGCGCTTGGTATAACAGCCATCAGGGACACAAAATACATTGCTTTTATTATCTTAATATTCAACACATCACTATTTATCACTAACTTGAAGATCAGAATATCATCAAAGTGAAGATAGTAGAACATATAGGGGGATGTGCCCATGCTTGATACCATTGGAAGCTTCGTAATGACTAAATATTTCCTATGTTTCTCAATGTGACTCCGCAATATATTTTAAAAACTGGCCCATTTCCAATAGTTTTTAAAATATGGTTGCAATGAGTCACATATATATATATATATATATATATATATATATATATATATATATATATATTGTGAAACATAAAAAAAATTAGTTATTACGAAGCTTCCAACGGTATCAAGCATGGGCACTTTCCCCTATGAAACCGAAATTTCCTTTGTGTGTCTCCAATTGACGCACAATTGAAATCCAAAAGAAGGTAAATTCATTAGAGGGAACTGGGGCAGTAGTAAACTGGGGTAGTTGTAAACACAGTGATTTTTTTCATTAATTTTAAGACTCCAGAGGATAAAACCGATAAGCATTCATAGATACCATGAGGATGTATATCCACAGATGAATTGGTCAATAAAATCCTAATACTTTAAAAATAAAAATCATTTTTCCCGAATATGTTGATATTTCGATTATTTTGGTCATTTGGATTTCCACCTGGAAATTAAAAACTGCGCAAAATAATCGAAATATAGCAATACCAGTTCTTTCCTACATCTTTTAGGATTATATTAATGCATTTACTAGAGAAATTAAGATTTTCATTATTTTAAAAGTATTAATAATTAGTCAGAAAACAGCATTTGGGGTAGATGTAAACAGGCAATTTCCCAGTAATTGTAGATGTCGCGAGTGTAGAATGAATGGCAAAATATTTTTCTTGGTATTGCATCTCATGGTGGGAAATTTTTCGTTGGCTGTGTTCAATAAGAAGTCATATGTTATCAAAGTATGGGGAAAATCCATTGAAAAATGTCTTTGATTTGCATGCTTTTAGTTTTTTTAAAATAATTAAAAATGGTGCAAAGTTAATTTCAAGGGTGGAAAGAAGGGTGTTTACATCCTCCCCAGAAAGTGTTTACTTCTACCCCAGGTATTTTGTGAAAAGAAAAAAATTCAGAGTGACACAAATTTTATTTTTATGAAAAATTCAATTGTTTTCCAGCATCCGCATTACCCTCGATGAATTGCCTATACCCAAGGCTAAAACATGAGCTAAGAAATATTTTCCAAAAAATCACTGTGTGCTTGGAAAATCACCTCAAATTCGCATCTATCGAAAATGGTTACATGTGCCCCAAACTCCCCTACAGCTTTCGTTAATAGTAATTTAAATAGATGTATTGTATCTTGTTTCCTTAAAACGAGGTACCATGATGCAAGGCATTATATTCTCCATTTACGTTTTAAGGCACGCCTCTGGCAGGAATTAAGGCAAACGATTTAATTAATCCTAATTTCGATCGGCTTAAATGTTTTAGCTCCTTAAAGGGTTACATGGACATGGGTCTCTCAGGTAAAAAAAAAATCAATTTTTTATTTATTTTTTTTATTTTATAGTGTAACATTTGAAAAATATTTTCTGAAAATTTCAAGTCAATCGGAGTAAAACTCTCGGAGGTAGAGCAGTTTTAGTTATTCATTCCGCCCGCGCGGGCATATTGTTGTAAAGTTTAAACGCTGTTTTGCAATCCCGAAGTAAAGATTACTCAGAGTTCACTGAACCGAACTTTCCGAAATTTTGCATACTTATTTTGAGAAGTAATATCTAAAGTTCAAACGAAGGGTTTGCACTTCCTTTAATCAGAATCATTTTTACAATACAAAATGTGTTGAAAAATAGGGTAAAATTGATACTTTTTTACATAAACTTTTGCCAAAAATCCAAATTTTGTTTTTTTTTGTTTTTCTTCAAAAATCCTACGTTCATCCAGGGGTCCAACTAATCCTCTAACAGAGTATATTTGGTTTTTTTGATTTCAGATGAACCTACTGGGAGAAATCCTGCCTACCGCAAGGTCTGTTTTTTGAGGAATGGTTCTGAAAATCAGCTACCAACGGTCGAATTTTCAAAATTTTTCAAAAAAACATTTTTTTCTAATTTTGTTCTAAAGTTACTCTTTCATATCCCAAAAGTTGGAATTTCTAAAAAAAATTACAACACAATAAATTATTATCAGAAAAAAGGCTTATTTTTTGACTTGAGAGACCCATGTAACCCCTTAATAACTAAGCTAAACTCAAAGAACAAGCCTTCGGTAATGGAGTAATGGAGTTTGATGTAAATGAGAAGCTAGATATAAAAACTAGAGATAATTTTGAAATAAAATCATTTCAATGTGATCTGTTACTACGAAATCGCCACTGAAGAATTTCAGCTGCCATACTATTTCGTATCTGCTTTTATCGTAAATGTTTCAAACGTCGACCCCGGCATCAAATGCTAGTACAAAAAAATACAGATAAGGTAATGGTCGGTGAAACAAACGTTATGTTTATCTTGGCTTGATATAAAAGACTTATTGAAGGCGTTACGGTGTAAACTTGGACAGCGCGAAGACCAGTTTTTAAATTCGACAATTGACTTAAAATTCAATTAGACGTAACTTGACTGAATTAGATAGCTTGCTAAATCATTAAAATCAGACCCTATAAATTGGGTTGTTTAATATTAAGCGGTGTCCGATTTTTCAACATTCACCTCATATTTTATACTGAACGAAAACCTTTCATCCCGTATCGGTTTAGGAAGATGTGATATTCTGAAGAGTTGCAACATTTTTACAAGATCATATATTTGGATGACACCAAAATCGGATACTGATAACTAAAACCATGGATGTCAGTCTTCACTCAATAAAGTTCAAAACTAATCTATACAATAGGGGCATTCATAAGTTGCGAAATTTTAGAGTTATTCCAAATATTATAAAAAACGATAAAAAAAGAATTTGTATCATGTTCGGATAATATTTGTGATTTACGAATGTCGAATAGACTTTCTAAGTTCAATCAGAGATTGGATACACTTCAGACTAAAAAATCTAAGATTTTACAATATGTCTTGAGAGGCATGAGATTATATTTCTTATTTTAGTAGACATTATCAAGTTATACTTTTCAAAGGGGTCATTTAATTATTTCTAGGTGTAACTAATTCACAAAGTTTTCACTGAAAATTTTATACTTTTTAAAATAGTCCCTGGATCATGAAACTGGCCCTTGCATAACAAAAAGACCAAATACAAAACTCGGAAAGAAAGATTTAATGTGTAAATTGAGTTTGTATGAAAATTTGTCATTAGTTAATTAAATTAAAATTAAAATATATAGGAGGAATTCGAAAATTAAGTTTGAGAAATTCATTAAAGTTCTCAACTTTGTGAATTTTTAATTAAAATCCTCTAATTGTTGCTCTTTGTTGGAGTACACCATCTACGTCTCAGTCCATTTTGAGTTGTGCCGTGAAGGAATGAAAATAAAAAAAATACAATGCACTTCTGTCTCTTCTTCGTCGCGTTTTAGTAAATAAATAATCAACTACCCCTTTATTTGGACAAAGGATGCATAAAAAGTTTTGTAGAAAAAAAATCACACAAAAATAACAATGAATTGGGAATTAAATAAATTTCTAAATTAAACTTTGTGCACGTTTGGAGCAGAATTTGCAGTTACCTCAATTCATTCTGTATCTCCGTGACCAAGTTTCTATATGTTAAAAGTTCCCGTAGTAAAAATTGCAAGAGGGAACATGAAGCTTCCCCCATCTCATGATTCGTATGTGTACGTTGGAGATTCACTATCTATGGGAGAATGTTGGGGAACTCAAATAAAAGATTAAAACACTCTCAGGGCAGTCAACGAAAACTTTGAATTGATTTACACAAGAAACAAGTGCACTTAACCCCTTCGGAGGCCAGAACAAACCAAAAGCGCTTGGACAAACTCAATTCCACCCACATCAATTCACCAAAGAGAGCCACCAAAAGAGGAGCAAAAACCACACTCCTCTTCCATAATGGAGCGCCTGTGATACTTGCTTGCAAACTCCAAAGAAAAGAAATTTCCATCCACTCGAAAGCATTTGGGTGGAAACTTTTCCCTCAAATCATCATTTAAGTGGTGGTGTGCATTTTTCAACTCAAAAGCCAGCGGGACGGGGGGAGGTAAGGTGAAAAATCAATAGCAAATCCACCATAAATCAAATTTAGATTTCCATTAGCGACGAGAATCTAATTTAGCCCCTTTGCATTTTGGGGTGGTAAGGGAAGCAAAAGGACAAGGAGGGAAAAATCTACCTTATCACTTCAGCCCCATACAGAGTAAACCCGCTGATTGTATCTGCGGCAGTTGAGAACGCTGAATAATTATAAAATATGTCACAGTTTTAATTTATTTCAACCCCAAGCAGAACAAAGTTGATATAAATCAAATCATCCCCAATGAACTTTCTCACTTATTAGGTTAAAGGTGTGCTCCCAATGTATTTCTGTGCTATCTCGTGAATATTTGTTATTGACTTTATTTTATTGAGATGGCTGGGGGCTCTTCATAATTTTACCCAAAGACCTAAAATGTTTTCTTTTGCAAATATGTATCTATTTACAACTATTATATTGAAAATTTAACCTTTGATATGTTAAGTTTCGAGATAGAATTTAATACTGATCTAATCAAAATGAACAAGTTTTAAATTACTAACAAAGGTTGAGGAAATTGTATAAGAGAAAGTACCCATGCTTGATACCATTGGAAGCTTCGTAATGACTAAATTTTTCCTATGTTTTTCAATAAATATGACTCCGCAATATATTTTAAAAACTGGCCACTTTCCCATAGTTTTTAAAATACGGTTACGATGAATCATATATTGTGAAACATAGAAAATTTAGTCGTTACGAAGCTTCCAATGGTATCAAGCATGGGCACTTTCCCCTACATCACGATCTTTCCTTAAAATCCGATTTTTAAAAATTATAACGCATATAATCTAAAATTGTTTTTCTGGTTATCAAACTTTACGACAATTTATATTATTTTTTTTGCAGAAAATAACTCTTCAAAGTTACCGTAGATACGGGTGACTTTGACTTACGAAGGTGAGTGTGCCTTCTGCTATTCGTGAGTTTTTCTTTTAATTATAACACTTAACGGAAAAACTCATAATTTTCGACAGGGCATTAATGTTCTGAATTTGAGTTTGACAGGGCACTAATGTAAGCATCAATATTCTGAGTTTGAAGTGCGATATTTTCAATACTATTATTTTCTTTATTAAAACTTTTTTTCAGAAGGGTTGTTTAGAAGCTTGGCGAGCTGTTTATCGTCTTTGTTTTTACTAAAATTAGTTTTAATAAGTTTAAAAATGAATTGATATATAGAGGTGAATTTGACCTTAATTTTGGACACCTTGGTTGTAAATTTGGACGCTTTGCTTGTAATTTTAGACAGCTAATCCACCAGAATAGGATACCCATTGTTTTCCATTTCAAGAGCCACTCTTACCAAGTCCTCTTCTTGTTTATCTAATACGGTCTTCACACCTAAGGCTTAGCCATCCGGCTTAACTTCTCTGATTCCTTATCAGGAACGATATTTTAGAAAATTGTTGTTTGGATATTAATGGCAAATGTTCAATTAGATTTTGAAAAATCAATTAAATTGCTAGTTATTTAGATTTTTTAGCTCTCGGGACTGGGCTAAGCCTTCAGTCTGAAGCCGGCATAAGGGAACCATAGAATGTCACGAGAAGCCCGGAAACTTTCCATAATGTTCATTAAAGTCAGTTGACTTTGGTACTTCAAGTACGCGCGGATTCGCGCATTCCTTGCGTGATTATGTAGTTCTGAGGTGTTATATTTGGGATAGGAAATCTTCGTTTTTTTTCATTTTGTTTTTTACATTTTTGTTTCTCCCAGTTTGTCTTTGGAATTTATCTTCGATAGTCTTTGCTTTTTAGAAGCTTTGTCTTTGGAAATCTTATCTTTCAACTATTTTACTATTTTATGAAGATAAGGAATTTAGTCTGAGTTTAAAGTCAAATATCAAGCATTTTAATGATCAGATTTTTAATGATCATCAGCTTTTCAATGCTTGATTCCGCAAACCGGTACACACAGAGAAATGGAAAATTCTTAAACAGAAACACCCATGAATTTAATTTAAAATCCCATCCAATGAATGCCAATGCCCTAATTCTAAATCCTTGATCATTTAGTTTTAGTTGCAATTTGTAAATCTGTAGACATTTTTCATCTTCCAGCTAATGCTGAACTTAAGTTCCCGAACTTTTAACTTGAAAGAGCTAGGGATTCTAGCCCATTTCTTTCGCTCAGAGCTTCTAAACTTAAACGCATCGGGGATTCACGTCCAATTTAAGTTCCCAGGATCTTATATATTCTTAAATTTAGAGTCAAAATTTTTCTGTGTGTATATTTTAGAACATCAGGACATACGAAGTAGAAACGAACGTTAAGTTCAATAAATCTATAGTCTGTACATTTTTCACTGGCAAAAATTCAAGTGAGACTTATACGGGCTTCAGACCTAAGGCTTCATTAAATGTCTACTCTAATTTTTTATCAATCACGATTTTTTGGAAAAATTTAACCTATTTTTGGATTGTTAGCTCTCAAAAAGCAATGTAATTGCTCGCTATTTAGGATTTTGGAACCTTCGGGAACTGGGCTAAACCTTTAATATGAAGACCCTTTTAGTTTCTGAAAAAAAATGTTGAGCTGTATGAATTTGCCCAATGCTTCCCTAAGCGAAAACTAACTATCGAAAACCAAATAAGCGAATTTTATAAAAGCCAGGAACCATTATTACGTTTCCAATTCATGTATTAACTCGATATGCTGAAATCCAATTGAAAGTGAATCACTCTTCATTCATTCAGTAAAAATCTATTCCATTTTAAGTCATTTAATCTAATCAACATACCGTCATTTTCTTCAGTCATTCTTGCAAATGATATCCAATTATGTAGCAGATACAAGAAAATAACAATTCACTTCCTCAATATTGTTTCATTGAACTATCTTAATTGGTATTCCGCTTCTCAAATCGTTTTTAAGCTACGAATAACCATTGAATTGCCTGTAATTCCTCCCTCTAGGGGAATTTCTTTAAGCGTCTTTTGGGGTGGGGGGAAAGCCTGGAAAAGCCCTAGTTGAAGTATAATACTCTCAGAAGTGAAATTGCCTTCTTCAGCAAATGGAGCATTCCCTAATCTCAAGCGAAGGCGGAATTTTTACAATCAAGAGGGCAGATCGGAAATTTCGAAGGGCAAAATCGATTTTTGGAAAATGAGCCTCCGATGGGAAATTCAGCACCTTTCCGCTGTGTAATCTACTGATGAAAATTCCATCCAGTGCTTTCTTTACCAAAATTGGTATCCCGAGAGTCGTTAAAGATTAAGAAGCACTGTTTTAGGTTAATTTGCCTCCACTCTCGCAGTCCTTAATAACACGACGGTTATTAGTCACGGATGAGATGTGCTAATAAACCCCTCATTCCTCTGCTGATAATATACGCAAACACTCTTCGTAATTATACAATCGATATATAGTATTGGGTGAATTCGCAATGGAGTTCCTCATCCTCTATGCGGTGGTTAGGGGAAAGGGAGGTTTCTCATGGGTGGTAAATTGTGTGCAGTTTTCTCTCCCCATACCATTGCTATGTGTAATACACATCTTTTGTATTAGCGAGTAAAATTTATTGCTGCCACGGATAATCTACCTACATTTTGAATTTTAAGCAGATTACGTGTTTAACAAGTTGAGTGAAAATCGAAAATGGTTCACGGTGTTCGTGTTTAAAAACATAGATTAACCCTCTTCGTCAGTTTATCACTATTATGGTACAATGCAAAAATAATAGGAGTACCAGAGAGAAAGGTCAATAAATTTTCCAAGGGAGAAAAATACCTCCATCTTCAAATGAATTTTCTACATTTTGGCATTTATGGGAGGGTTGGTGTAAAACGGTATGGGAATTCTCAAGAGAGTTCTAAAATGCATGTGCTGACTCATTTGGAATTAATTAACATCCGCTGAGGAAATGTTTCATGAATTAAATTCAAATTAACCTTTTGATATTTTTCAGATAGAATATTGTATAACACGTGATTCTCTTCATTACGCTTTTTATTCATTCAACCATGTTAAACGTCAACACAATTTCAGACACGTTGAAAGCATTTTAATTATTCCTCCACTCGACTAAGTGCGTATATAGCTAGGGGACAATATTATACTGAAAAATGCATAGGATTCCGCTAAAAAAAAACACCTTCACTTTACTCCTGAAATATACGACTCACTTTTATTTAAAAGCTTCCTGACTTATGGACCTGGTAGGGTATTTTTTAACATAATAATTCTACCATAACAGAATTTCCGTACTCGGAACTTTCAATAGGATTCCGAATGAGAACTTCCAATAAAGGCAACACTACACGAAATTAATTCAAAATGCACCCTATTGGTGAATCGCGGGAAATATCCCTTGGTGGTTGGTTTCTGAGACAAATTGTATCTAATGACAGTTAGAATCTCCCCAGTGTGTCTCGACTAATCTTTGTGCAGCTAAATTATATCACCCAAATTTCAAAGTTGCCCACATTCAAAGGTGCCCCAATTCCCCCTACTATAAAGCCCAAAATAAACACAGAAATTGGCTTAGGTAGGGTAAGTGTGCCAAATTCCGGCCAGCTTCCAATTCCGGCCACATTTTTTGTTTCTCAAATTTCCATGAATTTTTAATTCTTGTGTACTCTAGAGAATATACAATGCAAAAAATAACAAAAAATATCGCTTCGACGAGCAGATCTAAAAGAAGTATTGAAAGAATTCCAGAAGGGCAAGGAACAATGGGAATGAATGTGGCCGGAATAGGCCACCAATGCTATGTCTACATTTTTATTCATTTTAAAATGTGTTAAGAATGATTTTAGAAAAAATAAATACGATAAACTGTCTACAAGGCTTCAAGCAATTCTTCTTATAAAAAAGTAAGAAAAAACATGAACTTGTATTAAAAGTATTACATTTCAAACTTGAGACTTTAGCGCTTGCATGCAACTATGCCGAAATTGGGCACACTTACCCTATCATCTTGAAAAATGAGAATTGGTATCAATACACTGAAGAATTAGCCTAAAATTTGGGGGATCCAGATGAGCTTCTAAATTTATGAGGTCTATTGAAATTTATGAGGATTAGCGACATCAGCGCCACTAGCAATAATACAAAACTTCACAAAAAACACAAAAACAAAAAAGTCTTTTTGGGTACTTTTCGAAATGTCAATTGGATGAAAAAATTGTGGAGAATGCCGAAAATAGACACAGTCTGATCCTTGAGAATACTCAGCACGAAAAATTTGGCGGTAAGGGATCACTCCATATCACACATTGGCACTGAGGATTTAGGATTAAGGATTAGCGTTTTCAGCGTAAATTTCTATTAAATATGTACACTTTGATTGCTGAAAATCTTATTAACTCTTTCGCGTCATTAGGGTCATATATGACCCGGGGAAAAAACAATTTTTTTGACTATATACATTAATTGAAATCTATCGGTTTGTGCACGACATCATAATAGATGGATGTAAGATTCTTGGCTAATTTTCTCAAGACTCCAGATATTCAGGAAAAGAAAATATTTGTGATCAAAAATCACTAATTTCGAACTTTGTAAAATGACTTTTCTTTTTCAAAATTTTTTATATTAATTTTTTTCAGCAAAAAGTTCTTTAGAAACACAAAATAGAATATCCAGAGATTGTATATTGCATATTTTGATATAATAAACTACTCTCAATTTTCCGAAAAAACGTGTAGAATTTTCCGGGTCATATATGACCCTATTGTCCCCAAGGGTAACAGTGTTTTCGTCCCAAACCTATAGCGAAATGTAGTTGGGACATTGTTTTTCTTTGTGAACTGCAGGTGGAACATCTTGCTCCTGGACATTTCATCTTATATCTGATGAATTATAACATATTTTGCAATATTTTAGAGTATTCTGCAAGCGTCTCATATTGTGCAATTGTATTGTGTGTGAATAAATATGTAGATAAGTTTATTTTTGCCAAATACCACTCAAAATATTGTGACAGTGACTGTTCAAGGGATTACCAGGAAGATTCCTTGAACACCACGAGTACAGTGTTCATCAAGACAATCCAGTTTGCCATGGTTTTGGCCAAATTAATAACTTCAAGCAAAAAAAAACTCTTAAAAAGCCTGTGATACAGATTTTGCAAATGGTATGTACACTTCCCTTGAGGACAATAGGGTCATATATGACCTGGGGTTTCTCCGAGTTTTCACGCAATGGAAAATTTTTTTCCTCTCTGAACTATTATATTTGATCATAAAGCATTAGGAAAAACTCAATTTTACATGAATTCATCTGCTGAATAAAAGTGTGACGCGAAAGAGTTAAGTGCAATATCAATGAATTTTTTGTACCTTAATGCATTTTAAGATTTTGCAACATTGCGTACCATTACTCTCCATTTTTTCACACAATTGACATTTAGAAAAGTATCCAAAAACACCCAAAGTGAAGCTTTTTATTTTCAGCACTGGCGCTGATGTCACCTAATTCCTGTAATTTTACTAGACCTTAAGAATTTAGGAGATCAGCCTGACCCTCCAAATTATTTGCTGATCCGTGAGTGTATCGACAACAATCCTCATTTTTCGAGCTGATCCCTAATTGTCTATTTTAGGCTTAACGATATGCAATGGCGCGAAATCTTAAAACGTATTAAGATTAGCGTAATAGAAAGGTCAGAGTTATCATATCGGTATAAAAAATCTATTAATATTGCACTTTTGAAGACTTTTAGCAATTAAAGTGTACACATTTAATAGAAATTTATGCTGGAAATGTTAATACTTGATCCTAAATCCCCCAGTGTGATAGTTTGGGCTAATTTTACCGCCAAATTTTCCGAGCTGAGTATTCTCGAGGATCAATCTCTGTCTATTTTCGGCATAAGGCAGCTATTTTGCGTTTTGGGAACCCACCCCATAAACGACGCTCACAAGTTATCTATCAATGATATAGGCAAAAAATCCTAGAAATGAATATTAAGTTCAATTTATTGATAAATTCGTAACCCTGATCTCAAGAGGTAATTTAAATTAACATTTAGCTTTTAGCATAAAAATATGATTTTACGTTAAAAAATTAATGCGATTATCATTAAGAACGAGTCTGCAGACACGATCAATAAATAATACAAAATTGGACATATCGCAGTGTAGCTAAACTGTGAGCAAAATTGAGCGAAAATGAGAAAATTTATGGTCAAACTAATGTCTTTGTATTTCTAAAATGACCAATATCAACATTTTATCTTAATTTTTGATGTCACTCCATTAATATTGTAGATAGTAGTATAAGGGCAATTAGTGCAATTAGTGGATTCAAATATTTAATTCCTGCTTTATATTTGCACACTGAGAGAAATCCGAAAAAGTTAAAATAACATTCCGGAAATGTTAATTTTACCCTGCAGTATTGATCCGAAATCGGTGTAAATATTACCTTTTTAGGTGTATTGGGGGTTAAAGTTATCATTTTTTCAATTTCAATTTTTTTAATAATTCAGGATAATCTAGTGAAAGTTTCGCATTTATTGCTCATCAACGTGCTAAATGGCATTTGTCCCAATCTCAGTGGATAAATCCATCGTAGATTGAAGAGGTGTAATGCAAGTTGAAGTGGCATAGAGAAAACAGTTGGGATTTCCATTGTGGATGGAAATCTTGGTAGAGATTAGACATCCACTTAATTCATTATCAAAGCCAGTGTGTTAGCTTGAAGGAGGAAGTTGGAAGATGGGATAGCGACACAATAACATCCCAAGTGTCTCATTGTTCTCCATGATAGGTGGACGGGGTGGAAAAGGCTTCCAAGAGATGGGGATGGGTGATGAATCTGCTGGCGTAGTGAAAACAGTCATGACCAAGAGAGGATATTGGCACGGAGAGTTGCGAGCTTTTGAAGCTCACATTGTGTAATTGATCGACCCAATTGCCCCATTATGGTTGATGCCATTGCATTTACTCCATACTTACAAGTGCTGTGTGGTTGCTGAATATGTGGCTTTTCGCTACATAATTTCTCTGATTGCAAACAATCTAGTACTTTACATTGATCTATATTTTCTATCTCTATCAATTAGTCGCATATTTAAACTTTTACTGCTCGAACTCAAAGAGAAAGCTATAAGTATTCGATTTTTTTACCCCATTTAATTTCCACCTGCCACACTGAATCTATATTTTCTACCGTTCCTGCCCGTTCCTCTGCCCATCTGACTGAGCGCAATGAGAGCTGCAGGCGAAATGGTTACAGATAGCGACTTTACCAAAATTTTAGCTTTACATGTTGCCGCGGTGGATTTTCCATCATATTCGAAAATGCCCTTGAATCATTCCATAAAATGGTTTGTCAAGGTCAAAGACAAATCAACTACAGATAGCCTATTTCTCAACCGATAGAGGCAAGTCTAGATTCATTTAAAAGGCCTTAGAATCTTGAATAATTTTGAAATGCTTATACTGGTTCTGATCTAACAGTTCCTTCAATTTACAGATAATAAAATTACAAAGTAAACTATGAATAGGATAAAAACGGTTATGCATTAGTAAATAAAACATGAAAAATTCAAATACATAATCATGATTCCCTCTTTCATAAAATCTGGCCACTAAACAACATAATTATCTAGACCAATTATGTAAAACCACTTCTAAGATATAGCATCTTAAATCACGATATCGAACGTTCTTTAAAACCTGGACGCTTTGCTATTCCTGTTTTTATTTTTCCATTAGACCTCACAGTCATTGTCATCCCTAATTAATCCAATTTCATTTGCACACATTCATAAATCCATGCAATTATGCTACAATTTTCGAATGTCAAATGAGCAATTAATTATGCTCTTTCATGCATGAACACGAACATTATGCATTATTAGAGTTTTCCATTGTGATTAAATTCGGATAAAACTTTGTCATTCGCATTTATAGAATAGCTAATAGATTTGCGAACTTTAAACCATAATCCAGTCATCCATAAATAAAATTTTTATACTGTAACATTGTAAGACATACTGAACAAGAATTTTGAGATTATGGCGATAGTAATGGTCCATTATTGGTTAGGAATTCAAAACTATCAAGCATAAAACGATATTGCTTCAATTGTATGAATATTTCGATCATTAATTAATTAATTAAAGAATCAAAATGGTCAATTTACCAAAAATAATCCACTTTACCACTTCTATTGCATATTTTAATATATTTGATTCAATATAGTGCACAATTGCTGTAAAATGTTAGGGATCTCTCAGCTTTCTGCAGAGTTGCTTTTGCATAGATTATTTTAGTATCTTTTACTTATAAAAACTTTTAGGGAATTTTTAGAAAATCTTTTGTTCACTAAATTGACATTTTTTATCCACTTATGCATTATTTCTACTTTATGCAATTATAATATGAAAGTAAATAACAAACATTTAAAATAATATTTATTCTCAATTGTTTCGAATGATTTAAAGAATCTGTTGCTCACTATAGATCAGTCTTATCCATCCAGTAAAAAAAATGCTAAAGATTTTATTTTTAAGGCACTGTATTTTTTTTAATGATCAGTCTTGGAAATTGTCTTAAAACAATAGCATATGAGTGCACTATGAACATTATTGGGATGCAGTATATAAAAGAAAGTAGAACAACTTTAAATTGAGGATAATTTGGAGTGTTCTGATTTATAGGCGTTTATAAGTAAATTAATTAAATTGCAAGTAAATTATCCTGCTCATTGTGATCAGAACCATATTAAATTTGTGGAGTTTAAACACTTGGTTTTTCCCCAAAATAAAATTAGAATGAATAGAAATTTCTTTCAAAACAACCTCGATAAAAAATATTAACATTACAATATGATTAGCAACAATTAAATTTAAAGCAAAATGACAAAAACTCGCATTTAATAGATTTCAAATCTCCAAGTTGCCTGGCTTTCCTCTAAACCAAATTTAAACTTAATGATAGCTTCAATTAGGTTAGGCGAAACCGACTTATAAACTTAAGGCTTAAAGGCTTACAAATTTGTTTCGCCTGTTTCATTAATAAACTGCAAGAGGATTACTGAAAAATATTTCATTCATTTGTGTTTTTGGTTTTTGTAAAGTTTACTGATACAGTTCTGTCTCTTTATATGCACACTCTCTATATGCACAGCTTTTGTGTCGGTTGCATTCAAAATCAATTTGTTTACGTTTTGACAAAGTAATAAAGAAAATTATTTTCTTCGTAACTAATTTTTCTCGTTTTTAATTATCTTAATTTTATTTTTTCTGTCTCATATTATAGTTAAAATAACACGGGGAATTCTAGAACAATAAAAAAATAATAATATTTTAAAAGAAAGAAAAAAACCGTTGGGAATTTCAAAAAAAGTTGTGCATATTCAGAGAGAGAACTGTCAAAAAAAGTACCCAAACTGTGCATATAGCGAGACAGCACTGTATACAAATCCTCTAAATAGGGTAAAGGCTCATAATTTTGACCAGTCTGCTTATAAGCATCGATGTTCCAAGTTTGAAGCGGGATATTTCCAATACTAATTGATTTTTATTATTACTCTCTTTTCAGAAGGGTTGTTTAGAAACTTGGCAAACTATTTATCATCTTATTTTTACTAAAATTGGTTTTAATACGTTTAAAAATGAATTGATATGTAGAGGTGAATTTGACTCTTATTTTGGACAACTTGGCTGTAAATTTGGACAGCTGATCCGCCTCAACAGGATGCCCATTGTTCTTCATTTCATGAACCAACCTTACCAAGTCCAACCTTACCAAGATTTTAGAACACGGCGAGGACCAGGGAAAACCATCAAGACAGAAACTAACACAAAAACATCGATAATGCAGAAGCACTTGAAAACTTGTTTATTGTATATTTCTAGTTTATTTTTCATTGGAATAGCAACATTATAACTACTTATTTTCCCTTTGCGAAAAATGTTTCACTACTTACAAATTTTCATTTCTACTGATCATTTTTACCAGAATACTGCTCAATCTGTTGTAGTCAATTTTGGCTTATAGGAGCTTTTGACATAAAATTTATTATATTTTTTTTATAAATACTGAGGATTCTTTATGGAACAAAGTGTTTGTTAAACAAATGAATTAGAAGTGGTGCATTAAGAATTTTATCTAAATCTAGATAATCTCCCAATCACTGATATCGCCAGATGATATTTTAGTTAACGATAGTGAAATAACCGCTGGGCAAAGACAACTTTCACATGAATTCAATGATCGTTAGTTTTCCGCCATGGTGGACGGTATATGTTAGGAGGAAATGGAGCAAAATGGCGTAATTAAAGTAACAAGGATAATGGAAAATGGTAGAGAAAGAGTATGATACTCCTTTTGCATATAATGCTTTTGACTTGAAAGTACAACCACATACCCCGAGTCATTTGAAATGTGAATTGGAGATTTTAATTAAAATTAATTGGCTGTGTAAAATTGGCTTTCGTTGTACATTTTGGCATTTGGATGGCACGAGGATTCACTTCTTTCTCACACTTTACCACCATTTACCATCTCTTTTGGTGAGGAGCGAAGAGATGGCACAACAGTGCCGACCCCAGAGGAACAAAATCACTTCATGTTACAGTATTTTAATGGGTTCTTGTTCTAAGAGCATGTTCTTCTGCCCTCTTGCGCATTTAATAATGTGTTTATTTCCTGCCCTTGTCTTGCCATTCTCGTCCACGAAACTTGTAACTCCTTCAGTGACTCAATGGGCTTTGGAGGCCAAGAAATTCAATTGGATGAACCAGTGATAGGCTCAGACAAATTTATGGTAGTTAGAATCTGTAGAGCAGGTAGTCTTCGAGTACATACAATTCAGAATTCGTACAAATACGACTGTAAGTCGAATGTCGAGTATTAATAATCACGCCAAATGATACAATTTGGTAGGGGAACGAAATAATATTTCGGACACTTTAAAATATCATTCATTCTGATGGTAATATCGGACAATGTTAATAAATTGACTAAAATTATGGAACTTTCCTTGGGTATTTGACTTTTTTTTTTCAATTAACTCAAAATTCCTTAGTCTGAAAAAAAATAAGTTTATATTGTTCTATTGAAACTTCCGTATGAAAAACGGAAAATTTGAATGGCAATCCTGTTATTCATAATCTGTAAAGTTACGAATATAAAATGTTCTTCGATATTTTTTAAGTAATATAATAAATATTCACATGTTCATGATATGTTTATAATATCGTCCACTTGTTTTATTTTCAAAATTCCACATTTCGCCCAATTTCTAGGTTGTACTACGTCATTCATTAAATAAAAGTCACCTAAATCTACTTTATATATTCTTCTATTCTAAACATTCTAAACCTCTGTTTAATACTTACAATATACTCTGAATTAAAGATGTAGCAATTAAATTAAAATTGAAACACTTACTTAAATTGTACATATACCTGTACTTTTAATGGAATAAATATAAATAAAAAAAGGTTGTACTATGCTCCAGAAACAAAAACAAAAAATAGAATAACAACTACCTTATAGAAATCATCCTCTAAAAAACTAGGAAGAGTCCAAAAGGAAAACAACTTTCTGTACGATATTTGACACAAGGTGGGCGATATTACATTTTTTTCTATAAATAGATCTCCGATATGTTACCTGAAGATGTCTGTGCTTTTAGTCATTTTCAAAATATTGTAAACTGAAAAAAAAAACAAATACCGTAGATGCGGATGACTTTGCCCTCCGTCGATAACTTTGACCACCTACTATTCGTAAGCTTTCTTTAATTCTAATATTTAAGAATGGTCCTCACCGATTAGAAATGGTAGATCGGATCGGTGAAGACTTTCACTAAGTACTACAATTAAAGAAAAGCTTAAGAAGGAGGGGGTCAAAGACACCCACGGAGGACAAAGTTACCTGTATCTATGGCAAGATAAACTACTATTCTATGTAGGTTCCGAGTAACATTCCTGAAAAAGAAGTAACAAAAAGTGTCTAAATGAGAATTGCAATGGATTCTCACAAAGAAAGGTATTATGATCGTTTAACAAAATGTCGAGAATTCCTGAAAATTCCTCAGTATCTCACTTTTATCTATCTCATCTTTCCTTTTTCAATCAACTGCACAAAACGTACCATAGAACCATTCTCACATTAAAAAAAATTGCACATGGCAAATGAGTGTTAAAAGTTGAGCTATAAATCCTGAAAAGTGCAGAAGGTGGAAATGGTAAGTAGGTCAATAGCTTTCTTTCTTTGACTATCCACTGCTAACGTTGAGTGATTGCGCTCATTATGAACAATGAGAAATTGTCTTGTACACCTTTGAACTGCGAGAACGGATATTCATTTCCTTCACAATCGATTTGTTTTTCAGTTTAACATCAAACAGAAGGAAAACATTCCTTTTACCTTATCACACGATGGACTTATGTTCGAGCACGAAAAAAAACGTAATTCCAGCTAAATTGGACATTTAATTCAAAATCAATGAATAAGACTGAAGAGAGCTATATGAAACTTGTCTATCCAACTTCCCAAACTTCGAACATTCATTGAATTTTCTAGGTTAAACTATTTTAACACAATTTTCAGCAGAAAATTCCCTTCTTTTATGTAATTCGATAAGGAAAATTTTCCAGACATCTTTCATTTAGTTCAAAATCTAACAAAATTGGGACAGCTTTTCTTTCCAGTATTAGTTATATTTTGTATGCTTAAGGGTTGAAAAGCATGAAAGAAAAAAATGCCTTAAGTAAACTATTCTGAATTTTCTCTTAAAGTAATTAAAGAAGAAACTTTGTGTTGTTTCATATATCAATTAAATTCCACAAATACTTGAAATTCTTCTCAAGAGTCTTTCATTTTGCAGAGAAGAATGAAAAAAAAAAACTATTATGGGTGTCGGTACAGCATGAAATTAGATTTCCATGCCAACACTCAATGATATTTTTCTTAATTGTATCGTTTCAATTCATAATTCAATGATTAAAAGATTGAATGTGGAAATGTTGGTAGAAAATTGAAAAGTTATGATGAGTGGTGAAAGTTGAACTCAAATAAGGGATGTTGGATTTGGTTTCTCTCACTTTTGCACTAACAAACTTTCTGTAGTACAGTATGGAACATAATTGGACATAAGTGAATTGATTGCTCGCTATGCACTGGAAAAAACTATTAGATGAAACTAAAAGAAATACTGAATGTACCTAAAGCGGTCTTCAGACTAGAGGTTTAGCCGAGTTCACGAAAGTCTCAAAATTCTTAATATAAGCCAATGTAAATTGATTAATTCTCCTTACTGTGTTATCACACTCGGACATTAAAATTTTAATATGATTCACATTAATTGTCACTGATGAGAGTCCAAATGTGTAATTTGTGTGTTTGAATCATTTTATATTCAAAATTTGATCTATTTGTTGATAAAAAGGTAGACTTGGCCCGCAAAATTTGATATAAATTGATTTATAGCATTAATGCGAAAAATTAATGCGATTTTCTTTTTAATTTTTTAATGTGAAAAATATTTATGCTTTAGGTAAATTTAAACTTATTTTTGCAGGCCCAGTCAGTCCACTTCTTTTTCAATAAATAGAAAAACCCCAAATATTAAGTGACTCAAAGACACAAATAACATATTTGGACGCTCACAAGCGACAATTAATGTGAATCACATTAAAATTTTAATGTGCAAGTGTGATAACGCCGTTAGAGAGATTAGCAGTCGGATTCAAATAGATTAATAACAATAATTTAAATAGATTAATAATCCATTTCTAAGACAAAATTTTCAACTGATGAGAAATTAGAGAAGTTAAGTCTTATGGCTAAGCCTAAGATCTAAACCCCGTATAACAGTTATCAGTATAATTTAGTTAAATAATTTTAAAAATAATTTTCATATTTATGGGACCATTTAAGATAAGGTATTTTGAAACTAAAGTGACCTTTCAAAATTAAAGCTTCAACTGAACTTCACACTTCCTGAAGCTTTAAATAAGATCTACTTATTAACAACCTGATGAGCGATTGAACTCGGTCATAGGATCGATAAAAGTGTTTTTGGTGAATTTCATGGCGACATTTTGAGAATTACTGTAAAAATAAGAATAAAAATAAAACTAATGTATTTGATGTTGAACTTTTTCTTAAATATCTGTCTTTCCAAACTTTTGCCTTATTTTTTATATATTTTAATTTTATAATAATAATAGTAACACAACGTTCCATAAAGGAACTAGGCCCTCACACAAGGGGAGTTCGGGACATCCATTATTATTTTTCCTTAAACAGGGATAGGGTTGTCAGTCCCATGCCCCGTGGAATCAAGTGCAGTGAAGCTCACTGGATACAATCCGAACACATTTAACGCCAGAAAAATTCCTGGTGACCTAAATGGGATTCGAACCCGGGACACTTGCATCATAGAGCAAGTGCTCTACCACTTGATACATTGAATTTTTGATAGAATTTGATCCTCAGTGTTTCAGAGACGTTATTACTTCTTGTAGTCAAAGAATGAAATAGCAAGAATTTTGGTGAAAATATCTTCACATTGGCACAAGTGACAGAAAATGTGAAGAATAGTGGAAAAAGATGTGGATATTTACGATTGGAAAGGCGGCAAGTAGAAAAGTGGAGATATAGCAAAAGAAAAGACTATGCGAGTAATTTAATAAACGAGGAAAGTTTGTATGGGTCCAGGGGAAAAATTTATCAAATATGTATGGTTACAGTAGCACTGTGGCTTCAACTTTTAGTTACACCAGCAGCAATGTGACTTTTCCTGCCAGAAAACTTTAGGTCTTTCCTCACAAAACTCGGAAAAGCATCACTAGTTCGACCCCATCTC
The DNA here is from genome assembly GCF_024763615.1 of Phlebotomus papatasi. NCBI lineage: Eukaryota > Metazoa > Arthropoda > Insecta > Diptera > Psychodidae > Phlebotomus > Phlebotomus papatasi. The sequence continues at coordinate 44,482,137 of NC_077224.1, forward strand.
TGCCACAAGACTCACCCCCCTGGAACCTCTCTTCAATTCCACTTGTGTGTCTATTGCAAATACTTATAATTTATCATGGAAGCTTGTGCATTTGCAAAAGTTTTCGGAAAACACGCGTCGACACTGTCACAGTGCTCTCGTCTGCAGACACTTTTATCAAAATTTACAGTCATCGATTTTCCTATCCTCAGAGAAGTTATCTGGCCTGTCCTCGCCAAAAAGGATTATTCGTAGGGATAGTAGGAAAACCTATTCGGGGCATTAGAATTATTATTTAGTGATCTCTCCGAAGTAGTATTTTAAAGTAACAGATTATCATCTCATACCCGTACTCTCGATAACGGCACCATCTGACAGTAATTAAAATATTGCATAATGGGAAGTGTGGACTAGTCAGTTATAGAAATTATTTTGCATCAGAATAACTTTGAATTAACCTATCAATGACTCTAAAAAATATATCTTTCAGGACTGTCAAAATCGTTTTTTAACAGTCTTGTCAAAAGATAATGTTAAGTAGCGGTGGCAGTCAAAATACCAAAAAGGTCGAAATCTCGATTTAGTTAAAATTCCCAAGAGCCAAGACCTTGAATGGGTCGAAAAACTCAATAGGTCAAAAACCTAGAAAGCTAAAATCCCGAATGGATCGAAGTCCCTACAAGCCAGAATCTCAAAGAGTCCAGATCTTGAAAGGTTCATAATCCCAGATTGATCGAATTCCCAAAATGTGTCAGAATCCATGTAAATAAATCAAAAGCTCTTTAATAAAATAAAATCCTACTCCGTAATTACCAAGATGAATAACTTCTTTCTCTTTGCCAAGAATATTTCACTTATATTATACCTACATTTAGCTTTGTTAGCGTCTGGTCGACTCCTGGCTTCCACTTGGTTAATTTTTTATACTAAAGGTCTGAATTGACCGTTTGACTGGTTTGACCAATGAAAGGGGCTCATAGCGGATTATTCCCTTACAAACCCATCAAAGGCATAACAAAACGTTTTTGGCCGGTTAACTATGCTTGAAATGACGATCGTTTGAATTAATTCAAGATTTAATTGAAGGACCGATTGATTAATCAAATAATCGATTTTCGAAAATTCGATGTTTAATATAGACGATGTTTTTTTATTAAATTTTAATATGTTTTACCTGAGGTTAAGACCTTTCTAATGGTGAGTCGTACTCTTCCCTTGATGTTCCCTGACCTGAGCTATATTGAAAAATACCTTGACCGGATTGCATTTTCAGTCTTTATGAAGGGATTTCGATTAAATTATGTTATATAGTATCTGAGATCGAGACTTTTCGAATGGTGGGTTGCATTCTTCCCCACCACCGCACAGTACCTCGTCCGCGACGAGATCGTCCTTGACAATCGTTTGAAGAAATTCAAGATTTTAAATTGAAGGACCGATTAATCGAATAATCGATTTTCGAAAATTCAATATTGAATATTTCATAGCCGATATATTTTCATTAAATTTTAGTATGTTTTACCTGAGGTTGAGACCTTTCCCATGTTGAGTCGTACTCTTCCCTTGATATTCCCTGACCTGAGCTATATTGAAAAATGTCTTGATCGAACTGTATTTTAGGTGTTTACGAAACGATTTTGATGAAATTTTACTATATTTTTATCTGAGGTTTATCTCTAATATTTATCAATCAATTTTAAATAAATGTCTGTTCTTTTGTTGGCCTTGTGCATCCAAACTATTTAAAATAGAAATGACTGGTGGTAAGCCCAAGTAATCTTATTAGTATTCCTACAAATTTGACTGTGAGTTGAATTTTGTAAAGAAATCAAGTCGAGAAAACTGCTTTCGGCGGCCGAAATGGATAAAATTGACTCAACGCGATTCTTTACTCCTAAAATCGAATTTGTGCTCCTATAAGTTTATCTGGGATTTTATGAACTAAAAGGGGAAAGTACCCCTGCTTTGCGTGGTCCCAAGCTTCATAATGACTATTTTTTCTATATTTCCAAATAAATTCTAAATTTCTAACATAGAAAAATAGGGGAAAGTGCACTTTCCCCTAGTTTTTCAAATAGGGGTGGGATTAGTAACATTTATTGAAAAACGGGAAAAAAATCAATGATTATGAAGCTTGGGACTACGCAAAGCATGGGCACTTTCCCCTATATCCCTGTAGTCATTTAGGAGGGGAAAGCGCGTTACCTTAGGATGATTTATGCTTCACACAAAACATTTTTTTCAATGTGTTATAAATGAGTTTTGTCTATTATAAAATTATATTTTAATAGATAGCCCAATGCCTCAAATTTTCAGAAAAGAGTTATGGGTCAAATCCATAGTTACATAGAGAAAAAATTGAATTATCCGAAAGTTGAGTCGTCCGAAGGTAGCGCGTTTTCCCCTACCTCTTGCGTGTCTGAATGAATATTTCGTCCATATTCGAAAGTACTGTTGAATTGTACTTTCTGTCTTTGGTTAAATGGTTAAAAAGTCTTTAGGTAGAGTATCTATCAACCGATTTAGTTAAAAATAGATTTATTTAAAAGGTATTGGATTTTTAAATAAGTATAAATAGGTTTTAATTTGATTTATGAGTCCCTTTAAGCCTAGGCAATCAATATAAAAAAATTACCATAATTCGAAAGGGACTTTACTGACGATTCCTTACGAGCATAATGATACATGACTTAAATCACTAAACAACTTTATTATTAGGGATTAATATATGACATCTGTCAGTATGCAAAACTGAAACACCCTTTCAACTTCTTTTTTTTTTTTTTTGCAAGATTTCATGTCAGAATATTCTACTAATGCAAATAATAGGAAATCCAGTTATTCAATCATCGCACAAAACTGTGACTGGATAGGATAAAATGTCTGAACTATTCTGCATGTCGCTATTCATCATTTATCAGGCATTGGATGGAATAAATTGTTTCAATAGAGAAATAAGAGAGTCGAATTGCTCGCTTTCATCATTGATTTACGCATTTGCTGTTAGAGAAACACTCCAATTAATTCAATTAAACTAAAAACGGTGCTCACGAGGGAATTGCAAAGTGCGAGGCAACATGTCGAGGACTTTTCTGAAATGGTAAAGCTTTTCGAGTACTTTTAGAGAGCACTATGAGGGAGGGAGTGAAAAAAGTTCTAAAATCAATAAATCTCTCACATTTTTCCGCCTCTTTTTCCTCCAAATAAGCATCAAAGTGGAGCAATTTAGAGTTTGTAACGCCAGAGACAAAGTTTCTCATGTACAAGTTATGGTTTTATTAGACTTAAGTGCCTTTCACGAATGATGATTTGCCTCTTGAGTGTCATTTGCATAATTAGAATGCATCCCCCATCATTGGAGATGTTCAGCTTGCGAGGATGAGGATTCATTTGCATGTCCCGGACTTATACGACTTTTCACGTTCTTCTCCCAAGGCACGTTTTTCCACTTCCGCTCATTACACCTCTGTCACCCTCCCAGGAAGATCTTGAGGCGTTCAATTTCCCAAGAAAATAAATTTTGTTTAAATGTCGTTATTTTAATAGAAAATAATCGAGATTCTAAGTTGTTGTCTTAAGTGAAGAACAAATTGAAACGAATTTTGAGTTTTGATTGAATCATCAAAGTCATGAAAAGACCTCCAAAAAAAGGGTGAAATTCAATATAAAAGAGTGAAGAAATTAATTTCATCATCATTTTTCCATGATTGGATACCCAAATTAACATTAAATATAACGAGTTGCTACCAAATCATTCACAATCATATCGCACCTCATGACTCCCTTCTTCCCCAAAATTTTCAATTGCAGACAATCAGCATAAATCATACCGTGGCATCGGTTGTCTCTATGAAAATAATTAAAAATCAATAACCCGGTGAAATACACGGTTTGGGTTATTTCTGCCGAAATAATTTCTCATACAGTTAAATGAACAATTACGCACCAGCAAAATGCACCAAATACATACGATATAATGGTATAAATATTTATTATTTATAATTTGAATATAAATATCACAATCTCCATTTGGACGAACGATGTGAATTATTAAATCTAATATTTAAATCTCCAATAATGAGTGTGAGTAAACATACAAAATGCATAATTTGCATTTTATTGCTCGATTTCGTATCACACTCTCAAATTTCATTAATGCAAGTATTTATTTGCTGCAGAATTATTCTCAATGATTTTCCGGGTGCCCAACTACTTTCATCGTGGCATTGACAGACGCAAAAGATATTTTTTTTCATCCTGCTCAAGTGATGCAGAAAAAACTGTTCGTGTCATCTCAAACTGCAGTCATCGTAACGGTTTATAACACCTTAACATACTTAAATTTTTAGCTGAGGTTCTTTACAATCTCAGCGATCTCAGCTTTCGTGGTCCTGAGTGAAATCCGACCTCGTCAGATCGGGCCCAAATTTCGGATTTACGTTTTGACACACATAGATCACGAATATCATGTACTAATCGATTTTTCGATTCATCAGACTTTAGATTAAATCGAATAAAGTTGGGGTATCAAAAGGGTCAAAAGGGTTGTAGTACTTCACGAAAACTTTCCAAAACATCAAAATTTTTCAAATTCTGACAATTAGAACCGGAGATATGACCATTTGAAAATTAAATTTTGACCTCATATAGCTCTGGTCAGGGGGGGGGGCTCGGGGACTTAAATTTTTTTAATCGAAAGAACTTAGGCCCAGCTATACCATATTTCTAAAATTTGAACCGGATTGATGCCATAGGGGCTGAATTATTGCAAAATCAAAATGTAGGGCATTCCATAATGGCGAAAGAGGAAGTGGGGGGATCTGACATCACCTACATCAGCTAATAATCGACAATAATTTTTTGTAGAAAACCGCTTGTTGATATTTCTCACCGTTCTCTCTCCAGAAGCCTTTGTGCTCCGGATGGGACGGACGTCCACGAAAATCGATTTTTAGCGCAAATAATATTCCTGATCTATGAGTGTCAAAACGTGTAAATCCAAAATTTGTGCCTGATCTGACGAGGTCGGATTTCACCTGTGACCACAAAAGCTGTGATTGTAAAAACAATATCAGTTAAAAGTGTTTTATCACAGATGTCTGTAACGGTTCTATCACACTAGGATTTTTCACAAATTAATTTTAAATTGAATTCAGCAAATTGAGCATTAAAATTGCGAGAACCTCTTGAAATTTTTCATAGCCAGGACACACTTTTGCGAGAAAATTGCTAAATTAAAAAAAGCCGATAAGATTTCCAGTTGTTTTATTTTGTCATTTGTGATTTTTTTACATTATTAGAAAAATGAGTGAGTCCAGTGATGAGGAAGAAATTTTCCTACTTTATGTAGGATACATGTTCAATAAAAATGGATCCGAGAGAGATCTGCCCACGGATTCATTGTAAAAATGTGTGATGATATCACGACTGGTGATTTTGTTGGACACAACAAATTTTTCGTATGGCTACTGAACAATTTGAGGAACTACTTCACATAGTTGGACCTCAATTGCAGAAAGAAACATCGAAAATGAGGGTACCAATATCGCCTAAAATTGGAATTGTTGAGCAATTTTAACA